>NC_080430.1:125462780-125765994 GCF_028018845.1 Melospiza georgiana | reverse complement strand
TCAGTCTGTTTTGCTGATTTGGTTGTTTTCTGTTAAGTCAGCTTCTGTATCCCTTTTGCCAGCAGAGCTTTCTGTCTTGTGCTGCCTGCTAACTTTGACTCAAGCCTGACTTGGCACTTCTCAAAACCAGGGAGTGTCTCCAGTGACTTCTGGGGACATTGGTTCCATCCTGGATTCCTCACCCTCACCACAGAAACGTGCTGCAGAGCATCATGACTATATTTAATTTTTTTCCTCCTAGAATTAAGTTTTTGTTGTTTGGCTTTTTTTCTCATGACTGAAGGAAACTCCAGCTCAAAGTGGCTTGCGGGACCATGTCAAAGGGAACATGCTGAATTTTTTTCTTTCTCTTCTTTGGAGTAAAATATTCTCAGGGGCTCTTGGATGGCCTTCCTTTTCACTCCCAACCCTGAATGAGGCTGCTGGGCAGCGTCAGCTCTGCCCTGTTGTGCTCTGCTCCCCAGTCCCATGAGTACCAATGGAGTGACTGATACTGCAGCCTCTCCTTATGTGCACAGACCCTTTGAAGTCACTTCAAAGGGGTTGTTTGCAAAGGGGCTGCAGGTACCAGGCGGTTAAATATGGCCAATACCGTCTCGACTGTTTAACGATTCAAACATTATTTCTTATGAGCAAACAGAGGCATTTTTTTATATTGTTGACACTGATCCTCTAGCTTAGTAAAAGGCACTCGTGCAACATTTTCTGCCTCAATTTATCATCTGCCCTAGGCGTTCGTTGCACTTTGCTCATCATTAGGGAAGAAATGAAAGCCATTCACTAATCCCCAAACCACTTTGTTCCTCTATGGCCCTTCAAAGAGCAGGGCCCCTAAATGGTGATTAAGGACTCTGGAGACCTTTCTCAAGAGAGATTCCTTTGCGTCCCCGTATCAGGTAGAAGGAATCTAATTCTCAGGCTGGGCAGTTTTTTTAATTAATACCATGGGACTGAAAATAAAATAAAATAAAATAAAATAAAATAAAATAAAATAAAATAAAATAAAATAAAATAAAATAAAATAAAATAAAATAAAATAAAATAATTATATGGGGTTTTTAACCTTTTTATAGGTTTTTTATGTTACCCTTAAATAAAACCAACTGTCTCTGTTCAGTTTGTGGATTTAGGGTGATGGAGTTAATTTGCAGGCTGAGGCAGAGATGGCAAGGGTAGGAAGTTAGGCTAAACTCCACCTGGCCTCCTGCTGAAGAAGCAAGAAGCCTTGTACCCCCTTGCCCTTGGCTCTGAGATGTTGTCTGCCCAAAGGCAGAGGAAGTTCAACTCCTCCAGCAACACAGGGATAGGAGAGTCGGGATTTGTTCTGAGCCCCAGCCCTGCAGCATCTGCCAGACTCTGGGCTTTGAGGTGAGTACGCTGCATCTCCGGGGGCAGCTGCCCACGTGTGCAGCACCCTCTCCCCAGCCCTGGGTGTTTGCTGATGGACATGAACCCTCAGCACCAGCAGCTGTGCCAAACACTTGGTTTTCTGCCCCCTTGGTGCAAGTTGAATTTTCTCATGTACGTGTAAATTGTGGGGGAAGAAGCCTGACATCTGTGGTCATTTGCAGGGGTGTGAGTTGGGGGCTGGGTAGGAGTTCAGCAGAAAATAGCCGCCCCAAAAGTTGGAAAATTGAGAGGCCTTCTTTCTATTTTATGACATGTCTGGTTTTTAGCTGCGTGTTTTTTCTTCTTGTCGGGAGCCCTTTTCTGTAAGCTTGTGCTTGATGAATACTGATTTGAAATCTCTAGAGAGAAGTTTTCTCTCATTCCCTCCCAGGCTGGATGGTCACATTTTTTACTTTCCTTTGAGCACAGCAAAGCTGTTTTTAGTTCTGATGCTGTTGTTAAAGGTCTGGGGACACAGGTGCATGCGTGGGAGAGTGGAGGCATAGCCACAAGTTGGAACACTCTGTGTCTCTGTTAGGGAACTTCCCCCTTTCACCTCCATCCCCAACCACAGAAAATGCAGGATTTCAGAAGGACCCCTGCATGACAAGAATGAAATATGTTCCACCTCTTACAGCTGGTTTCAAAAGCTCAGCGCGATAGAAAATTGTGATGAGTCAGAAATACCCGTGAAATGGAAATAATTGGCATGCTTCTTCTCATGGTTGTGTTTCTAGGGCTGCTTTATTGTGAGTCTCAATTTTAGGAGAACAGTGGGAAAGTCTTCGTTGCAAAAAAAAAAAAAAAAATTCTGCAAAAAACCCCTCCTGGTATCAGTGATACTCTTGTTTAGAAAAAAAATCATGAAGTCACCTCACAGGTAAAGGCACTGGCCTTTGGAGCTGTGAAGGGGCTGTAGAGCAGCCACCACTTCCATTGGGTGCTGCAGGAGCCCTCCAGAAATGACTCCCAGGATGTTCTAGAAGCTGGTGCTGTCGGTGCCTGTGAGAAGAGCAAGAGGGCAGTTCTGCAGCAGCAAGTGAGCTCTAAAGCTTCACTGTCACCTGTAGTATCACAGTGCTTTGGCAGACCTTCTCCAGGGAAGACTGGTTTATGCATTTTGCACAAACCACTGGCTCACCTACTAAGCTGTAAAGCTGTATTCTCCTCTAGAGTCAGGCCCTGTAGTAAGTCTGGAGTAAGCACGTGTGAGCTGGTGGAGGCTCAGCAGCCCCAGCAGAGCAGAATTTGTCCCTTTGGTTTTTCTCACCCCTGGTGGATTCATCTGTCATTGGGAAGAAGCAGAAACTTATAATTAACAGAGAAACAGGAAGGGAAGAGCAGAGTTCAAAGCTGTCTGCCAAAAGAAAGCGATCCCATCCGAGTCTCCCATGATTGTGTCTGGGATGACAATCGCAGCCCAGCACTTCCAAGGACAGCTTATTGTTGTGCCGTGCTCCCCGTCCTCAGCGCCGCTATTGTCCGCCTGCCTTGCCTCGCTTGTTGAGCTGTAAGTTGCCAACCCAAAATTAGGACTCTTCAGGGGCTAAAGGTCAACTGGCAGCTCTGTGATCTTTCTGAGGATGTGAGTTATAATGAGATCACAGAAAAGTTTTCAAACGATGAGCAAGGCAGTGGCCGAAGAGGTTGGCTTAGTGATAAGGAACGGAGCGAAACTGGGGGGCTGATCCATTCCTCTGGGTAAATTTCTATACAAGCGCCGGTCTCATTTCGTCCGTATAAAACAAGCCCGGTTTAACCTATTTAAAATGGGGTTAAAAGGGGTCATAAATCTCTACAGGAGCTGAGGATCCGCAGAAAACTCGATCTGATCTCTTTTACATCTGTTTCAGGTTCTCAGCCTTATCTGCCTCAGCTGCCTTTGCTCTTTGTGGCCGCACACAAATGCCATTAAACAAAAGTCCTTTTGCCGGGGCTGAGTGGCAGGTATAGGGTGACCGTGCTGCGGGGGCAGCGGAGGCGGCGGGGGGGAGCGCTTGCTGCCGACAGCCCCCGCAGCCCGCCTGATTGACATTGTAAATCTATACAGAGGGGTTGTTTGAGGGGAGCCCGTCAGATTGACAGTGTAAATGTGTAACACACACACACAGCCTGGGAGAGAGGAGCCTGCCGGCGGGTGGGAGAGCGCCGGCGGAGTGCCGGTCACACGGAGATTGAATTACAGCTGCATTAGATCAGAGCTGTGGGAAACGGCAGCTCCTAAACACACACACGGCCGGCGGCGGGAGGGCGGCCGGGGAGGGCGGGCAGCTGCGGCCGGGCCCGGGGCAGCGCCGGCGGGGGAGCCGCTCCCGCCCGCCGCTCCCGGCGGCACAGGGGAGCCGAGGAACTCCTGGAAAAGGGGAGCGGCCGGGATGGGAAAGGCGGGATGGCAGCCCCGCAGCTGGAGCGACCAGGCTCCAGAGGGGATTTTGCTGGCTTTAAGCGATACTTTTGAAGCTTTGCAGGTTTATAGCGTTTCACTGCCACTGTGGGGAAGAATCTTAAGCCCAGCGTCCCCCTCAGATACCAGCCGCCCCTAATCCTTTTGATTGGCCGTACACTCCCCTGGCATCCCACGAACCTGCGGCATTAGAGCCTCCGAGCCGAGGGCCGGGGCGGGGGGAGCCTGGAAAACCGAAACATTTTAAGCTCTATTAGAAAGGGCAAAAAGTCAGCGGGCTTTGAAATGAAGGCGCTCAGCAGGAGCGGTGGAAGCATTTCCAGGAGACAGCGGGAAGGCATTTGTTTTCTTGGCTGGCACCAAAGCGCCGGCTCGCCCTGCCGCGCACAATGCCTGCTCTTCTGTGGGGCCATCGCACCTCGGCAGCGACAGCCACCCTGTGTCCCCTGCCCCTCCTCCACCCTGTGTCCCCTGCCCCTGCTCCCCGGCCAGCCGCCCCTCCACCGCTGGCAGGAGGAACCCTCGGCTCTGCGGGGCAAGGAAGAGCCTCCTTGCTCTCCCTTCAATCACCTGTGCTTGCACGGCTCCCCGAGGGCTGGATGGGCAGGGGTCAAAAAATGACCATAATGGCTCCTATCCACAGACCACCTTTTTTTTTTTTTTTTTCATTATTTAATCTTTATTTTTATTATGAAACCAACTTTTCAAACCAGTATTTTTATTTTATTTTTCAGTGTCTCCTGCTTTGCATAATCCCTTCTCTGCCCAAATCTACTCACAAACTCTGGCCAGTCCATTTCAAATTTCTCAGCCTCCAGGCTAATTCTCACAAATAAAACTCAAGCCAAAGGGTGAGACAATGCCTGACATAGGAGCTGGGGCTCCACAGACTCCACAGTTCCAGAGGGCAGCTTGCCTCCAGCTACAGGGCAGAGTCTGACCCACATTTTACTGCACTTGAAGTCTCAGAGACTTACTGTGAGCTGATCTGTGCAGCTTGGCTGAAAACCAGAGCAACTGGCAGCAAGCAGGGAGAGGCTTTGGCCAAGCCCATGAAGTTGTCCAGAACTGGGAAAGATGTACAGGTGTGCTGTGAGCTGTAATGAGGTGCCTGCTATACAAAAACCAGAGATATTTTTCTCCTGCTTTTCCCAGGTGTTTATAGACCAGACCAGAGGCCTACTCTCTCCGCTAGTAAAATTTTCCCAGTAAAGGCAGACCCCTGGCACTGTCACATTTTGTCACAGTGAGCTGCAGACTGAAACAAGCAGTGAATGGCTTGTGCTCAGCATGAAGGGTACACAAACAAAAGGCCACTACACATCCTCTGCCTGCACATCAACTGGGAGGGAAACATCCCTGGCTTCAGGTCATTTCACATTTACAGACATCATTGCTGATAGCAAAACCACTCCTTGATTTCCATCTCTCTGATGGACCCAGATCCTCAAAACCATTCAAATTCATCCAGGTTGGCTGAGACCTGGCCTGAATAAGTAATTCCCTTAGCTATGGTGGCAGAATTGCTGAGGTGTGCGGGATGGAGGGATGATGCACACCTTGAAAGGCAACTGCTTCAGCTGTATCAGCTGCAGCCAGACCAGCCTTGGGAGCCTGGTTCACAGCAGGTGTCCTTTGGCTCCAGGATTCCAGGCTGGCTGGCTGGCTGGGCTTGGCTAGTCTTCCACTATTAACCAGGTTGTCTGGTTGCTCACCAGCATGGTTTTAGACCAGTCTCCAAAATGCAGAAGAGATAAGGGCACTCTCTTTGAGGGGAAAGAAAGTTCAGCTGTATGTATATAAGCTGTGTTGTGGCACTTGGCCTCATGAGCCCTGGTCTGTTTATTTAAGAGTATAGACATAGTTCAGGTAGAGTAAGCCCAGAGCTTCACAACAGGGGTTTGCTGCTCCCAGTTCACAGACAACCTGCCACCTGACACGCTCTGACACTGCTTTGATTCACATGAAATTAAATCTCAAGACAGAGCCTGGCTGACTCCACAAGGAAAGTGTCCTCTCCAGTGCATCTTCTTCTCAGTCCCCTTGCTCCCAGGCCAGCCAAGGTCAGGGAAAGACACATGAAGATGGACAGATCTTTATGTCTCCTTCTGTAAGAGATGTCTGTGTTACTCATTGTGAGGGGATCTTTGAGTGCTGACTGCTTGCAAGCCTCATCCCCACAGGGTATCTTCCTACCTATCCAGAATTCCTTACAGTGCTGGCTGCTACAGTATTTTAAAAGTAAATCTACAATACACACTCAATGTCATTGTTGTTTATAGTTGGTTCACTTTTGTAAAGAGTGTAAGGATTGTTCCAGAAGTTGTTGGAAGATAGCAGAGCCCAGATTCATGTCATTTTGATATTCATACTCTATTACACTTATGAGACTTGGAAAGATGTGTGGGGCAGCGTCCCCCACATCTCTACCTTTAATCTGCAGTAGCTGCCATGAGCACAGCTGTGCTATCACTGACCAAATCACTGCTTGATCTTGTCATTTTTCCAGGCCTAACCTTTCTGGAGGAGATCAACCCAACTTTCTGGTGAAGCTGACACAACGTGGGAGAGCCCTGGGGAACAGGTGCCCCACTCTTTGGCCCACAGCCAGGCCTTGTCCAGCTAGCGCTAACCGTGTGAAAATCCTTCTTCTTGCACATAGACACTTTCTTGCTCCAGTCTCCCAGCTCAGCCCAGAAGTGAAGACATTGCTCCTTCAAGATGACCTTTAGGACTAGGAAATCTTGTTCAGTTACTCAAAAGCCTCGATTGGAAGGAGAGGAGGTGCTTGTCCAGTTTGTTGACTGATTTGGGGTTTGTCTCTGCTCACTTGCTGAACAACTCATTGATTCTGGTCCCTGCTACTGTCACCCAGGGGTAACCCAATGCTGGTGATCAGTGCACCCCTGTGAAGGGGCTGCAGGGCAGAGGAATTGCTTCCATTCCCTTGCTCCTCATGCTGCTAAGCAGTCTGTTGTCCTAAAAAAGAGGGAAATTATTTCTTTAGAAGGATCTGCTAGTTGGCAGCAGATTATTGCAGAAGACATTTTGTTGTACAAAATGTACAAAACAACAAAGACATGAAAAGCAGAAGCTTTTACACTGTGCAAGTTTTATAGTCTGAAAATTCTCCATGGCTTTGTGAGCCTTTTTCATGGCTTTTATGAGAGGTAACCATTAAATGAGGAGGGAAATCAGAGCTACAGATGCATTTGAGCCTCAGCCATGTTGACAGGTCTCGGCCTTTGGGTGAGAAGGTGCTGATGCAGCATGGCAGGGCAGGAGGTAACACAGGGACCATTTGCAGTTCTGCAGAGGATGATCAAGGCTTACAGCACAAATATCTCACCTTTGAAATTCCAGTGCTATCAGGATTGAATCAGTGTAAATCCAGAAACTCTGGCCATCAGAAGCTTTCTGTGGAGCCTTCGAGTAACAACTATTCCTCAAAGCAGAACTCTTTTCCAAATGGGATTTTGGAGAGGGAAGTGCTTTAATTATTATACTCTAAAACATAATTAAAACAAAATTGCTGTTAAATAAATAGTTGTGAACTGCTCCTAGATTATGAAGTTGCCAACATTTCTGTGAATTCAGTTTAGTGTCAGGAGTTCTCCAACCCTTTTAACTTCAGAGAAGACCCACCCAACTGGAATATCAAGAAATAGCATGATGTCCTTCAGGTAAGTTGAATTTATTGTGTCTGCTCTTCACTTACCTGGAACAGGTAAATTTTCTCCTTGTTTACTGCCTGCTTGCAATATAATTTACCTTTTCATTCTCATGACATATTGATGTCACTGACATCTTTTCATAAAAATCCTTTCCTTAGGATTTTTCCTTCTGGAAAGCCGAGGCCCCAGAATAAGAATGTAAACTATAGTTATCTGCTGCTGTGGCATGCAACAGGTGCACCTGTGATTGGCCCATGTTGGATGTGTACAATTAAGGGCCAATCAAAGACTGAGCTCTCTCTGGGACAGAATCAGAGAGAGCTCCTTTGTTATTCATTCCTTTTCTATTCTTAGCTTAGCTAGCTTCTGAGAACTTTCCTTCAATTCTTTTGAGTATAGTTATAATGTAGTATATATATAATAAAATAATAAATCAAGCCTTCTGAACATGAGGTCAACATTCTCGCCTCTCTCTTCACCCTGCAAACCCTTGCAAGCCCTGTAACAGATTGACAATTGCATTTTGTCTTAGGACTGCTCCAGTTTTTGTGAGAGATGCAGCAGTTCAGCTAGGGAACAATCCACAACTGTGACTTCTCTGCAGGACTCTCCTATCTCACATAACCACTGATCCCTTTCTGAGCTGAAAGCAAACCTCCGTGTGAAACACATTGATACGGCCACCTCAGCACACCCCTTTCTTTTCTTTTTTTTTTTTTTCAACCTGAATTCCTGCTGGCTCCCAATGTAAATCATTTCAGTCCTGCTTCACAATAGAGCAGGAAGGCTTTCCACTGGAAAAGCATTCACTTTTGAAAGTGCTTGTGGTGCTGGGGAAGCTCACAGGTTGCAGCCAAGCAGGGCAAGATCACACTTCCAGGAAAGTATGACTAACCTGATTTCCTCATTGACTTAGCACACAGAGTGCCCTGGTAAATATAGCACCTCAGAGGTCATAGGGATGGGCTGCTGAGGGTAGAGTTCAGTTAATTTATGGCCAGGCAGTGCAAATCAGGGCATTCTGCCCTTTGATGTCAACTCTGTTATCGGCACCAGCTTGCTGGGTGAGTGAGATCAGTGAGTGTGCATTATAAGGTTTCAGGGCAGGATGCTGTTTCCTGGATGGGCAGAAATGGGATGGTGTGCCTGTCAGAGCTGCTGGGCTGCTGTTGGAGGAAACTGGGTGGTGGGGAGGAGGTTACCAATGAAACAGCTTATCAAGGATGGTGAGGCACCGGAACAGGTTGTCCAGAGAAGTTGTGGATGCCCCATCACTGGAAGTGTTGAAGGCCGGATTGGATGGAGATTTGAGAAACCTGGCCTAGTGAAAAGGTCCCTGTCCATGGCAGTGAGGATGAAACTCAAGGGTCTTTAAGGTCTCTTCCAACCCAAATCATTCTGTGATTCCTTGATTCTGTGATTCTATGACATCTGCAATTGCACACTCCATGAGCTGTTTAACCCCCTGTGACCTCCAAAGGTTATTTACAGAGTAGCTGTAGGTGTGAGCCGGCTCTTCTGCAGCTGGCAACAGCACAATGGCCTGTGGTCCTCAACACCTATTTGCCTATAAGTTGTTCAGGGTGTTGTCTGGTCACAGAAGATAAATGTCCCTCTTCTCCTGTCTGCACATGCCACCCAAACAAGGGGTCATGTTTTGGATGCAGAGTCAGGGTCCTGAGGGATCTGAAAAAGAAGCTGGGTACTGTTGCCCTAACCTGCTAAAAGCTCCTCTGATCAGTCTCAGACAGATTCTCTCTCCTCCTTCATTGCCAGTCTCAGACAGATTCTCTCTCCTCCTTCATTGCCTGTTTCCTCCTAACAATCTGTCTGGTACTTCTTTCAAAAACAGTTTCCTTGTATGAAAGCTAGTAGTGAAATGTCTCAGTATTTTCAGATATAACAGCAACAGTTCTCTTTAAAGCATAATGGTTTGTGCAGAATGCACGGCTGGGCAATGCCTTAGCACTGCTTCTCCTTGGTGAACCTACCCAGTGACTCCACAGCATCTCTGCTGGAGATGAATGAGGACACCTCTGCCATGTGCCAAAAGGTGCCTGGTGCACCACCAAGCCTCCATGGGAGCTGTCCTTCAGTGACTGCAGTGCCTGACATGGCAGATACTGCATCAATGCCATGTTCACTTTCCATGTTCAGCTTTAACTAAAAGAGGAAAGATTTACAGGAGCATTGAAAGCATTAGAAGAAAACTTTCTACACTTCTGAATTTTGATTCTTCTTAAAGAAAGGATTACAGGAATTTGTATAGGAAAGTGTACACATACACCTAAAAGAAACAAACAGTGGCCTTGTTTGTTTACCATGTCCAAAATTCACTGGAAACTGGAGAGTGTTCCACTGAAAACACCAAAAAAGAAGAAATCTTGTTAGCGGATGAAGCAACAGAAGTGCAATCTAGTGATTAGAGCAGATGCAGGACTGACAGGATGTCTTTCTGGCAGTGGTTTTATTCCTGGCCTTACCACAGCATTCCTGTGTGCCTGGCCAGGAGCTGCAGGGCTGGACAGCATAAGCATGTCTTGGGGACACACTGGGAGCAAAGCTCTGAGCCTGCAGGCAGAGCCCTGGGAGCAGGACCTGGCTCTTGGAGCAGCTCATAAGCTGCTCTCATAATCCAGCCAAGACATGGCCTGGTCTGGGTCAGAGATCTGCAGGAGGGCCACCATGGGAATGTTGTCTCATGATGAAGGGGACATGGGCATCAAGTCAGCCACAGCATCACTGCCTCTAGGCAGTGTCTGAGGTTGCTGCAGCTGGGACAAAGCAGGATTTTGAGTTATGACTTTCTGATCCCAAATCTGGGGCAGCAGATCAGCATGTGGCCTCCGCCCCGGCATTTGCATTTCCACCTCATGTGGTCACAGTGGAGATTACTGGATTTGGGAGACCAAGTGCTCTCATTCAAGCACACCTTAGGGGAAGGAAGGAAATGGGACTGAAATGCAGGCTGTCATTTGTGGTCTAATCAAAGGAGCTTCACCTTCTGCTCTCATCACCCTCTGGCTGAATTTCCTCTCCATGGGAAGGATAAGTGTGGTGTTTGAGGGAGGGACACAGATTCAGAGGCAGCAGCCACTATTTATACCCACTGCACATTAAAGGTGACTGCTCTGGCTGTCCATGTCCTCCTTGCTGGCCGCTCACCAGGCTCAGATAACAAACAGCCCTGGCCGTTTGTATCCCTGCAGATCTGTGGCAGGGATTATCTGCTCGTTTGAAGTGATATTTAGCTGGTCTCAATCAGAAATGTGACCACATCAGGTTTGCATTAGCTTGTGCAGAGGTAGTAGTTTCACACGCTGACATGGTAGCAATTAAGGGAGTCGCTACTGGTTCTTACCCCAGGGTACAACTTTGTTTTGTTCCTTGCAGATTAGTGAAGCTGCATGAGTTTTCACATAGTTTTCTTTCCTGTAGACCCTGGCTATTTCATGTTGAACCCTCTGGGACCGTTTATTAGACCACACAAACAGTAATTATTTCTCAAAGAGGCTGACGGTGTTCCAGACCTCTTGCATGGCCAGTTATAAAAAATATTATGAATCTTAGCAAGGGAAGGAATTTCACTAAAGCCAAAGAAACTAAAGAAACTACACAAATGCAGGGAATGAAGTAATTTTGAATGGCAGGAAATAAATATCTCTTCAAAAATGCATCATTGTGCCTTTCTTGACATGGCAGGTGAGAGTGAAGGAGAGCACCTCCTGGGTCCCCCTTCATTTCCTCCCTTGGCTTCTTGCCTTGGTCAAAGCCACAAACCTCATGTCCTCTTCATGTTAAATCTTCCTGAGGGACCCAATTATGGCCTGGTTGCTGCTCACATCATCTCATTGAGAGAACCTACATTTATTTTATGACTAAAGCTGAAGACCTGACATGCGGGAAGGGGCTGGATGTGACCCACAGTTGGAATCAACAACTTACTATGAAAGAAAGAATTTTGCAGGAAAAAGAAGTGAGATGCATAAAAGCTGTAGCAAATAAAGACAAACACACATACAAGCAACTATCTGAGCAGAAACTCAGCCTCTTAACACTACGAGAGCAAATGCTTTCACAAATCCAGCTGCTTTTGATGAACTTTAGTATATGATAGTTTTTCATCGTCGGGACAACATGCCTCTGTGTAGCAGCTGAACAACCCTATGTCTTGTGGATGCCATATGAAATGACTGCTGTTCATTACTTTCTGGAGTTCCCTCCTACAATATTCTGAGGCAGTCATGCAGGGGAAGTATCTTATTCCAAGCCCATTGTGTTTCTCTTAGCATTTGCATGAGTCAGGACTGAATTATTTTCATGTGAATTGAGTGACAAAATTCACATCTATTCAATTCAAAAATGTAAAATTCCATAGCCAAAGTTTCTTCAATCTTCTAAACCAAACCATAAAAATACAGGAAGAAGAAAAATTAATAAAACGGCAATTTGCTGCCTGGCCAAAGGCAACAGATTACCACGTTACCCCAATATCATCTTGTTAACATCCACTAACCTAATGTCATTAAATCATTTCACAGCAGGCTGACAATTATTGATCTCAAATATATAGAGTCACTTACTGCAAGTGACCTAAGCTACCATTGCTATTGGATGACTTGGGCAACTCCTCTCTGCTGAGTGTCCTGAAAGCTCTCTGAAGAGCTGTCATTGCCCATGCACAGGACTGGCCCCAGCAAAGCTTCTAGATGGGAACTCCCCAACACTGGATGCCGGGCATTGCCACAAGCACAGCTAAGCAGAGGGAGTGGACAGGCACAGCAAAGTCAGTACGAGTGTTCTCAGCTCTGATGCCCACACTTTGGAGGGCTACAAAATACAAACACAGCCAGCACATGAAGCAAGGAGGCTGGTGTTTCTAGCAAGCTCACTCGGATCTTCACAGCAATTGCCACAGCAGCTGTTAAGTCCGTAGATCTTTTGAAAAGCAAACATTATAGCTGTGTGTTTGTATGATGGCAAATCCAGCTGTAAGCCACCAGCTGAGGATTTTCCTGAGAGAGTGAATGGCCTGCTGCAGAGACCTGACTCCTGTCACGTTTTTTAGCTTGGGAAGTGACGCTCCTGCCACTTGTGCCTCTCAATGCAGCTGGCAAGTGAGAAGCAGCTCAGTGCCACGCAGCTTTCCTTCACTGGCACACACTGGTTACAGGCAGTCTTTGGCACCACTTGGCAGAGGTGTCTGTGTCAAGGCTGGATTTCCACAGACCCAGTTCTGTCTCTATCAGCATCTGGAGGGTGCTGAGCTCTAGTTCAGGAAGGTCTCAGCTCCAGCAGATGCAAACTCTCCCTGGTTAGGAGTCAGTCCATGGGTTTCTTAGCTGAGAAAGTGTACTTTAGCTGGCCTGCATCAAACTCATCCTCCACCAGCAGCCATGTGGTGGTGTGAATGAGGCCTCTGGGAAACCAGCCACAGTCCTGGCTAGACTTGTCCTGGTTCTTCACAGCAGGGGTTACCTGTTAGTACTTCCTGCACGCTGCTACACACAGGCTCTGTTATGGGGAGCACTCCACCTTTTCCAGCCCCATGGAATCCTGAGGACTGTTTGTCTGTCTCTGTAATTAATAGGACTATCTCTGACACTAGCAGGAAAATGGCTATTTTTATATTCTTGTAGTACTTAAACTAGGAAAGCACTGTTGTATCAAGGAACACAGTGTGTGTGTGTGCCAAGAGATTTCATGGATAACATAACAGTTATGGATTTAATGCCCTCCTCCACAGTTTCACCAGAGTGAAAAGCAACAGAGCATTTTCCATGTTAGTGGCCTGAAATCCAAACAGACTCCTTGTCTTCCTCTAGGTTGAAGTTTAGGTGCTGTTTTCCTTTACAAAGACACAAGTGAGAAAGACTCCAATAAGCACAATTTCAATGGCTTTCTAAACTTATCCCATGGCAGAGCAGGCGTGTTGTATTTTCTAGGGCTTACAGGGTATTAAGACAAAATCAACTGGCAGTTCAAAGGAGGCTGGGAACAGAAATTCTTGTTCCATTTATTATATGATTTCTGATGGCAGCTACCACTTACATTTCTTGCTGTTTACTTTTCAAGAGGTCAACAGCCAGTGTCTGCAGGAAAGGATGTCCCTGGGAGTTATAATATTCTGACTGTGTGGTTCCTTCCAGCAGCTTCTGTCTTTTAGTGGTCCAAGGTAGTTACCATCTTTCCATATTTTATTTTCTTTACTGCATCTTAAATTATGTATATATGTATATATGCTTCCCATTAGCCAAAGCCCCTCCTCCCTACTACTTATGAGAAAGTGTAACAATGATGATATCGACTTCCAGTTTTGAGCCACAAGATTGATATTCCTCCAAAGTAAATACTGGCCTTGGTGGTGCCACAGTCAATATTTACTTTGAGTAAAATAAATCTTGCTGACAACCAAAACCTGAAGTCAATATTGGCTTGCTGTAATCCAGCTGGTATAAAGTAATCAGTTTCCTTTATAATACCTGAATGCTTTATGCAAATATTTTCAAGTTAAAGGTGGACTCTACATTCCTGGAGTTGTAAATGCAGTACTGAAACCATCCCCCCATTTTCAGTCATCAAAAACCTGAGAACTCTCCGAGAGTATGAAAGCTCTCCTATCTCAGAAACAATCTGTGAGTGACTGATTAACAATCTCATCTGTGTACTTTGAGGCCCAATACTTCAGTGTCTAAGAGTCTTACAAAACCTTAGGAGAGGCAAAGTTAAAAAACAAATGGAGTACCTTTTACTAGAGCAGGCAATATAGCTGAGAAAGTGGGTAAACTGGATACACAAACCTTAGATCTAAAGATATGGACTCTTGCAGAAAACCCTGCATTTTGTTTATTTATACCATTACGTCTACAGCAATATCATTGCTGCTACTACCTCTAAGGATTGAAATAATATCTTCCTCCTAATCCACAGGGAAACATTTTAGTGCTCAAAACAGGTACTTTTAAAATGGAGTTCCTTTGGCAACCAAGTTTCAGCAACAGTCTCATTTATCTGCTTTGCTGTTTATGTATTTATTAGTCAGACACTCCAAGCTCAATAATGTTGAAGCCTGTTGGCTACCACCTCACCACCTTTGATGAATGTCAGATTCAAACTAATGGATATCCTACAGGTTTATGCAAGCCTGATGACGAAAAGGGGCCTAGATTGTTTGTCCTTCATTGGCCATGTCAGAGGATTTGGTCTGGGTAGTCAGCATGCCCAAGCCCTCTGCCCACTGCAGCACCTCCTGCTTCCTGCCCACGTGCCAGCCTGTGGGTGCAGGCAGCAGCACCATGGAGCTAACTGGCAGGTACAGACTCTGGGCCAGAATCAGAATGTAGAGCATTGCTCCATAGAAAACAAGGTTTGATTAATTCTGCTGACTGTTTTTCTGTGGAAAAACAACATTTAAAAATTTTTTGTGTGCAACCAAGTATATTGTACCAGTACACATACCAAAAGAAAGTTGAAATGAGGTCATTCATTTAATTTGTAGTTCCAGAAGGGGTGGGCATCTTCACGGAACATTTTGCAATTACTGTGACCAATGCACCCAGAAGCCTCTCTTTTAGCTGCAGCTCTTTTCCAGTGACTGTTGTAGGCTACTGTGGCCATGAAGTCTGAGTGAAGCTCCCTCAGGTTCATATAGGTTTTGCATATCAGGACACAAATCATGAGCCGCTTTCCATATTCAGTGAGAAAACAGGAAAAAGAACAGAGAACTTTTGAATGACTCACTGATGGGCTGGGTTTTTTTGTTCTAGTTGGAGCTTTTTAATTTCTAAATATAAATAATGAGTTGCAAGGACTAAAAAATAACTAGATTTAGTTCTGAAGAAGCCTTGTAATTGTTACAGTGCACAGAGTTGCTTTGCTAGATTATTTTTCCTTTGGTTCAGGTTACTTGTGCAAAGATGTTGGTGGTCCTCACATATTCTTAAAATATATCTGAACAGAGCACTCACCACTCCCTGCAGTGCAATTCTGTCTGATTAGCAATCTCTCTGGGAGGTCAGTGTCTGGAGCAGTTTGTGAGTTGCATTATAGAAGAAATAAATAGTAAGAAATTATAATGCTTATAGTCAGTGGAAGACCACAGGTGCAAAAGGCAGCAGACTCTATCAACTGTTAGTGTTATGATAAAGCCTAGTGTTCCCCTCAAAACATACTGCAGCCATTCCAAAGGAGAGGGATGCTGTCCACCAGGAAGAGGAGGATCTGACAGGACATTGCTCAGGACTATTTGCAAATATATAAGCCTTGGGCCAAGTCAGGGATTATTTAATGGAAATAATGAAGTTAATGATGCACATGTGAATGCTTCCCATATTTCTACATGGCACCTTCCTCACTGGTCACCAGCTCCCTGAGTAAAGCAGGCCATGATGCAGGGTGGATTCTGCAGGTCTTTCCCTCTCTAAGCTTCTCCACATTCACAGCAGGAGAGCCTGACTTCAAGGCAGACTCTGCTTTCCAACCTGCTACAGCACCAGAAGTGCCTGCTCATCTGCAGGGGTTGGGTCACCAGCTACTTGCTCACCTCTCGTTAAATTCTAGCTCTTTATCTCATTGAAAGCTAGACTGCAATTTACTTACCAAAGCAATTGGAGCTACTGCATGGATGTGAAGTGTTTGTAAATGACAAAAGCAGTTATGAGCAGAAGGCCAGATGTACATGATGGTATGAGGACACCAGCTCTGAAGCCTTGCACAATAACTCTGTAAAATGCTTCTTTCCATGGCAGGAAAAATTACCTGCACTTCTCTGGGCCAGCCATTCAGTCTGTATCTCCAATAATGCAAAATATCGTCCTGTACCCTGAGCTGAAGAGGCTGTCATGAGACAGGTAACCCAGACAGAAGGTTCAGTTTCTAAAAAAACAGGGTAGGGGGATAACATAAATGACAACTAAGACTGTTTGCACTTGCTGTAAAGCACCAAGTATTAAAGTGACTCTCACAGAGATGCCCTTTAAAGCTGAGCTGACTCACAGGGAAGCATTTCACTGTTTCCGAAACACAGGAGTTGTTTTCCTCACTGAAAGGACAGGAAAACCCCAAACCAAACAGACTTGAGATATTTCAGTTCTCTGTAATCAAAGTGAAAGCAAAATAAAAGCATCGAAATACTGGGATTTCCCAGAGGATGGAGATTTGTGCCTAGCTGCAATCTCACAATGTCAAGGCAGACTGATAACTCTTTCTTTAAGCCTTTCCTTTAACTGCACCAGAGTTGCACAGGAAAGCACAGGCCATACTTGCACTAAGCCTGGCTGTGGTCATTAGCAGCACATCTCTGCTTGGAGAAAATTGTGCTGGGTGAAAGGGAAGCAAGCACAGATTTAGACCGTGTTGTGTTTCTGGGTGAGTGCCTGGCAGCACTCCCATGGCAGAGGTTCGGGCCCGCCTCCTCCTGAGCACCTGTGCCTTGGCTGAGCCCGAGCACGGCAGCACAGGCACTGGGCACTCCAGCCTGCCGCTGAAACGGGAAGCGCCCCAGCCCCAGTGCTCGCTGCAGAGCTCCCTACAGGGCTCCCTGGCCACCCGAGCCGCTGCCCAGCCCGGCCCGGCCCGGCCCGGCCCTGCCCACTGCAGCACCGCCGCTGCTCACGGCTCTCAGCCCCGCCATTTCCTCAGCACGGGTGCAGACAGAGCACGGGAGTCACTCCGGGGCAGCAGGACAGGGGCTGTCAGTGCCAGAGGAGCACGGCCCCAGGGCTCGCTGCCTGCCTGAGAGGGACAGCGGGGGCCGGTGGGACCCTGGCAACTCCTGCGGCTCCAGTTTGGTGCCGGTGTGGGCTACGTGCTGCCTGCATCATCTGAGGGAGGTCTAGTCTGCTCGGCATTTGAAAAGCACCACAGCACCAGGGCTGCAGGCAGAAAGATTTAACTAGAAATCTAAACGTTAAAAAAAACCAAACCAACACCTAAACCAAATCCAGTGTTGAGCCTAAAACCTGGTCCATGTGCAGGTATTTGGTGCTGCTGTGTGACTTGGCCCTGCTGCTGTCTGACGCCTGCTCCAATAAGCAAATGCCATGACTCAGGTAATCTTGCCTCTCTCTCTCGCTGGGTCTCATTTCATTTTGCAAGCCATGGCATGAACTAGCTTAGCCTTGCAATAGAAAACGGACTCACTTCCTAAGGGCAGACTAAAATAACCTGAGGATTTTTTTTTTTTCAAATGGTGCTTTTACGTTCTTAGGTACAACAGAAAGACATTAGGGATTTCTTAAAATTAAAAAAAAAAATTAAAAAAATCAGGTTTGTTAAACACAGATGAGATGTTCTTTCCAGCCCAATTTTCTCTGCGTCTCTGAGTTGCTCCTTTTCAGAAGAGAATCTGTGCCTCTCCGGTGTCTAGTGCTTGACAATCAGCACTTCTTCTCTCTTGTCTGAGTGGTAAAGCCGGGGGGAGGGAGAGGGCTGAAAGTAAAGCAAAGAATTGTTCAGATTGCCTAGATCCCTCCAGGAAGTGATCTTTCTGCTTTTACTCCAGACACACGCCTCCCAGCTAGCCAGCGGCTCCAACTAATTAGCACACGTGATGGGAATAGGAAACAAAGCCACAAACAATAGTAGCGTGGGAACGCAGTGTAAACTGCAATTACATAGACCCCCCCTCCTCCCCCGCCCGCCCCCCACTCTGCCCTTTTCCAAATAAATAAATAAAGGCATAAATAAATAAATAAGTGTATAAATCCGAAATAGCTGCCGACAGTGCAGCAGATAAGCGTGGGAGGCAGTGCAAACCGTGCTGGGGAGGAGGTGAAGATCGGCGTTTGCAGGGCGAGCAAGAGCCAGCTATTATTTTCATTCCATACTTCAAGTATTTCCAGGCTGCTTCGTTTCCTTTTGTTCAGCGTTGGGGTACAACAGAAAAATCTGTTTGGGGAATTTCAGCACTTGCCAGGTCATGGGGGAGGTCACTCTACTTTTGTTGGGAGAGAGGCAGAAGAAGAAAGAGGGCAATCAAATATCCTCCTTGAGACAGCTTACAAGCACATGTCTCATGCTGTCAGGGGGCTAGGCTCCAGTGTGACACTTCCAGCTTCTTGTCCTCCTGCCAAGCTGAATATGTTTGGTATACGTTATATATGTGAGAAGTGGTCAGCACTTCCCTGGCCGAGCACAGCTTTAGGACACAGGATAACGGGGCTATTGTGTGGGATTAAACACATTTGCTGTGGTGTAAGCATTAAGAGCGTGTGACTGTTTGCACTTGCTGTAGAGCACCGTCATTAACAGTGACTGTGGAGGTGCTCCTGGAGAGCTCATCATCCTGGCATCTCAGTGCTTGCACAGTTATGTATTGAGAGCTATGGCCCAGAGGTTTGGTTTGCTGACAAGTAAACAAACGGGATTTTTATCGTGGCTAGGGCAGTATGAATCAAGAGAGGCCTGGGTACGCCTGGGAAGTAAGTGCTGTAGCTGACCTGGCATGCTGCTTTGATAGTGTCTTTTCCCATATAACTGAGATTTTCTGGAATCAGTCTTTCAGATGGGGGCTGTTTTGGAAGAAAACTATTTCCCCTGGAATAGTTTTTCATTTTTAGAAGCAGCTGAAATGCTCTCTGCTACTCAGAGAGCAATGGATCTATACAGGGTACAGGTTTTGCACTGCTATACTGGTCAGCTCTGCAGGGTCCACAAGTCTTGACTTTTCTGAAACTGACAGGAATGCTGCTGTTTTTAAGAACTGTGAGTAAGACTGAAGTAAAGCAAGTTACAGGAAAATACCCTCAATGTCAGTGCAGGATGTTACAAAGCTTTCATGGCACTTCAAAATCGATTTGAATCTCAAAATTATGACCCCTCAACTTGGAGTCAAAATGCTCAAGTCAAATGGTAGGTACAGTATCTAACTCCGTTCTAGCAAAATTACAGTGACACTTCTTTTCTGTGGTATATTTTTTCCTGGTATTCAATAGGGAAGAGACAACTGATAGGATTTGGTTTTGGTGTCCTCCAATATCCAAATACTCTGACTGTCTGGAATAAGGATTCACATTCAAAGCAGTCAAGCTTAGTCATTACCTAAGGTAGGCAATCAAGCTACTTTGCCAGGATCTCCATGATGAAACCTCAGTCAAAGCCCTGACCAACTTTATGGCAATTGAAAATCCCTGGCACTTTCTCACTCTTGTCACACGTGCTAAACATCCCCTCACAGTTCATCTCTCTGTGGCTGGGGAGTGTCTCCTGCAGTGGCTGCTTCCCCAGATCCAGCTTCTGCTCAGGTGGCTGATCCCCATGGGACAGCAGCTGTCTGGTAAAGCCGAGGGCAGAAAGGTGTGAGGTGAATACAAGTTATCATCTGAGAGAGAACAGATGCTCTTCTGGGAGTCAGTGCTCACCACTTCAGATACAGAGTATTCACCATTTTCATTTAACTCATCTGTGCAATGGTCTTAATAGCTGGTACCATCAAAAGTCATGGATTAATACTTTGATTTGCTTTATTCCAAACTGCCCTTACCAGCAGCTACAGGGCATGCTCCAGATTAATTTTTACTTTTTCACAACGAAATTCAGTTCAAATAAACTATTTTAGATAAAAATATTGTTTTTATTAGCCAAAAAGTCATGTTTTCCCCTTGAAAGAGCATACTATAAAAATTAGTTTTCATGGTAAAACGGAAGGTCTGGGCATTGTTCTCTATCCCGCACCTCCTAGCAAGAATGAGTAGTACACACACATTTTTCTCAAAGCTGCATCTTGCTGTCAGACAAAACTCAAAGTAGGTCTCAGGCTGCAAAGTCTTTAGAGCAGGGACTTCCATATATCACTGTATAACACAAACGTGGTTCAAACACTGCTTTTAAAACACTGAAGTTGTAAAATTGCACAGGAAAACAGCTAGTCAGGCTGTTCCTGGATGGACTGTGAAGATTTCAACGGCATGAAACCAGAGCAAATTTCTGCATTTTTATTCCTCTGTCCATTTATGAGAAGCACTGTAGGAACAGAACAAAACTACTTTGGCAAACTCCAGAGAACCTGGTTATAAAAAAATTGGCAAAAGGAAAACCTGGTTTTATTCTGTGATATTTGGTGCCAACTGTACTGTGATAGTGAGAAGTGACTGTGATAGTGAGGAGTGATCACTGGTGTAAATGAACTACCCATTTGCAGTGAAATTGTCACCATGGTGGGATGGTGTCAGTTGCTGACACAATTTTGGGGCTACTGTCCCCTCTAGATTTGGCAAAGCTGTCAGAGGCTGTCCTGCCAATAATGTGTTGCTGACTTTTTGTGTGATTTTCCACAAGGTGCACTGTTATACATATGAACAGGGTGTCACTTTCCCGTGATTAGGATCAAAGGTGGTTGCAAGTCAAACCAGAATTTCCTACACTGTGCCATGTCAAGTTTGCCTCCGTTTGCATCTATTCTGAGACAGCCATTAATTAACATGACCTGGTGTCATTCTTCCTGTAGGGTCTTCCTGTGCCTTGCAGTGTCTTTCCACAGGACAGCCTGTGTTGTGGAAATGGAAGAAGGGATATTTATGGAAGAAGGTGACATCTGTAAAAGCCTTAGGTCAGATGGAACCTTGCATGAAAAGAGGCAAAATTTATTGGAAAGGAAACCAGGTAATAAAATAGCCAATCTGCCTCTTCCCACCTCAATCACAGGACTGATGAAATATGAGGTAGCTTTGCCTGTCAGCAGCTTGAATGTGCATTCACAGATTAGCCTTTTCACAGGTCTGGTTTTGGAGAGGAGCTGAAGCCTAAGCAGGTAAATGCAGAGTACCTGTTGGAGCCATCCAGAACAGATACCTGTTTGCATTGCTGCTCTTACTGTGCTGACAGTGCTAGTCGTGCTTATTCATAGCTATACACTGCTTCCAAAAGATGACACTTGAAACTCATCCTGCAGCAGAAGCACTGCAGCAGGAGCATTCTGCTTACAGTAAAGACTTTGATGTAAATATTATTTATCCCTGTCCTTGGGTGGCTTGAAGAGAGGATCTGGCTATCACTACAGATGCATGTGAATGTGGGAGGTTTGTGTCCTTCTGCTGCAGCAACAGCTCCAGCACATACACTCAGCACCTGCCTGACAGAAGCTGGGGCCAGTGTGCTTAGGGAGCACCCCAGCCTAACTTCTGAGCTGCCTGTGTGGAACTCTGGCATGTGCAGACAGGAGTGTCAGAGTTCAGCTCCTGAGGAAACATACTGCTAACAGATCATGCAAGGAGTCTAAAACCCACCTCTGTCACTCCCATTCACTTCTCCAGCACTTCCATTTAACCTGTGATAACTACTTTTGCCTTGTGTCAGTGGCACCAACAATCAACACTCAGCCAAAACTCCATAAAGCAAAGCACAAGATTTGGAGCAACAACCTCTTGCTTGCAGAGCTGATGCTGCAGCTGGATATATGCAGGGAGGGGCGGTCAGGGGGGAGCCCTGATGTTTTTGCCTGGCTGCAATGTGAGTGCCAGAGCCACCAGTTGAATTGGGCACAGTAACCATAGCAACAGCGAGTTTCCGGGACTTGGGGTGACAGGTTGACGGGATTACTCTTCAAAGCACTTGCTCTCTTGGGAGAGAAAACCTAAAGGAAGGGGATGGGAGTTAATTTAGCACACACACACTGGAGCAAGGGTCAGCAGTGGCAGGTCTCTGCTGGAGGGAAGCCTGCAGCAGCAATAAACAACACCACTTCAAGCGCTTTGAGTGGCACTGAAATCACTACAGGGGGGCATCCAACAAAGAAAAATGTGGGGTGCACACAAAAACTAGCACTACTCCCTTCCAAAGGACAGTTGCCACAAAAGTCCCTGGCTGTCTCAAACCTGAGTCTGCTTTGGTGTGAGGGCTGTACCCTGTCCTGCCATTCCTGCTTCCGGCACTGGGGGCCAGATGTGGCTGTAGACCCTGGATCTGGAAATGCTGAGTTGTGCCAGACCTGGAAGCAATGGGGAAACTGAGGCAGAGGGGAGTGGCAAGTGAGGGCATGTCAAGTGTGGTGGTGTGTGTGATAGGAAGGGGTGTGAGATTAAATATTTGGGTGGTGGATTGACTGAGGCATGGTGTGGCTGCAGTAGGAGGTGGGCAGGTAGGAGGTAAGAGGGCACTGCAATGTGAAACAGGGAAAAGGGAGGCACAGTGACAGTGTAGGGGACAAGAGAGAGGGCTGTCATCTCCAATGAGGTTCATAGCCTCATTGGTGCAAAGCTATCAGTGGGGCCTGAAATTCAGTTTTATTTATTATGCCCTGTTTTAATTTCCTTGGGGTTTGGTGAGCAATGGGCTGCTCTCCTGTCTGCGCTTCTGGTGAGAGAGATGTATGACAGTGCTGTCTTGGTGTGTTGGTAATTTTGAGCTAATAAAATTTCCCTTTGGGCCATGGTTAACAATTAGACCAATGCTATGGATCCATGCCCAGCACCAGAAAAGCACAAGAGCAATTTAAAGCTGGTTTTGCTGTCTGCTCCTCCTAGTGCTGGATGGGGAGATTGAAACCACACACAGGCAAACATTTCCTATCCTCCCACAGCTGCTGATAGCCAGCCACAGTTGCTCACACTGTGTGGGGGCACAGCTACACTCTACCTGCCTGTTCTTGTAAATCATTTGCAGAAGTCAGTGTCTACACAAGCTCAGAAAGCTTCTCTGGAGGCTGCCTGGCCCCAGTGGTTCACAGAGCTAAAGATGGGGGCAGCTCCAGGATCCAGCTGCTGGGAACCTGGGTGGCCACACCTCTACTCCCAAGCAATCGATGCTTAATCCCAAGGAACTTCTTCTACCATGTTTGTTTTCTCCACAGTAGGAGATCTATATCTGCCTGGATGGGAGAACTCAGATGTGTAGACTGCAGGCCAGGAAGGCATAAATGTCACTGTACCTTTCACTGACCTGTAGAAGCAAGTGGTGCAGGCAGACCAAGTTTCACAGCAAAAATATAGAGGCTGGGAAGGTGCATGTAATAGAAGTGCTGACACAAACTTAATTAAAGAACTGCAGAAAGGATAGCTTTGTCAAAAAAATAATGTGGGAATAGAAGATTTCTGTCATCTTCTGTTAGCTACTTACAGGTGGCTCCAGGACTGTTTCGATCTTCTTAACTGCAGATCTTTTGCTACTTTTAGCTTGGTCCCTGCTTCCATTTCCCTCCTATTTGAGATGCTTTGCAAAAATATAGGCACCTCCATGAAATCTGAGGCAACCCTGTGCTGGTAACCTAAATCAATGGGAGGCTGAAGGTAATTATCCCAGGGCCTTAGAATGGGAAAATCTGGGTTCATCAACTCTTTGCTCTCACATGATGCTCATCTTGGTTATCCTCCAGTCCATCCGATTGTGAAACGTGGAAGAATCATATTAGAAGGGAGCCTGAGTTAAAAGGCTCCATGTAAATGAAAATTTAATTAGTATGAAACCGCCTCAAAGAGTACACCCTCATTTCACCCGTCCTATTTTGCCTGCACCTCAGCCTGAGAAAACTGGCAGAATGAAGAGGACTGGCTGGGGGAATGCAGCATTCAGGCTGAGGGCCCTGCTGAGTGCAAGGCAGCATGTACTCACAGCAAGCGTGCCAGCCAGGCCTCCACACATCCTGTATCCAGTGCTGACCTTTCTTGTCATTCCTCCCTCCTTGCCAGCAAAGGCCATGTGCTTTCAGCTTCTAAAAGCTGTTCCTGCTTCTGCCCGCTGCCACAGTACGTGGTGGAGGGAGTAAACAAGAAAAGGATGTGGCTGGCAGATTTGCAGTTTGGGAGGGTACAGGAAAGAGGGATGCTTTGATTTCCCTTGCATTGCCAACAAACTGAAAAACCCCAAGGGTTTTTTTGTTTTGGTTTGGTTTTTTGTGAAAGAGGGCAGGCTACTCTTGCCAAGGCTTTCCCTTCTTCTTTTAACCTGGAAAAAAGGATCAGCATGATCTTATCACTCTCTAGAACTCCCTGAAAGGAACTTGTAGCCAGGTGGGGATCAGCATCTCCTCCCAGGCAATCAATGACAGGATATTAGGACATAGTCTTAAGCTGTGCCAGGTGAAGTTCAGGTTGGACATGGGGAGGTATTTTTTCACAGCCAAGGTGATACCTGGAATGGGCTGCCAGGGAAGTGGTGGAGTCTCCATACCTGGAGGTGTTTAGGAAAAGAGTGGCTGTGGCACTTAGTGTGGCACTAGCCATTGTCTGGTCTGTCGTGTCTCTTCTAACATAATTTATTCTGTGACTGTACTCACTCAGCTCTCCCAGGCCCTTAGGGAAGCCCCCAGAAGCTTCATCAGCCTCTGCAGGGTGCAGTGATTCCGCTGGGCTCGGGCTGCTCGGGTCCCCAGCAGGAGTGGCTGGCAGAAGGACTGGCGGGAGCCCCGAGGGTGCTGCCCTGTCCTGTCCATCCGCACAGCACCCACACCGGCTCCCCAGCTGGGGACATGCCCATCCATCCATCCATCCATCCGTCCATCCGTCCGTCCGTCCGTCCCTCCATCCATCCATCCATCCATCCATCCATCCATCCATCCATCCATCCGTCCGTCCGTCCGTCCATCCGTCCGTCCGTCCATCCATCCATCCGTCCGTCCATCCATCCGTCCGTCCATCCATCCGTCCATCCATCCGTCCATCCATCCGTCCGTCCATCCGTCCGTCCGCCCGTCCATCCATCCGTCCGTCCATCCATCCGTCCGTCCATCCATCCATCCATCCATCCATCCATCCATCCATCCATCCATCCATCCATCCATCCATCCATCCATCCATCCATCCATCCATCCATCCGTCCGTCCATTCCCCCCCCCCCCCCCGCCGCGCCCCCCGCCGCGTTCCCACGGCCGCACCTCCCCCGCGGCGGGGGCGTGGCCCCGGCAGCGGCCGGCGGCGATTGGCTGGGGCGGCGGCGGCGGCGGCCAATGGGGGCGGGCGGGCCCCGCGCGTGGCGGTGCTGTGCGGCGGGCGGCGGCGGGCGTGCTCTGCCGGGCTGCGTCCGTGCCCGCCGCCTCCGCATCCCTCCCTCCCTCCATCCCTCCATCCATCCCTCCATCCATCTGTCCATCCATCCGTCCATCCCTGCTTCCCTCCGTCCCTCCCTGCCTCTGCCCGCTGCCTCCTGCCCGCCCGCCAGGCGTGGGAACTCCATGGGAGAGACGGGCGCCGGGCGAGGCGCGGGACGCGCTCTGGGCGCGCTCCTGCCGCGCCCCGCCGCCCGCCGCCTCCCCGAGGGCCGCCCGCGCCCCGCCGCCCCCGGCCCCGCCGTCGGTGCCATGAAGCGGGCGCACCCCGAGTACAGCTCGTCGGACAGCGAGGAGCTGGATGAGGCCGTCGAGGTGGAGAAGGAGAGCGCGGACGAGAATGGGTGAGCTCCGGCGGGCTGCGTCGCGCCCCCCACCTCCCCTCCGCGCCGCGGAGCCCCGGCACCCCCGAACCCCCGCGGTGACCGTGTCCCGCTGCTCCCCGCAGGAACCTCAGCTCGGCCGCGGGCTCCATGTCTCCCTCCACCACCTCGCAGATCCTGGCCAGGAAGAGGCGCCGAGGGGTGAGTGCCCGCCGGCCGGCCGCGGCTCCCCGCAGCCCGGCACGGCCCCGCTGACCCCGCTCTCTGCCCTAGATCATCGAGAAGCGCCGCCGCGACCGCATCAACAACAGCCTGTCCGAGCTGAGGAGGCTGGTGCCCAGCGCCTTTGAGAAGCAGGTAGCGCCCAGCGACCCTCCGGTGTCCCCCATCCCTGCCCGGGAGGGAGCGTCACCCCTCGGAAACGGCTCTGGTGCTGCCTGAAACGTTTCGTGCCTTCCCTTCTCTCCTAGGGATCAGCCAAGCTGGAAAAAGCAGAGATTCTGCAGATGACTGTCGATCACCTGAAAATGCTGCATACAGCAGGAGGGAAAGGTAAAGTTTTGTGCGTGACAGAGTCAGCAGCCCTGCAGGGAGGCTGCTGGGAGAGCAGCGCATTCCCGAGCATTGGCAGTGCCTGCAGAAAGTGAACGGCAGCTCTCTTGCGCTTCATCAGGAATGAGGGACTTTCTCTACTTCACAAGATTTGTGGCATCACTTGCACTGAAAGGTTTTGCAGTGCTAGCTCTGAGGAGAGAGTTGTTCTAGAGGAGAGTGACTACGTCTCTCTAGGAGTGTGTCAGCACTGAGAAGTGAATCAGCTTTTGGCAGCTTGGAAAGCAGTTTTTATTGGTGTCTAATGCTTGTTTCTCTAATTTTCTGGAAGTTCAGAACAAAACTAGGAAAAAATACTAGATGAAATAAGTAAAATGCCGAAAGGCCCTTTTAAGAAAAAAGTACTTTGCCTGCTCAAGTCTCCCCTGATAAGTTAGGACTTGTGTTTCTAATGAATTTCTGTGTGCTGTGGTTTAACTTGCACAAGGGAGACAAATGGAAGGAACAAAAATACTTTCCTCCAGTTTAAAAATGGCAGTTTGTGCCTGGTCTTGGGACTTGCAGCATCACAGCACAGATATAAAAGAAAAGCTTGTTAAACAAAAAAGGAAGAAAAAAAAAAAAAAGAGCTTGGCAGCTAGTCTATGGTTGGGAATACTAACCACATCCAAGTGAAATATGCTTATAGGAGAGGGTGGAGTGGGGAGGCTACTCGTAGACAATGACTAGAAAACAACATCTTAAGACTTCATTCTCTGTTCTTTTCTCTTAGGTTATTTTGATGCTCACGCTTTGGCTATGGACTACCGGAGTCTCGGGTTTCGAGAGTGCCTGGCTGAGGTTGCTCGATACCTGAGTATCATAGAGGGTCTGGATGCCTCTGACCCCCTGCGGGTGCGGCTCGTGTCGCATCTCAACAACTACGCCTCGCAGCGGGAGGCGGCGAGCAGTGCGCACGCCGGCATCGGACACATTCCTTGGGGCAGCGCCTTTGGACATCACCCTCACATACCTCACCCCTTGCTGCTGGCTCAAAACGGGCACGGTAACACCAGTACTACAGCATCTCCCACAGAACCGCATCACCAGACCAGAATTGCTGCCCCACATGCTGAAACTCCCTCACTCAGAGTGCCCCCAAATGGCAGCGTCGGACCAGTGCTCCCGGTGGTCACGTCTACCACCAAACTGTCTCCTCCTCTTCTCTCCTCCATGGCATCTTTGTCTGCGTTCCCCTTCTCGTTTGGCTCCTTTCATCTGCTGTCCCCCAACGTGCTGAGCCCATCGACACCAACGCAGTCAGCGGTGCTCAGCAAACCCTACAGACCCTGGGGCACTGAGATTGGCGCCTTCTGAGAGCTGACTCTTGAGCAAGGGTGGGCAAGCCTATAGACCTAGCTGAGCTGGGTTATGCCACCCTTACAGTTGAAGTTCTTAGTAACTGGGACAAAGGTACAGCTTCA
Source organism: Melospiza georgiana (assembly GCF_028018845.1). Lineage (NCBI taxonomy): Eukaryota > Metazoa > Chordata > Aves > Passeriformes > Passerellidae > Melospiza > Melospiza georgiana. Next base: position 125,738,215 of record NC_080430.1, on the reverse strand, counting down.
CCTTAACTGAGTTTGTCTAAAAAGTGTCTCATTGGATTTTTCTTTTTGTTTTCTACATTTTTGTATTAACAGGTTGTTTGTTTGGTTTTTTTTTTTTTTGATAGTTGCTGAAGTTGTCCAAAAATAAAATTACAATAGTGGTTTGTTAACACTTGTGTTAGATCTCTGCTGAGCATTTAAGTCACTTTTGTAAGCAGTTTGTTTCAAATGTTTCATTTTTCCTGAGTACATCAGACTGGCTTTTTATGAAGAGATACCACCTATTATTGTTAGCGATGACTTAGTTTTGTTACTAATTTTTCCAAGACCATTCTTCTCAGAATTTACAAGCTGTGTTTTTGTTAGTATTTTGACACTGAGATGTTCTATAAAGAATTACTCTTTTTGTAAACTATATTTGAGTCGTATATTTCTGAGCAAAGCGTTGACAAATCAGATGGACCTGCTTGACCAGCTTTATCTAAGAGCCCAATTCCTCATTCTTCTGAAGCCATTTGGTATATTTGACAATCTTACTCTAGTCCCTAGTAGATATTTACTCACTTCTTAGAACCATTACACTATTTCTTCCATCAAAAGGAGCAGTATGAGTGGGGAGGGTACAAAAGTTAAATTGCATGCTGTATTGGTGGTGGGTTTGGGAATTAAAGTTGTCACCTGCAGTAATCTCCCAGCCAGAGCTGGTCACATGCATCTTCATTCCATAGGGCCAGATCCTGCTTTGAGTTACAGTGGAGTAATTGTTCTGCTAGCCTGAATTCTTGGGTATCTGAGGTCAGACTCTTCTCTGTCAGCTTCGTATTTTCAGCTGAAACAGTTGATGCTGGTATTCAAGTAGCCAGTGGAATGGTACAGTGGGAACCTGTTCAGTGCACAGCCTTGTTTAACAGATGCATCCTAAGTAGGTGATGTTTCCATTGTGTTTTAGGTGCAGTTAAGTGCCACTCCTCATTTTTAAGGGTTCTGCTGTGTTCTCGTGTGCCTGAGAGTGTGTGCATGTACATATATTTTGCTTGATTTCATAAGAATCTTGATCTGAACAGGTTTATTGAGTGAGTTCCACTGGAAGGGGTTTGCCTGCTCTTGTATCTGTGTTGTGGCTAAATAAAGGAGAAAGAACAAAGTATTTTAAATGACATACTTGTCTGATATATATCAGTAGAGAATTCTGTGCCTGTGAGTGTCCCAGGAGATACTGAATGATTGCTACTTAGTCCTGCTGTGGCCATTTGTATTTGCTCTTTTCTCAGATATTACGGCATGCGTAGCTTTGCTAGCTGAGTACATGAAGAACCACAGTGCCTTGGAGTAACAGTCAAGGGAAGGAAAATGTAGGATTTCTTTTGCACATAACTTTTATGTGCCTGGCAGTGCGTGGGCAGGTAGTGAAGATAGGAGGGTTTCTGCTAAAGGAGAGGTTAAAGCTGCACTGCACTTGAATATTCTTAGTGACTTATATTAACATTAAAAAGTGATCGTCTTTACAAATACGAAGTCCTTTTCTGTGTAACTCATGAACTTGTTATCTGTCCTGTAGCTCTGGAATGAAGTTTTGTATGTTAGAATGAGGTTCAGACCACATTCAGTTCATTAGTGCAGAATCTACCCCAGGTCTCTGACTGATCCTGTATTTGTTTCTGAGTGCTACCACCAGTGTCTAACACCTTTGCTGGAAGTAAAAACCTGGCAGGATTACAGCCAGATAGGTTTTCTCCTGTGCAGTCTGTCCTACCTGCAGAACTTCTGGAAGTACTTTACTTCTTTCCTGCACATTTGAATTTATAGTGCACTTGTTTTGGTAAATGGCACATCCTTGTCTGGATTTAGCTGTGCCAGAATAGCAGAAAGAACTCGGCCCTGTGGGAGAGGAGAGCTTTGTTTAAAGAGGGGCTCTCGGGCCAATTAAGGAGTGGCATTGATGAGAGACTTTCTCGGAAGAAGGGTTGCTGTGAGGCTGGAAAGAGCGGGAGAGCATTCAAGTGCGTAACCTTGTTTTACCTTCCTTCTGGGGCTGAAAGAGACCACTGCTAGAAATGAAATGCAAAACACTGTGGGAGCTAGAAATACATAGGTGTTATTAAGGAGAGATTATAGAGCATAGTATTTCATGTAGAAACCTGAAATAAGAGGCTGTAAAATTCCAAATCCAGTTTCCTTTCACAGTGTGTATTGTCTCCTGTTTAATTACGCTCTGCCCTGTCCCTAACAGGTTTTTATAGCAAATTAACAACTCCTACCTAGAAGATTGCTATAGTGCACGCAACTATTCTTTAGATCTTTTAATAAATGGCAATGCTTCTCAGCCTTTTAATGGTTATTTCATTGACATTCAAATGACTTTGCCTCCCTCTAAATAGCTGGCTCTTTTGTGTAGAAAGACCCCTATAATTATTTTTGTCCCACTGTCCTACCCTTGAATGGACTTCAGAAGCAGACTGCAATAAAAGTTTTGCTGCTGGTGTTTGTCTCTATATCCACTGTCTTCTCTTTCTATTACCAATGACAAAGGTTTTAATGAAAAGTACTAATTCAACTTTTGCAGTAATTCTGTATTCATTTTTAGGGATTCAAAAATCTACTGATTGTTATCATAGAAAGAAATGAATGAATTCTAGCAACTCACAAAAACTAGTAAATCAAATGGGAAATGCATGGCCCAGAAGCTGAAACACCAGGATTGTAAGTCCAGGGCTACTGCCAACTTTGTAAATCTGTCTTAGCCATCACTTCATATACATCTGTTTTGCCAGCCGTGAAACAGGTATGACAGTGTTTGGTCTCCTTTCCTCAAGAGGCAGTTACAGTTGGAAATTTTCTCCATGAATGATAAATGCTGTTATTTCTTAAAAACTACAATTCTGAGACATACAGCATGGTAGGTTTCTAAAGAGAAACTGAGAAAGGCAAAATAAGCTTGGTTCTTTAGGCCATAGATATCTCCAGAGTCCAAAAGGTTTACTTGTTTACCCTATTGCAAAAGAGCAATTCAGGAGCACAAGCTTAACCAGAGGGATGCTGGAAAAGAAAGGAAATGCATATGTGCCTTGATCCTATGACCCCCCAACGATCTTCAATTGCTTTGGATGAAATGTGTCCATCTGGAAATCCTCAGGCTAAAGCTTTGTGCAGGATGTAAGATGATGTGGTACTGCATATAAGCTAATACTATCCTCCTTTATTAAGGAAGCTGGCGTGGAGGGCAGAATGAATTTAAAAGGCTGGTAAATGCTGCACAAAACCAGATACAAACCTCTGGAAATCCATTCTGTGCTTTGGCGTAAAGGAATAGCTGATGAAAGTGACATTTTTTAGCTTTTGGGAAGAAGCTGCCAGTAGTTCTTAGGACACTTTCTGTTCAGCGCTCCTGTCTTAACACTAGTAGCATGACAGAGTTTATTAGGATCCTGCTGAAAACCCCATGAATCCTGCCTATTGCTCTCTTCACTCACACATCAGCATGTGAGTCCCCAGGTGACAGGAGCCTTCCTAGACTATTGCATAGTGGTGGGAAGTCTGCCAGGCTTTTTCTTTTTTTTTTCCCAAGCAACAAATAAGCTCAAGTGAACACAGATAAACTGAAATCCTTCTTCCTGTTTTATATTGTGTGCATACTCACAAATGTTTATTGCCAGAAACTCCCAGTTTGGATTGCAACACGCTCTACATGGCGCTGGAATTCTCTAGTGAATGATGTAGAGGCCTGGGGCTTTGTGCTGGAAGGCAACAAAAATTATGTACAAAGCCCTTTTCTGAGGCCTTACATGAAAGGATGCAGAGATGGACTGTGGTGTTTGTGACTCAGTACACCGAGGCACAAATATGTTCATGTGTTAACCAGCCTACCTGACCTTGCAGGGTCTGTGTGTGCTTTGCCCGTAACCGAATTACTCTCTCTCCTCTTGCCCAGCTTATAAATAAAAATTAGAACAATCCCTTTCTTCTGGAGCCAGGAGATGTGGGCATTGACTCATGCTTGCAATATAGTAGCGTGTCTGTAGTCATAAATGTTGAAATGCCAGTGCCTTGGAAGATACAGATCCTCGAAGGTGTCTTTTGGGAGTCTGAAATATTCATTTGGTGAAGGCTTTTATTAAGGAAGTGCTTGGGTATTAGATGTTGTTCTCTCTTTTTCCACCTAGTCCTGTGAAATTTTTTGTCTAGCAAATTCTACTGATTATTCATGCAGCTTGAAGAAGTGGACCAAACAAATTGCCTTGCTCTGACCCGTGCAGTGTGCAGTCTGCCCAAGACTTCCCAGCAAAGTTCTTAGAGGTAGGTTCCCTTCCAGCTGTTTTTTACTTTTTATCTCAAAAAATCATGTAACACAGCTGTATAATGCAGGAGGGGCTTACTAAGGACAGCTGAGCAGTGGGGGCATTCTGCCCTGCTTGTGGACCCCCTAACCACATTACATTGTTTGGACCTTTTCAGAGTCTTTCACCAGGCTGCTCATTTCAGGTGAAACCTGCTGGGAAGGAAGGGGAGGAATGTCTGGAAGCAGTTCTGCACACCTCCTGCTCGTTGGGGCAGCTCAGCACAGGGAGGACATTGCAGACCACACTTTTCTCTCTGCACTGAAGAGACGTCTTGGAGCTTTCCAGGTGGCTTCTCCAAGGTGAGCTGTAAAGCCCAGGCACAAACATTAACAACAGGTTAAACAGGTACGTGCATTGCTCTGGATTGCTCTGCTTTCACAGATGGAAGGATGTTGGGAGTAGGAAAGTTGGTGAAGCAGCTCTGCAAGAGAATGGCAGGAGAAGGAAGGAAGTCTGATCTGTAGGATCAGAGGAAAATTGAAGCTGTGAACAGATGAATGAAGAGATGCATTGTTTGCATTGCCTGTGGCAAAGATACAGAAATACCTGACATCAGATGAAAAAATAAGCTGCATGCCAGTATGTAGAGAATTTAGAGAAGGGAAGGTAGTACTCAGTATTCATAATTTTTCTCAGTATGAGCACCATACAAACAGTGAGGCATGTTATTTAAAACCAATAAGGTGCTGAAACAATGCATGTGAATGTTTTCATTGAATTTGATGGGTCATCCCACTGGCTAAGGAGAAACCAGGGCTAGATGGACATCAGTGGCTGTAAGAGTCCATCACAGCATGGCGTGCTGATTGCATTTGTACAGTCCAGTCAAGTAAATGTAAGGAGCTCAGGGAATTAAAGCATGAGATGAGGCATGACCCAAGTTGACAGAGAATTTGAGACAGAATAACTGATAAGAGCATCTAGTGACTGGCAGCCACTCAGCCTTCATCAGCAGCTACCACCTAGCTGTTAGTGCTGCCACTTAGCTCCTGGGTTTTGATATGGTGTTTCTCAGCATCGATTAGCCATTTATGTAGATATGAGGTCTCCTTCACAATTACATGTGTATGGCAGGTGCATGTTCTGACCAGTTGTGGGAAATGAACCCTTCTAGTGAAGGTGGGTATGGAGCCGCTTTCTGAGTTAAGGGACATCTGGTAGAGAGAACGCAGAACTTCTTTCATGTTATATATCTGCTATATAATGCTGATAATGACTGGGCAATCCTCTCATTGTCACCAGGCCTGCCTTCTTTAACAGCAGAGGCCATTTCAGAGGCTGGATTTCAGTAGCAAAAGAAGAATAGAGAAAAAATGTCATTTGTTGCTGTTCAGGGATGATTATGTGAAAGTCAGTGGGATTGGATAGTGATTAAAAAATGTAGCAAAGGGAACTGCAGTGTGTGCTGTAGGAACTCTTTTATATGCTGCACAGCAGGTATATCTGTTTTTTACTTCATCAGGAAAACATCAATGTGATTGAACAATGTTCCCTGTATGATGTAGATGCCTAACTGTCTGTAGATTGCCCCTTTGAATTTCTCTGGGATTCATTGCGTCTTCTGTTAGGAGGAAATTATCAACAACAAGAGGAAATCCTGTACTAGTACTGAATAGTCCTTATTTTAAAGGTACTTCCCTTCTTGTGGGAATTGTATATAATCAGAACAACACTCCATAAAACAGATGAATTATTTTAGAAGGAGACAGGTCAGCCTTTTATTTAAAAGGTCTGACGTTATTGTACATAAGAAAATCAATTGTTAGAGTGGATGACATTCTTCCACTAGCTGCCTGTGCTTCCCAAAGGTGGGGCAAAGTTTAAGGCATTGGTAACAGGAAGCCTGGGCTCCTTAGAGACTTTCATGTTTTCTGGAGCATGCAATGACAGAATGACTCTTTTTCTTCCCCAAAATAGCAGCAGGAATAAGAATTGTTAAACTTTACCCTGTTAAGGATTGGAATAGGTAAAGATGCTAATGGTGCACATACCTGTGGGCCAAACCCAAATATCCACCAGGTTGGTGTGGGCAGGGGAAGGTGCATTAGTCAGTGTTGTGCTGTAAATGCCATGCAAGAAGAAAGAGAAGCTCTTCTGAAGACAAACCCTTCTAATAGACCTCTAAGGTCTGGCCCTCTGTACTTCAGTTCCAGCTGCACAGACCTTTCCCACCACATAAACCAGTATGGGCTGGGCAGGGGGCAGGTGCAGCTCTCACATGAAGCCAGAGGCTGAACTACCAGGTGGCTACAAATATGTTCTGGGATGTGGGGCACCAAATTAACCAAGCACACCAAGAGGTGTGATTGCAGATGTAAAGCTAAGTGGTTGTCATTCCCTCACCTGTTAAATCTGTGCCTGCTTCAAAGGAGACAGATGAATTCCCATGTACTCTGCTCAGACAGTCTTCAAGCTCTGAGAGCCCTGAATGACTAAGATACTCCATGAAAGAAACTAAAGCAAAATATGTTATGGGACTCTTCGGGTTGTTGCTGGTTTAAACAAAGTTTGTCTAATTTTTCTCTCCTCCCTGGGAGGTAGAAGACTCCCTGCTCCTTCATGGTGCTGACAGAGGTTTGCAGGACCCCTCGGACCCGACCTCATCCTGCCAGGAAACAGACTGAAGGGGTATTTTCTGCCCCTGCAGCACAGCAACATCCCAGGCTGAAAGCACAGCCTCAAAGGCAGGGCTGGCTGAGAGCCACAGGGGCCGGGGACTGGGAATTCCCATGGTCTGCCACCAGGGACAAAGCTGAAGGAGTGACACAACAGGTTTCCAGGTAGAAAAGTCCCTGCGGTTTTTTGTTTGTTTGTTTTTAACTGCATCAGTATCCTCATAATGTACTAGTGAGACAGTCTGACTTTATGCTTTTTTTAAATAAAGAGGGAGCAATAATGAAATTATTCTTTAGCTTTCATTTTGGCTGTATACTTTTTAATGGGAAAAAAAAAGGTTCAAAATCCCCATCTTATTGCCAGGTCTTCTCCTAGGTACTGCAGTCTTCTCTCCATACTATTTTCATTGCCTTTCATGAGATAGATACCCAGTCTGTACTAAGCAGTTGCTGAGAAAGCTGTGATTCAAGCTTTATATAATGCAATACTTTTTATACCAGTCTGTTGGGAAGCAGCCTGTTCAACTCAGCTATCTGCATTGCATTAACTTTTATAACCTAAAACTCCCATCAGAAAGGAGATTTTTATGAGATTGCATTTGACACATCCCCAAAAATGTTCCCTTAACAGCTATGTCTGACTGACTGAAAAAGGCTAGAGAAGACTTTGCCAGGGGCTAGTGCCACCTCAGATTTAATTTTTGGTGACAATGTCTGCTCCTCACTCATTTGTACTGTGCAACACTGCTGTTAATCCTGTGGGACAGGGAGAGAGGATGAAGGTAATTTTGTACGCTGAGCTTCTATGCAGCACCTAGCCTGACTTTGCTCCAAGATCACAGAAGCTGCAGAATGAAGCAGAGTCCAGGCGAGTGGGTAGGGCACCAGGGAAAAGTTGAGACCCCTTTTATGTTGAAGTCTAATTCTAAAGAGTAGGTTTTTTATTAATAAACTCCTTATCCCCAGGGCTTTTTCAGTCTCAACCTATCCCCAAAGTCAGGTGACATTTGCAGTGTACTGTGGAGGTATAGCACCATATTTTGGGTAAGAAGTTGGGACTCAGAAAGTTGAAAATCAAACAGTTGAGCTTCTTGGCAGAGGTGTTTCAAACTGGGTTCATTTTTTCTTCAGGACTTCTGCAGCAGTTCTGAATTCAAAGCACAGCTGCTCTTGATTTTCTGGAAACCCCAGAGGGTGAATAGTTCTTCACATCAGCCTGAGTTACTTCCCATGTCAGAGTTTCAGCATAGGGAACATTTAGGAAGGCTTCTCCTAGTCTCCTACAGCACTTAAGGAAATAGAACTAAAAAAAAAACAAAACAAACCAAAAAACAAAACAAAACAAAAAAAAAAAAACCAAAAAAAAAAAAACCAACAAAAAAGACCCCCAAAAAAACAAAAACACAAAAAAACCCCAAACAATCCAGTTCTTTCTTTACCCTCAACTCTAAGACTGTATTTTCCACTCCAAAGTCTCCTAACACATTCAGCTATATCAGCAACAACCAGATTCCTTTACTACACCCTGAAGAAAGGAAATCCAGCCAGTGTTTGGAATGAAACAGGTTTTGTAGGCAAAATTAATACTTCCCTTAGATGTGTTTTTTTTTTTTTGGTGTTTGACTTCAAACCTCAGCACTATGTTTCTAACACAGTCTTTTGTGTGTAATATACTAGGTGTTAAATAAATTATTTGAAGCCATGGCTTTACTTACGATGTCTCAAATCATCATGTGCATGGTTTATCAGTAGGGCTGAAGGTCTTCAATACTCAGACCCCTTCAACAGGGAGGGATAAGTGGTGACACACATAGGTGATCTTCATGTGGACCAGATCTGGGTAAGAATGGGTTTAAAGGGAGAAAAATACCCATGTGAGGGCTCTGTGTGATCATGGGGCATGCACAGCTGAAGACTCTGCTGAGATGGCACAGATTGCCATTGTGGCACTGGATCATGGTAGGGACATGGCAAGGTGCCAGCTGGGATCCCAGTGGAAAATGTGCAGTAATAAAAATGTCTAGGATGTGAAAATTGGCATTTAGAGTGCAGCTTTGAGCGGAGTTAAAGGCATGAAAGGAAACTTGTTGGGACTGTGGAAAAAGGCGAGGGCTGAGAAAAGGGGCCCATGTGTGAAAGGAGGGGATATTCCCCTCAATCCTCCTCACTTGCCAGAAACATCGTGGTGCTTTCCTACCCTGTGATGTATCCGTTGCTTGGACACAAGAGATAGGATCACCATCAGATAAGGCTGAAACTTTATTCTCACTGAAATTGCTCATGAAATGAATGTAATTACCTGGATGAGAAGCTGACAATAAAACATCAGTCCTTTTGCACAAGGTACCCCAGATCCTGAATTTCTGCAGACACAGCTGTGCTCTTACAGTCTTCCCTGGGCACAAACAATGCCACAGATTATTTTCTCCCTAACCAATTGCTTGCTTCCCTCTGTTGCCTCTCAGATAGTTGTACTGTCTGATACCAGGAACAATGACAAATGTGCAGCAGTAATAAAGGGCTAGATGCTTCAGCAAGGCATTTGTGCCTACACACGGCTCAGTTGTTCAAAATGGCCAATCTCTGACTTGGAGTGATGTATTCAGGGAATGAACAAGGAGCCCTTCTAACCTTGGGCAAGTGGTCTTCACATGATGATGTCAGAGGAAATAAAAAAGGCAATTAGGATTTGTTAGGACTTGTTTTGCAATCCTTTGTAAGGAGAGAAAGACAAAATCTTCTTAGAGTGGGTAGGGAAACTCTTTTCTGGAGGACATATGAAAATAGGTCAGTTGTGTCTCTTCTTGGGGAGTGCACAGAAAACACAGATTAGTGTCTCTGGAACAATTTTGGTTTGTGCTCTGGCTTTCACAAGAGGAGGAAGGCTGTGAGGCAGCAGAGTGATTGCGGCATTCAGTGGCGCGGCCCATGGGAGCCAAGGAGCGCCGTTTGGGGCGGGGTTGGGCTGCACAATAGCGACAGGGCTGTTTGGGAAATGCTTTCAAACAATTTTATGAGAGAGAGAAAATAGATGCCTATAGAAATAACTTTTACAACTCTGTTGATTTAAAAGAGAATGAGAGTGCAATGAGGGTGCTTTTGTTCCAGCAAAGAACTTTATAGTATGTATTGTGCCCTGACGTCTCTGTGGCTTTCTGCATGTTGGGGTGCAATGGGCTGATTCTCCTGGGTTTTCCTTCTTCTCCCTCTGAGGCCAGCAACTGTGTCAGGGCTCAGTTCTAACATTTGTGGCATAAGGGAAAGAAGATTTCTTTGACAAATCAAAACAAACCAAGAAACCTGTGCAGAGACTTGGTACCATGGGTAATAATTAGAAGTTTCGCCCTGCTGTCTTCAGGGGGATGAGATCACAGTTGCAGCTGGAGATTGCTGTTTCTCTCTGGAACCTGTGGGATAAAGTCTGACATGGTCAAAATGGACAAATAATGAATTCAGTGCCACTGAACACTGAGATATCTCTTACAGTAAGTAATCTAGTGTCAGAAAATATCTTTCTATTCTGGAGCTGTACTGGTATCTCCATGGAGCAAAAGCATTTCACTACTGCAAATGCCTATTCCAGATGACAGGTTATGGTTAGGCTCTGGTGAAATAGTCACTATTCATAAGTTTGAATTATGTGTTATTAAAAAATGAGAAAATAGTGGAAAGCATTGGGCACACTGAACTGTCAGAGTCCTGCAGGCTCACAGACAGGAACACCTAAAAAAATAACAGCATTTTCAGGCACCACAGCAAATCCTCCCTCCTGGCCCCTGAACCTCCTCCTGTATTCATGGAGATGACCCAGCCTGCACATCACGTGCAAGGGATGACACAGTGTGACCTTAACAACATGCATGCCTTTATGGTGTCCAGGTGAGCAGCAAACAATCAGTGTCAGCAGTTTCTTTCCCAACAGGTATTTTTTTTTCTGGATAAGTTTTTGAAGAAGTGAGATAAGGTTCAAACCATGTATACTGCTAGTCCCAAAATTAAACCAGATCACTTTGACTTTTAAGAGTCAGTGATGCCTTGACAAGAGAGGAAACTGATAGCAAAGCACAGTGGTGCTGGCCAGAGGGTTTGCATCTGGGCAAGAGGTATATGGGATACCTCTCATATCACTAAGATGCCAGAAAGAAACCCCAGGCTTCTGGGAGGAAATGTTTGCCATCTGCTTCCCTCTGTTGACTGAGTTATTGAAGTACACCAAACTTGGGTAGACTAAAGGCAAACTTCACAGACAATAAAGTGGGGTGGAAAGGCAGACAATAGGGCAGATTCCTGGCATTTGTGAGCTGCTGGAGCTTTTCTCACAGTACTGCAATGGCTGAAGATTGGCCTACTTTGCTATTAGTTTAAGCAGCCCCTTTTCTGTAAGACCATGCTCTCAAAATGAAGACATGCTTTATGTGTACACACTTTCAAAGGTGCATCACTTTTCTCACGTCTAAATAATAAACATCCCCCCCACTAAACTTTTCTTGTTTGGCAGATCAAGCTGTCAGTCACTGCTGGCACTTGGCCTACAATCAGGGAGGAAAATGAAGTAGCTTTCTTGTTCTAATGCTGTTTTTAAAACAACAGCTTTGTATTAGTCACCACAGCTACCAAATGTGGGCAGTGGTTCAGGAGAGCTTTCCAAGAGTATTGCTTTCTGCCACTGAAATGTTGGTAAACTCTGACTGGCTGTAGGACAGTTTCCAGTCCTTCATTGGGTGCTATGGAAATGTAGTGTGCATTATAGAGACACTTCTATTAAACCCTAGCAGCTCATTAGCACTGGAGTCAAACTGCCTAATATCTATCATCCTGTCCTGCTCTGCCTTGGCCACAGAGTATACATTTCCCTCATCTGGGAGGGGAGAAATGGCAGCAGTGACTCATGCTTGACACTTATGTCATTTGACATGAATACCATTTCCACTGGAGACCCTGGCTTGCAGTTTCTTTTGTTTTCTTACTACTTCTCTGGCATCTTCCTACGTGACTTTGTGTTTGAAAATGCTGGAAAGGGATGCTCTCAGTTGGCATGAGATCCACACAGTTTATTTTCTGCTGGCAGAAGCATGCCACTCAAAAGGGCTTCAGCTCTCCATAAAGCACCCCCCAGATCTGGACAGATTTATGTTTGCGCTGTTTGCCTGAGATGCACTGCACAGCAGCACGTCTGTGCTCAGAAACAAACTTCACCCGTGGCAAAGGCACCTTCATGGGCTTGACACAATCCTCCTCTGGGTGTACAGGTAACTTTGAGGGCTCCCCTGAGCTGGTTGGAAGAACCCTGCAAGCTCTGCTTTATCTTCTGAGAAGTAAGCTGAAGTGACAAATCACCTGCTGGACACTTTTTCTCAGCTCACCCTGTACCGAGATGCTGCTGCTTGGGTCTGAGCTTAGAAATACGGGGGACCTCTCTAAGGGAGTAAATCACATAAAGCTTTTTGGCAACAAGATGTGATCATCTGCCCATCAGCAGAATGTATTGGCTGCCCACCACCTGGTAGTTGTCATAAATAGCCATGGAAAGTTGCCTGGCTACGGAATGTGCCAAGGAATGCTGCTGCTCTTTCTTGGTGGCCTGTGATCAGAGGCATGAGCTGATGCTTTGCTTGGCTCTGCTCAGCAGAGAGATGTTTTAGGACTCTGGTTTTAGCTGTCATCACCAGGCATCATTTGTTGTCTTCACTTCAGACCTGCTCCGCTACATAACAACTATGAGTGGATTTGCTCAAAGGTCAGCCATCTCTCAACACTAGGATGAACCAGATTCTTTTCTCATTTGGCCCCTACATGGTGCTTTGCTCACTTGGACTATCCTGCCGTAATCTTAAATAACCTTAAATTATGTGGGATTGCTACTGAGCTCCCCTACTCCTAGCAGTTTCTTGTGGTTCCCTTAAATGTTCTGGGTGATGGAACGCTGGGAGCATGTAGAGTTAAACCAAGTGAGCATAAGCATTCTATTGTTTGCATCTTTGTCCAGAAGGGCTGATAAAGAAACTCCTCTTTGGGGTGGGTGAAAATAGATAATCTTTGCAATTATCTTCACAGATGCCTGACTACAGCTTCTACAGCTTGTCCTTGACTTTGTGTTTAGCATTAAACATGAAGGGAGAATTATGTGGGATGCACGAGGCTGTGGCCTGCCTTCCTGCTTTGGGGATAGGTTGGTTTGTGGCTGGGAGTGATGGTAAAGCAGGCAAACTTCTCCATGCAGGTTTTTTTTTGCTGCCAACATGAGCCCAGTTGCCTGCATCCATCATATGAGGGCATGCTCTTACCACATGCCATTTCTCAGGTACTTGGTTGGAATGTAGAGTCTGCTGCTGGTTTTATGCCTTGGACCAACCCTTCTATTCTGATGGCTTCATTAATAGCACAAAAAGGATTGATAAACTCATGAGAGCTTTTCCTGGCAAACAGGAAAGTAGGAGGGAAGCAGCTCACTCAGAAAGTTCATCCATGTCAGAGAATGGAGAGATGCAGTTCCTGAGCTGAGCCACACCTGAAGTCGCAAGTATTTAACCAGATCACTTCCTCTTTTTTTTTTCTTTTTTTTTCTTTTTTTTTTTTTTTCCCTAGGCAGCCAAGGACAGTATTTAATTTGCTGATACTGCTTCCATTTCTGTTTGCAGTCAGATACAGGTAGTGCTTAGATACATGTGACGAATGAAAGAATGATTGCCACAGTTACAGATCAACAATGATGTACCTCCCATTTTAGGCACAATTATGCCGTGGTATCTAAAAAAAAAGAGGATATAGGTCATGGTGTGTGAATTTTCTTATTTACTCAAGTGAGTCTAAATGTTTCCTTTTTGCAATGACTCAACTATTCAACTATGGAATTTTGAATTACCTGTTTAGTGCCTGATTCAACATTAAATAACACAGTGGAACAAATTTCTGTTTGTCTAAGGGAATATTCACATCAGATCCTTTTATTAGCCATGCAAAGATCAAATGAACAGCCATACCTCTTAAGTGCTATTTTATATTTTTTTTCTTTTATGAAGTGTACAGTTAATTTTAAACTTTGTGACTTTTAAAGTATAATCAAAATGCAAAAGCTTAAATTTATAACTGAAAAGATTTTGCTTTGAGGATGTATTTATAGTGGCTGTTATATCACCTTCCATTTTTCTTTAGAATAAGAAAAACCAAGATATTGTTTCACCACCAAACATTTATTCAGTATTCTCTCAGGGATGAAAACAATTAAATGGCATAGTACATAATAAAATAGAACAGACAGGTTCAGTTGGAAAGGACCTACAGTGATCATCTCATCCTGATCCCTCACCAAAAATCAAGGCATGATTTTAAGGGCATTGTCCAAATGCCTCTTATACACTGACAAGCTTGGAGCATTGATCACCTCTCTGTGAGGTCTGTTTCAACAGACTGAGGTCTGGTTGACCACCCTGTTGGTAAATAAATGCTTCCAGTGCCCAGTCTAAGTCTGCCCTGTTGTCCATTCCCTTTTAAGAATCCATAAAAGAGGTCCTGGCTTAAGTAAATTAAGTAAATCAGATGGTGATTAATGGGAAAGAGAGGGAAATAAACTTTTCCATAAGTAATTTTGCAGATCCACAGCTGGTTTTGAGAGGCAAAGTTAATTCTTCATAAAGTAGAACACTCCAGTTTGACAACTACTGGATTCTGTGCAATTCCTTGTGTGTGACTTGAACAAGTTTCCACAGGGCACTGTTTCAAGAAGTGCACAAAAATTGATGAGGTCCACACACCAAAAATGATGTGTTACCTTGTTATTTGTTACTTTATTCCCTTTTCCAAATCCCAAAGAATGACCTGCATTTGCCATGAAACACTTGTACCAGCATTTGTGATATCTTATGTCATGATGGACAAAATACATAACATGGGGTAAGCTAAAACATACTTTAGAAACTCTCTGCCTTCTCCTTTATGTATTTTTCTTTACCACGGACTCTGAGAGTTTGTTTGCCAGAAAATATTAAGCAGTTTGTAGTATGGGGGGAGTGTCCTTCCCGAAATATTCAATAGCACTCGAGAATTTAATGGATTCCCATTCTCTCATTCTCCTGTGATTGCTGCACCAAATGAAGCCGAGTGCCATACACAGGGGACGAGAGCTTGTAAGGATAGCTGGGGACTTGGGTCATGAGAGAAGCCCACTTAACTAAGATAGGTAGCATGTGAGTCATCTGAACTGTGAGGGAGAAGGCAAAATTAGAGAAGCTTTAACTTCTGCTTTGAGTGGCTTTGGATTTAATAATATTTATAGGAACATTATCTGTGCCTCCAGCAACTTTTTGGAGACAGTCTAAAATCTGTTACTGGTCGTCAAGTATTTGCATCCGCCTGAATGCAGGGCATTTTCAGCAGAACCACCCACCCACCTGGCTGGCTTTTGATAAGCATGTGAAAATAATTTAGGATTCCATATGGAGTTGTTGATGTTTTGTAGATTGTTTGACTTCAGGGGCATATCATAGCCAACATCTATGAGGAGATGGAGATGATTTCTCCAGTACCCTTCCTATGAAAATTGCCAAATTTGTAATGCCATAGTGGACTCCTCATATTTAAATTTAATAAAATATCTACAGTTACTGACAGGGTTACCTCTGTTGACGTGAGCAGCTACCCAATGCAATGCCATGACTACCATGAATACTTGTATTTTCACCCACATATCCACTTGATTTTGTCTTAAAGCCTCTTGCTTTATTTATGACCCTCTCTAGGCTTTTTCTTAGAAATACCCATCAGGATGGTGACATTCATGAGTCTTACCTAATTCTGAGAAAAACTGAAGTTGTTCTGACACTTCCCTAGGCATTTTAGTATAGTCTCAAATGTATAGTATTTCTTCAAGACCAGTTGCTGAATAAAACTCCAACTCTATCTACTTCCACCTCTATTTTCAGTCAGTTCTTGTCTGCCTAAGTGTAATGGAGATAATTCTGTATTTAATTTCTATTTACTTTCTTTTAAGACCACTGTGAGCATAGCGGTCATTCGGAGAACAATAAAGTCTTAATAGTGATGCAAAGATGCAAAGTCCTATTTTGAACCTTTTTCTTAGTGGGATAATATGCATTGTGAAAAACCTTTTGTGATTTCAGGCAACTATATCTTCTACTACAAGGCTAGCAAGAAGAAAATAAATCATTGTTAACCCCAAAATAATGAATAAATCATGGAGCAGAATAAGGAGAAAGATAATTTTTCCCATGTTAGGCAAACCAAGAAAGGTTAAGTTTCTGGGTATGGCCATGCCAGGAATCAATATTGAAGTATTTGTGGTTGATTTTCACTGCTGAGAGAGAAAGTGCAATTCCCCTTTCCACAGAAATCAAGATGCTGCTTAGAAAATGGCGTGTTTCTGTTTTAATTATTCATTTTTGCTTACACCTCAGACTTGCACATCATCCTATGCTGGGCAAAGGACTTTAGAGCTCCAAAATGCAGACAGAGCTCTTCAGGAAACTGTAATAAATTTGGCTGACTTCTTGCTTTTGTCCTGCCTTTAAGCCTACTGGCAAGTAGTCTGAAATGTGATGGAAAGAAAAGGGGATATACAGGTTACACCTATGTGTTCCACATACCTGGGAAGAAATTATCTTCAGTGTAGAAACCTCTTTCCCTTCTTTTTTTTTTTTTTTTTTTTTTTTTTTGCCTGGAAAATCCATAGAAGAGTGCAGGTAAAACAGTATCTGACTGCTGAGTTGTCCCCCTGTGCTATAGTCCATGAGAAAGGAGAACTTCTCTTTCAGTGCAGGGAATTTTTCTCCTCTAAACTAGGAAAGATCTAATTTCTCTCAGAAAGGAGAAAAATTGAGTGATGAAAAAGCAGTTCCTATATGTTATTGGTTCAAATAAGAGGAGGGGATTTTTTTCCCAGTATTAAAGTATAGAAAATATCCAGGTTTTCCATAAAATCTGTGAGAGGGCAGTAGCCTCTCAGGGTGAGCTGGAGCCTGTGTGGCTGTGCTTCAGCAGCCAAGTGCTTGCTCCCAGCATCCTGGGACTCCCAGCCTGGCTGGGGAAGGTCCTGGTTTCAAGCTGGCTGAGCTGAGCAGGCTCTGAGCCCAGGCCAGGAGCGTGGGGCTGTCTGAACACACCCCCACACTGTGCTGCAGGTGCCCTGGGCAACGCAGGGGACTCTGTGCAGCCAGGACCTCTTGGTGCCTCTGGGAGCATGAAACGTGTGATGGCACTGAGGCCAGCTGGTGTGAGCACCCTGTGTCCCAGGAATGATCCCAGGATCATTCCCTGCCAGGAATGGGGGACTCCCCAGCCCTGCCTGGCATCTGCCAGGCACAGCAGCATCTTGCACAGGCCAAAGGAGAGCCTGTCAATATTGTAAACTCTGCATGGTCCAGAGCCCTGGAAGAAGATGTCCAGTCCTGCCTTCAGCTTCAGTGTGGAGAAATTCTACACCTTGGATAACCACAAAACTAATGGAAAACAATGAGGAGCAATCTCTCTAATGTCAACATTGTAAATTCCAGCTTGGTTTGCCAATGAGCTCTATCAAAGCTGTGGAGGTGCACCCCTAGAGAACAGAGAAGCCTGCATGCCTTCAAAAACTCATCATGAATCCTTCCATAGGAAAAAAATTACATTTTTGAAACCAGTCCAACCACCTGATTATAGTGTAAAAGATGAGGGTAAAAATGCACTGTGAAATGCAGAAGTAGCCTCATTTCTACAGTCAGGTCTGACATGGAGCCAACAGCTGGCCAGAGGACAAGCAGATAATGCTCAGTGCTGGTGACCTGCTGTGAGTTGGGAGCACAGGGCACACACCCCTGCAGTGGTGTCAGTGCTGGACAGCATCTTGGGTGGGTTCAGAGTGCAGTTCCCAGCATGCCTGGGACCCTGCTGTCCTGGTTTTAGCTGGAATAGAGTTAATTTTCTTCCTAGGAGCTGGTACCATGCTGTGTTTTGGATTCAGGGTGAGAGCAGTGTTGGTAATGCACTGAAGTTTGGTGATCAGTGCTAACTCTAAGTCAAGGACTTTGCAACTTCTCACACCACATCCCTTTGAGAAGGCTGGGAGGCACAAGGAGATGGGAGGGGACACAGCTGGATCAGCTGAACGCAGCTGCTGAGGGGGATATTCAATGCCTTATGACATCTGGGCATTGGTCAGTGGATGGTGAGCAATTGCATTGTGCATCCCTTTTTTGCTATGGCATTATTATTATTATTATTATTATTATTATTATTATTATTATTATTATTATTACCTTTCAATTTCTGTCGTATAAAACTGTCAACTCATTCATTTTACTTTTTTCTCCCCATTTTTCTCCTCCATCCCACTGGTGGGGGGAATGAGCCAGCAGTTGTGTTGTGTTTAGCTGCCGGCTGGATTAAACCATGACTTCCATGCATGGATCACCTTCCCACAGGACCCATCCTGAGGTGCCAGGGACTGGGGAAATTCAGAGCAGAAGCAGCATCCTCCAGCTTCATCTTTGTTCTCCCCCAGCTTGGCTGCTGCCGCCGGTTTGCTGCTGTCTCTCAGTGGCAGCCATCAGCCTCCTCTTCTCTCTGTTTCCCAGATGACATCTTTCCCTGCAGCTCTGCCACAGGCTGTGCCAGCATGGACAGGCACCCAGGGAGAAGCTGGGTGGGGTCGGCTCCCTCCAGCACTGGTGGGGTGTCCGAGGAGCAGGAAAAGGCAGACTGAGCTGGCCCTTCATGGGGACATCCAAGGTCTGACAGGAACTGTTCATCTGAGCACAGGCTGTGTTTGCAAGCAAGCAGCTGTGCTGCCTCCAAACCTGTCCCTGGAGGCAGAAGATGGGCTCTCATCCAGTGCTGCTCCCAGCTCATACCTGTGTCAGGGAAACATGCACTCTGTGCAGCCTGCTCGTGGACAGCTCTTCACATGCCGCTGCACTCCACCATTCATTTCATCATTTGCAAACATCTAAGTGCAAAACACAGTGCAGAAAGGGATGTTCCACTTTCCTATGCTGAGAGCATCACCCTTTTTCAGCCTGTGTGAAATCTCTCTGAAGAGCAGTGATGTTTTCCTGCTTCCATCCAGCCCTCAGGAGAGCTGGTTCAGACTTGCTGGGAGCAGGAATCAGCCTCTAAGCTCCAGACTAAGGAACAGCTAATATTAACCTGTTCATTCATATGGCCACCTTATTCTTTAGTTTATTTTAAATGTCTGCCCAGTGCTGTATTTTTAAGGAAATGTAGCAAAACCAATGAATTTTGAAGAGAAAAGTGTTATCTTTTATGTTTTATATAAACCCAAGCCCATATTTTAGGGTAAATATGGAACATCTGACTCCACATAGCAGGATTTCAGGATTCTGCAGAGGCTGAAAGGCTCTTCAAAATAAAATTTGCCATCTATAGTTGCCTATTAAATAATAAGAGATTGCCATCTTCTGGTCAGAAGCAGTTGTACATGGGGAAATTTAGCTTTTGTGAATATGTAGAAATTATTATCTAAATAACTTACTGGAAAGCTGTGTCTTTAAAGAACTAATGTTTTTAAAATGTATTTTGATAGGGTGAACCTATTTTTCAAAGTTTGTTTAAAAATCCATTGCAACTATCATAGCTAAAAGAAATTTAAGTTGTAGCTTGGCTGTTTCCTCATATCACATTTGTCTGGGCTGTATCTGGGATAATGCCTTTCATGTCTCCATCAAGAGTAGCCCAGGATCTCCCTTTTCTGCGACCCATTTCACCAAAGCCAAACTGCTACAGCAGGAAGACATTTTCCAGCAGCTACTTACTGCCACCCCAAAGAATGGGAGCATGGCATTATATTGTAGACTTGAAGCAGGCAAATATTTCCCTAAGTAAATTATCTATTATCTGCATTCCTATGGTCTTTGAATAGCAAAAGGAATCTCCATGTATCTCCCAGGAGTAAAACTAAAAGATCAGATGGCATCAGAGCTTCAGCACAGCACTGGAATTATGAATGTCTAGAGCACAGGCATTTTACTGCACACTGGAGAACCCCCTAATCCATGGATAATCCAAGCATATTCTGGTTCCTATTGCTCACAGAGCTATGGATCACACACACACACACACACACACACACACACACACACACACACACATACACATATATAATGTGGGCTGGAATTGGTGTGGGGATGGAGAAAGAGTTCAGTGTTTTTCAAGGGGGACAGCTTCAAGGATGACCACGCTCTTTCCTTCACTGGGAGATGAAAACTACTTTTCAAATGTACCTAATCTGCTGATGGTTTCTGATGTAGCTTCTTTTGCCCTTCCCTGTACCTTAGACATTGCTTTTATAATTGTCTCAGTCTCTTTTCTGAGCTGGCTGCTGTGCATTATGTTGCTTTCTAGACATATTCGAAGTTTCAGTAATGCAGGATTTACCACAGTCAGGAGTGCTTCTGATGGTGGTGCTGCAATAATTCTAATTCTGGCTGCTCCATGTTCCACACAAAAATATCAGTCCTTTCTTTGGACTTACAGCTATCTGTGGTCGTGCCACTCCTGTTAGAGAGAAGTTAAACCTAAAAATGTCTGGACTCAGGCTTCAGATTTCAAACCCACCATTTAACTTATATAAAGTGTAAACTGTGCAGCAGATGGGATGGATATTCTTCAGAGAGAATCCTTGCAATCAGTCCCTGGTGTATTCAGAGATGCTCCCCCCTGTAAACTCTGACCACTGCACGGCAGTATTGCACCAACATCACTGTGTTACCAGCCCTGAGGCACGGGGAAAATTGCCTGAAATTATCCCAATATCCCCCTGGTAATATCCCCTCTGCTGAGTGAATGTCTCCTCTTCCCACCACTGGAATATGCTCAGGACAGAGCATGTGGTGCAAGATGGATGTGGGGCTGCTTGTTCCTGTGCAATCTTTGCTTCTCTCCATCTAAACCTGATGGGAGGGTTTGATTTGACATGATGGGATCTGGCAACAGTGGGATGAGAAAGATATTCGTGCTGCCCTAATGTCTCACTCCTTCTGGGAGAGGGGAGAGAAGTTCCTCTCTTCGCTTCA
This sequence comes from Melospiza georgiana, assembly GCF_028018845.1. Lineage (NCBI taxonomy): Eukaryota > Metazoa > Chordata > Aves > Passeriformes > Passerellidae > Melospiza > Melospiza georgiana. The sequence continues at coordinate 125,717,263 of NC_080430.1, read as the reverse complement.
TGGTTTAGGTGCTGGGAGTAAAACTCTCCCGTACTGATCACAGAGCCCATCTCTCTGTCAGGGCTGCTGGGTGGCAGTCAGGCAGGCAGCTCTGAGTGTGTGTACAGTGCTGCTGTACATCAGCCACATGTTTGGGGATTCTGGAGTGAGGGAACGGGCAGACATTGCTATTTGGCTATAGAAGGGTTAGCGTTGTCTTCCAGTCATTCTAAAACAAAGCAACAAAAACCCTTCATCTGACAAGAAGCATGATAACAAAGGGGAGAGAAAAGGCATTGTTTTCACGTTCTGAACTGGTGGTGGATTTAAACCATACATCCAAACCTTCTGACTCTGGAAATATTTGGAGGTTGTAGCAGGGTTGGTCTCTTCTCCCAGCTAACAAGCGACTGTAAAAGAGGAAATGGCTTAAAGTTGTGCCAAGGGAGGTTCAGATTGGACATTAGGAAGGAATTCTTCCCAGAAAGGGTAATTAGATACTGGAATGGGATACCCAGGGATGTGGTGGAGTCACCATCCTTGGATGTATTTAAGGAAAGACTGGACATGGACTTAGTGTCATGGTGTAATTGACATGGTGGTGTTTGGTCATAGGTTGGATTAAATTGTCTTTTCCTACATAAATGATTCTGTGACTCTGTGACTCTGATATTAGGAAAATTTCTTCACCAACAGGGCTATCAAGCACTGGAACAGAAGTCACTGAGTTGCCATCCCTGAAGATATTTAAAAGATGTGGAGATGTGACACCTAGGGACGTGGTTTAGCGGTGGAGTTGGCAGTGCCAGGTTAATAATGTCAGGACCCAATGATCTTAAATGTCTCTTCCAACCTAAATGATTGTTGTGATTGTAATGATTCTATGAATTGGTTTGACCATAAATTTTGTGGCTTTGGTAGGACCACAAGAAGTGTGACAGGTTTGAGCCATTCCTGTTTGATTACTCAGGCTGTCGCCTCGAGGCAGCTCTGACACAACTGATGATTTAACCAAGAGGAGATCTAACCTTAACCACACCTGGAGTGGCAGTCCTTGGACCTGCAGAGGTCAGAGGCCAGAAGTGCCTCTCTAGGTGTGGTGCACAGCTCTGCCCTGCTTCTGAGGCATCACAGAGCCCAGTGAAAGGAGGAAACATCTGTGTGGTGCAATGCCAGTGCTCCAGCCTCCCTCCCGTCCTGTGGGAGGTCTCAGGCAGTCTGTGGAAAATGTTCCGCAGCTCAGCAGCAGCTACTCCCAGCTCATGGCATGGACTTGGGCATCTACAGTTAATCAAGCAAGAAGCCTAATTTTTTTGATCTAAAAGCCCTGAACCCTCTGGTTGCCATTGAATTAAAAAAGCCCTGTCTTACCCAAACGGTAATACTTTAAAAGCAGCTGTTTTATACTTATATTTTCTTACTTTTCAAGGAGATTCTTTATCTGAAGCAACACATGAAGAGAGACCCACGGCCAAAATACACTTTTGCTAGCACAAGCAGGGAGGAGCTAAAAAGGCAGTGCTAAAGCAAAATATAAGGAAATGTAAAGAAGGAGTAAAAGAAGGAAATGGCTATTCTGCAGGTCTCCAGATATTTTCTTTTTTTGCTATTAGAGATTAAATAGGCAGTGCATTTGCAAACAGGCTTTCAAAGCATGGTTATACATTAATATGAATGAATTCTAGACCCTCCACTGTTCAAAGAGCCAAGTGAGCAGGAGCAGAGCATGGTTTGTGACCTGGGGCAGCAATGCTCCCACTGCCTGGATCTTCACTCTTTTCCCTGGTGCAGCCTTGGTGCCTGTCAAGAAGCACTTAACAGGCAAAGGACAGTTCTGTGGCAGAGTGAGAGTGTGCTGGGGACCATCCCAGCTGGCACTTTGGGTGTGGACACCCCTTTTTGGGAGGAAGAGAGTTGAACCCCATGCCAGTGATGCAGGTTGCCCTGCTTGGCTCAGCAGCAGAGATTTGTTCTTGGCTTGTTCTCTGAGCAACCATAGCCAGGAAGACAAACAGGAAAAGGCCTTGAAGTACTTCCAGAATTTGTTAAATCAATGGAGAGGGAAAACTGTAAGTGGCTTGCCATTGGGAAATGAAAACAGAGTCCACAATCCCTCAAGCTAAGATCCTGGACCTTAAATTTAATTACAATAATGTCTTTTTTTTTTTTTTTTTTTTTTTTTTTTTTTTTTTTTTTTTTTTTTACTGGGGCTTAAAGCAATATACAAACTTTATAGGCTTGGCAACATTGAAGTTCATGTCTTCCAGACTCAACATCTGCTATCTGGCTCTCTGGCTCCCATGCCAGGTTTACTTCTGGTAATTTCATGAGAAAGATAAGTAATTTAGCTGCTGTAACAAGTTGGAGTACTCATTTCATTCTGTGGTTCTGAGTTCACTGCACACAGAGTTGAGCTCACAGCCTTTTTCCACGTTCAGCTTCTGCTGCTTTTTGACTGCAGGCCACCTCTTGGCCCTGAAACAAAATGATCCGCTAAAATAAAAAATTGACTGTTGCAGATGTAGAGCATAAAGTCCACCTCTCTGAAAGAGTGAGTAAATGATGCAACTTTGATGACTTCAAATAATTAGTTTAGTTTTCTACTAATCCTAGGGATAATTCTTTATCACTTGTCCAGTTAAAAATGGAGTCTAATTCGATTTTACATCTCAGCTCTGTAGCTCAGCAGGAACCCAAGTGATTTTGTTCTTCAATAAATCCTATAAATTAATGTTTTCCACCCTGAAAACCAGTGTGTTAACACTCAGGATCTTGTTGTAGTTATTGATGTACATACCCAGAGATAGATTATTTACTTTTCTTTCCCCAGATTCCATTTTCCCCCCAATGTTGAGTCAGGATTAAGGATTGCATGTCCATGTGTATATAGCTAGTTCTTTTTAATAAACTCAGTGCTAGAGGTCACATTTATAGGCTCAGTTTATATGGTAATCTTTAAAAACAGCCAGCCTAAGCACTGGAAAATGCATAGCAGGGATTAGTCCCATATTAGCAGAGAAATAGGCTTGGTCTATTAATAATTATTTAAGTCTCATTTCCATGCTTTTACGACCACATTAGGTTTTCCCCTTACATGGGCACATGCCAGAGAGGTAATGGAGCAAGAGAGAAGAAACAAGCCCTTTTTCAGTTCACAGAACCCCAATTCTTTATTAATCACAGCTTGCTCACAATGACATACAGGAAAATAGCACTAATGAAGAGTAGAATATGCAGGCAGCAACCTCCAGGGGGGGTAGGGACAACTTCAAAACTGCAGCTATTTTGGGGATGATGTGTTGGGTTTGGTGATATTGTACTTGGCACAAGCACCCTGTCTAGTCATTCCTCCTGCTTCAGCCCTCTTAGTCCTAGATGTCTGTCCCTAGGTAGGATTGGCTAACACTGAAGAGTAAAGGTCATGATGAATGGAAGTCAGCAGTGTCATAAAAAAACAGTAACAACTGGCTCATGGTTCCAGGTGAAATACTCTGTAGCCTCTTGTACTATTACGCATGTAATGTGGTAGCATCAGATAAGTATCATAGATCATGGCACCTACAGATAAAGCCACTTGATGCTATCTATTAGTTGCTCCATCAATATATTTTCAAGTGGTGAATTAAGCTCACTTTACAATTAGCATTTGTATGGCTGTTTGGATAATCCAAAACTTGTCATAGCTTGATGGTTACAACGTGCCTCTTTTAAATTTGTCTCAAACTGATCTTGCTTCATTTCATTCTGTTGCACAGGTGTTTTTGTTGCCTCTCACCTCAAATAGTTGAAGCAACAAACACGCTACGTGGCGATTCAACCTCAATTGTACAGCACAGTACAGAGCTCTGCAGCATAAGTTGCATTTGAAAAACCATTTTAAGAGCCTTTTGTCTTGGGCAGCTGAATGTGAAGTCACAATACCTGTGATCTAGTCACTGTTTCAAGAAAGCTTATAGATGGCAAAGCAGTCTAGGTTATTAGGCAATGATTGGCCTCTAGCACCATAGAACTACTACTGACCTCATGGTGGGTTGGAATGAGAAGTCGCAGGGAATGGAATTAGACACGAGGTGCTTCAAATGAACAGACCCAGCAAATTCAACCGAGTGGAAATAGACAACATCAGAAGCCTGTTACAGGACATGTAAGATTATGAAATAACTTGCATAATGCAATAATTGTATTTTTTAACAAAAATGTAAGTATTTACAAAATAAGATCCAAGTTTTTTAAACATCAAGCAAATCATTCTGCAAAGAGACCGCATTGATTTTGTTTTTATTTTTTTTGTTTCTTTTTAAAGTTTTTTATTGAGTTCTTGTTTTTACCTTTTTTTTAAACCACGTCATACATTTCCCATACTTATATCACATGATCCATAATAATATAGGCAGGGGGAGTTTACTAATGGTGGGGATGGGTCACATCCACCATTGCTGTTTTCAGCCAGACAGTTCCACCTGGAGCTCCTTGTTTCTACGGACCTCTGCAGCATGCCTCTCCTGGAAAACATCAAGAAAAGAAAAATTAAATCCTTTTCTCATTCCCCCTGCCCAGGGAGGTTCAAGCTGACAAGCTCTTTAGGTCATGCATTTGATGCTTGTGCAAAACTTGTTTCACAGCACAACCATCTTTAAAAGAAGCAACACAGGAGAGGTGTCATCCACCAGACCAGCCTGAGGCACATTTTGTGTTTACTTTCTACTCCTGCTCTGGAGCTCAGTCTTTTATCTGATCTGGTCTTTTAATCCTCAGTGCCTCACAGAGTCTCATTTAAAAGGGCCACATAGAGAGGTGCTGCTTGCAGCACAAAATGTGCCACATGCTCACATTTGCCCTTTGAATTCCTGGATATTAAACTAAATATAGGGAAGGATGAGTGAGGAATTGATTGCCTGCACATTGTATGTTAGTTACTCTGTTATTTGTAGCATTTAGGAACTGCAATAAAGATGCAAGAACTTAGTTTCAATGAGATAAGTCAATCTGAACATCTCAATAATTTCCTCAGTCTGAACACTGAAGCTACCTGTCCACTTGAGTCTTTCTCTGGCTATGACGAAGAATATCATCTATTGCACTAAGTTAACCTGTAAATCAGTCCTTGAAAGATCTGTAATACTGAATGCTAGATTTTATAAGAGATTTGTTGCTTGGTGTTCCTATTAACTGCAGCATACAGAAGTTATTTCTGCAGTAGCTTGCAGACACCAATTCCTTGAGGAATCCACATCTCAGTGTAACTTTAGAAGACTTGGAACAGATATCTCACTTCTTCTTCTGTATATTAAGAATTCACTTTTGATGTTGGCAAATTATGTCTGTTTTTTATGTTTTGGTGTTGGAAAAATTGTATTTTAAATTACTGGTCAGTGCAAATGTTTCCAAGTAAGTTACAGTCATCTTTCCTCAGAAGTCTTTCTTGGGTTTCATGCATATATGCTGTCACATTGAGGGTTTAACAGTCCGTTAACATTAACCTAGGACAGAGAGATGCATCAGCTGTCCTTCCCACTTCCTTTTGGACTTTGAGAATAACTAATTTGCTTTTCCTTTTTTTTTTTTCATAAGGTCTTGGAATGTGTCTGCAAAGGAAGCTAATGCAAAAATGTCAAGCAATCTGGGTATAGCTCTTAAGCTCAAGAATCATCCTGTTTGTGTAGTTACTTGTGACATCATCCTTTGGATTCTGTTGTTTCTTTCCTACTCTCAAAGACTTTTGTCTCCATCACAGATGTAGAGGTGCTTATGAAGGTCGCCTTGAAAACCTGAGAGCTATTTTCTTTAGCCAAATTACTATTGAAATAGTACCAGAATATATTAGAAAGTTCATTATTGAGAGAAACAAATGATCATTCACACAGAACTAATTAATTTTTTCTTAACACTTCTAAATCTTTATTTGCATGTTTCTCTCCCTTGTGTGGTAGGTTTTTTTTTGGAGAAAGGCATATTCATCTTGCATCTAGGGTTTGTGATTCCCTGTTTCCTCTGGATGTACCAAAGATCTCCAGGAAAATTTACTCTCTTCCTTGCAAGACTTGTGGAAAGACAGACCTCTTTTGCTGTATATGAAAGATTTTTTCCCCATAATTTTTCATCTTTCTCCTCTGAGAAACCAAGAATTACAGACATAGGGCAGTTGTTTGATTTGATCAGTGACTTTTCTTAGAAGCTAAAATCTAAACACAAGTGACCTTTCATTTGTTCACAGAACTTCTTAAAAGCTAGAAAACCAGCCTTTCTCTAGAGGCAGTCCAGCAAAGGGCCATGAGGATTAAGGAGCAACTCTCAGTCTCTGCTGTGAGGAAAGGCTGAGAGAGCTAGATTGTTCAGTTTGGAGACAGCTCAGGGGGATCTTACAAATATCTATAAATACCTGAATGAAGGGAACACAGAGCCAGGATCTTTCCAGTGGTGCCCAGTGACATGATCAGGGGCAATGGGCAAAAACTAAAACCTATAAGGCTTCCTCTGAACATCAGGGAAAACTTTGTCATTGTGAGGTGACTGAGCACTGGCACAGGTTGCCCAGAGTGGAATTGGAGTCTTCATTCTTGGAGATATTAAAAAGCCACCTGGACGTGGCCCTGGGCATCTGGTTCTACGTGGCCCCCCTTGAGCCTGGGGTTGGACCAGATGACCTCCAGAGGGCCCTTCCAATCTCAACCACCCTGTGACTGTGTGACTGTAGCACTTCAGTCCTTTTCCAAAGTGCGTGGGGGGTTTAGACAGGCATCAGTAGCTCTGATTTAAAAATAGCTCAAGTGTAGCAGCTGAGATATGGACTATGCCCATCATCTTTGCAAAATATTGATTAGGTTTTTCTCTCTAGTCTAAGGTGAGGAGTGATGGTGTGGTTACCTTCTCTTGGAGGCGTTCAATAAGAGCAGCTATATTAGCTTCACGGTTTTCTTTGATCTGTTCCATTTTCAGTATCAGCTTTTCCTCTGCCATTTTGCTGAAGTTATTGTTCTCCTCCAAAGCTTTTTGAAGCACTTCTCGCTCATGTTCTCTCTTCTCTGCCAGATGTTTCAGCACCTGGGCCTCCTGGGACTGGAAACAGAGACACAGATTGAGAAGAAATACTCATGTGGAGCAAAGCATGTTGCCAAGGAGCACAGTTCCTTGCCATAGGGCAACAATTCCCTGAGTGTGGAAACTGTGTAAAGCTTGCTGCCTTTTTTTAGGAGGTTACTTTGTGACTGAACTAGGTTAGCTTTAGGTTTAGAAGCACGGGCAGAATGTGGGGTACACGCCTGAGGGAGCAGCAGCAGAGAAATGTCCGAAGCACTTCTGTTAACAAAAATGCTGCGGTGCTGCTGCCCTGGCTCGTCTGCATCGCTGCAGTGGTTGCTCAACCTCTGACAGCTGCAGTCTCTTAGCTGCAGACATTTTATCTTTAGAGATAGGCACCTGAGGTTGAAGAAATGTAGAGTCATTTCTGTGGAGATTACTGATGCAGGACAGGTGCAATTTTCACCCAGGCTGGACTCTTCTATAATGTGCTTGAATAGTTAATAACAGGCTTGGAAGTTTATTGACATGAAAGACAGGCAGCATCAACTCAGACAATGTTTCTTCCCATTACACTTATATTCAGATTAATCTCACTGATTAGGAAGAGAAAATAAGTGCTTTATTGCATAGAAAATACCAAAAATTTTTAGTTAAAAGCTTTTATTTTTCAAGGAAGATGAAAACTGTGAGTAGGAATTAAACACATGCAGTCCATGCTTAATATTGTGTTCTTCCTTCTCTCACTTCTCAGAAGCATAAGCTTTGTTATGTGTACTCAACGAAATTTCTAACAGGAAACCACTAATCCTAGGAAAGAAGCCAAAAACTTGCAGCATTGGGCCCATTCTCCAGGCAAGTCTAGTTGAAAAGACAGTTATTTGGAAAAGATGAGCAACATCATGTGCTTTTGGATAAAATAAATGAGAGGCAGCATGAGAAGAAATAGAAAAACAGAGAATGAAATAGGGCACTGGGAGGCTAATTGTGTATTTCAGTGCTGATCCCAAGGCACTGTTGCCACTGTGATCCATAAAAATGAGTTAGTTTATGGCCTAAATTAAGGGGTTTAGCCATTAATTACAATTAGTGGTAATGAAACATTCAAAATTCTATCATGTGGCTTTAAATGGACTGAAAAAGGCTGCAATTCTTCTATATGAGCAAGACTCAACTAGGAGAAAACAAATATTTTAATGAAAGTAAGATATGCATAAAACCAAATGCACTGACAGGGCAAATAAAGGAGATTCTAGAAAAGGCTGCAAAGGCAAGGCAGAACATCTTGCAGCAAGATGTTGGGGTAAAACACATCTGGCTTTGAAAGGCTGTAATGGCCTGCTTGAGATGATAGGAGAGAGCCACTTCCCTCCATCCTTATCACTTAATGGGTTTCACCTCTGACCTGGCTACAGGCTCATTCCTCCATTTCCCAAAATGATCCCTGGAGCACCTGCTGGCAGGAATGGCCTCCTGGAAGGGCTGGGACCTCCCTGAGACTCTTCCTGGCTCCTCTCTCCCTTGCAGCATATGCTGAACAGAGTAATATAGCAAGCACTTTTCATGTCTCTGACTCTGTTGTGCCAGATGAAAGATGTTGCACATGGGAACAAAACTCCTCAGATAGATGAAGCCAAAAGCAGATGGAATTTCACTGATGGAATATAGAAGAAGGATGAGCCAAAGTTAAGTAGAGCTAGGCAAAGAAGGAATTTTGTAGAGCAATAAAAAATCATAAAAGCCCCATAGGTTTAATAAAAATATCAAAATTTTAAATAATAATATAATAAAAGTAGTTTATTTTGGAACACAATGTTTGATTTCAGATACTTAGCATTTAAAAGTTCTTAACTGTAGGTTAATTTACAAAGTAAAAAAGTTATTTCAAGAGATCTGATGCAATGTAAACCTGAAATAATTAAATATCTTCATCTCTTTCCCGCTTGTGGACAAACCTGAGCGGCCCAGTTTGACTAGTGCTTCTAAAGTTATTCTGCATTTTCTATTTAATTTACTACTCAACAGAAATCTCTCATCTACTTTTGGAAAAGTTACAATCATTAAATTTTGTTTGCTGATATGAATTTTGTGAACCCTTTGCTTAAATGATCTACAAGTAATGGATAATCTGGGAATGCATTTGTCTTCCTCTAGGGAGTTTGAATAGAAAAGACACCATCAGAGTAATTATAATGTCCTTTCCCATGAAACATTTCAGAAGTGACTTGTAAATTTGAAAGGCTAGCATTCATGGTGTGTAAATATGCATATATAATGAGTTATAAAATCAGACCTTTTCAGATTTGGAAAACAATTTTCAAGGACACAGCCATGCGCTAATAAAAAGTAAGATTTGGACCATGCAGATAAGAAGCATTTTTTAAAAGAGCATTTGCTTTCAATGGAGGTAGCAGAATGCCTTTGAGATTTTGAGGCACTTGCCCATTTTTCAAGATTTGTTTTCTTCATTCAAACCTTTTGCCTTCTGGAAAGACTTTTTATCATAAATACTGGAGAACAGTGAAAAATTAGAGCCTCATATCAAAGTACACGCATTTCTGGATGCTGTGCTGGCAGACAGTACATTCAAAAGTAATTTGTCCTATAATTCATGATAATGAAGAAAATCCTTATCCTCTAATTCAGTATTTACTGGATGCAAATTGGGTTGGCACCAGAAAGAGACTGCTTGAAAGCTGAACCAGGCCTCAGGAAGTGACTGCAAACCCCTAATGTGATTTTCCTGTACAATACGTCTTTAAGGGCACATTGTGACAAATTTTGAGACAGGAAAATCACTGGCACTGGTTCAAAATAAAGGAACCCCCCTCCCTGCCATGAAACATCCACAGGGTAGAATGTCATTCAGACTGATGTCCCTTCTCTAATGGCCTTGTACCCCAGCTGTCAGTCTGCTGTTTCCCTGGTGCTCAGATCATTCTGAAATCCCCTTATGACAATTCTGGAAGGCGCCTGCTATGTGTTTGTACTGGATTGTCAAATTATTTTCTGTTTCCAGCCCATTTTGGCAAAAGAACTTGGCCACCCTGTCTGTTCAAAGTCTACTACACATCCAGAAATGGGTAAATGAATGACCCTGGATACCCAGGGGAGCTGGGATTAATAGACTCCCTTTGTTGTTGGTCTTGGCTTTTAAATGGCTGTGTTTGGACTCACACAGCTCCACAGTGATGCAGGATTCAAACACACATAGGAGGTTTTCATTTCAAGTTTATTTTTGACACTGTTTGAAGCGCTAGAAGGGATATTTTCAATTTTTTGATAGTTCTAACACAGTTGTATATTGCTTATGGTGTTTCTTACACAGATGTGGTGAGAAAATAAAAAAAAAAGGCTGTTAGCAAGATGAAATATAAGGAAAACTAATAAGGAGAGAGAAATAGGAAATGGTAGAGCAAAAAAAAGCAATATTCAAGGGGGAATATTCAGAACACTTCTTAAATATAACAAGGCATAACCAATGCAGCTCCAGCTGCAGCATCTAGTGTTACATCACAGAATCAAAGCTTCATAGAGTGTCTTGGACTGGAATGGACCTTAAAGATCATCCAGTTCTAACCCCCTGCCATCTTCCTCTAGACCAGGTTGTGCAAAGCCCCATCCAACCTCATCTGGGGCACTTTGAGGGATGGGGCACCCACAGCTTCTCTGAGCAGCCTGTGTCACTGCCTCAGCCCCCCACATTAAAGAGCTTCCTCCTACCATCTACTTTAAATCTCCCCTCTTTTAGTTTAAAACCATTCTTCCTTGTTCTATCACTATCTGTGTTTGGAAAAAAAACCACTTTCCCTCCATCTTACAAGCCTCCTTAAGGTACTAAATGGCCACAAAATAATGTGGAGAAACAAAAATGTTTATTTGTTAATAATTAAATATGGAGGAAAAAAAATACTGGAGAATAGTCCTGGTACAGATACCTTTGCTCCAAGAAACATACTGATGTGCTAAAACTGCAGGCAAACTCCTCTCCTGTGATGTTCAGGTCATATTTATTTAAGCGATCATGTGCATCTTCAGTTTTCAGAGATGAGTGGTTCAAAAGGAAATCTACATCTGGTACCTAGCTGGCCAGAGATAGATGCAGACTACTGAATACTCACTTCATGAGCAAAATTAGTTATGGAAACTGGCTTTGGAGATATATTGTTTAATTATTACTCACATGAAGAAAATTTTCCTTATCTGAGTAAGAGCTGCTTTATTTTCTCACGTCTATCTATCTATCTATCTATCTATCTATCTATCTATCTATCTATCTATCTATCTATCTATCTATCTTTGTTTGACAGATATATCCAAATACTGAAGTAATTGATACAGAGATAAAATTAATTCTTTATTGCTCTTAAACAAGAAATGGGTTCAGACAACTGCTTTTAAGCTGGAAATTTCAGCTTGAATGTATTCAACCTCAGATAGCAGTACCTTTAGTTACTAGGGCGTCTGAGTGCTCCTCTTTCACAACACATTTGTTCACTGACTGTTTTTTCTTTTTTAACAATGCAGTTGTTCGGAAGAAGCCGCAGTAATGTTGGTGTTCCTCAATACAGTGTGTATCTAAGAGTAACTATTAATGAGCAGACTGTGAAGACAGGAGGAAAGGCTCCTACTGCAATGTAAATGCCAAGGTGAAGCCTTGGTATGGTGACTTGAAGTACTGATGTTTTCAGTGGAAGGAACTGAGGCTGGAATTTTTCCATGTAAAAACATGGGAATGGTGTCAAATTAGACTTCTCTCAGAAATATCCATTTGGCAGGAGAGTCAGAGACATGTGATCTGTAACTATGGGTGAAGCTCTGCTTCTAGTGAAGTTAGATAATGAAAAATTTTTCTTAAATTTAGGTGGGGATTTCTTTCTCAATTAATTTTTGTACAGTCTGCCAAACAACCTTTGAGATGTGGAGTTAAAAAAAAAAAAGCCCTTCCATGTTGTGATTCAAGAAAACTTTCTCTTCCTCAGCTGGCACAAAATTGCTGCTCTCACGGTTTGACCTGCAGGGCTGAACAAGGCATGTTGGGGACATGCAAGAAGTTCCACCTGAGCCTCTGCCCTCATGGTCTGCTGCAGTTTGAGGCCTGGCATTATAAAGTTAATGAGGATCAATGTCAAATTGTCTGATGGTTGTTCATTAGTGGCAGAGAAGCCCATGGCAGAGTGGGGAGAGAATGTTTGCCAGCATTGGGATGTATGCTCATGGCTCCATGCGCTCCGAGACAGACCCTGGTGCCTGACACCAAATCCTCTCCTTGTTGGTAGCAAACATCTTCCTACAGACCCACATTCTATAGGCTAATGTGGGTTTTTGGGTGAGGAGCTGTGAAGTTTCTTGGAATTTTTGCTATATTTGATTTCTTTGGTTACTTAGGGGTGAACAACTGTGTATTGGCACACTATGGTATAAATCAAAATGTGACAGAAACATCTGTTTCTGGTGCTGATTACACCTATATGGGATCTTTACATGGAAAAATGCTTCATGCTCTGTTACTTCTCCACAGAAGCGCAGCTGAGGGCCAGCAGCAATAGAAAGCAAGATCAATAGGTGAGCAAGACAGGAGAGATATGTCTTGGGCATTGCCTATCTTCATTCCCATTCTTCTCACCTTAAAATTTGGTGGGAAAGGGTAACAGAAATTAGATGGAAGAAGAAAGGTTGACTTTTGACAGGGAAGGAGCACATCCCTTCTCTGCCTGTCACCTGGAGCAGCAGTTCTGTAGGTGCCATGCAATGTCCAGGGGGGAACATTTGTCCCCAGCTCTGCTGCCTTCCCTGCCTTCCCCCAGCAGCCTCCTGTACAGAACACTAAACATGGATGGAAAAGCAGAGATGGGTTAAGAGTGTCAAGAGCCCCCTCCGGGCAGGCTGCTGGCTCAAAGGGGCAGTGAGTTGGGTGCTGAAGCTGGAAGAGATGCCCTGGGCTGGCTGCAGCTGTGGGGAGCATAGTGAGCCAAGCCCAGGCTGGACAGCAGGCTTGTCTTGTGGCATTTCATCGCAACAGCATTAAAAACCCAGGAAGCTGGAAGTCTGTATCCAACAGCATGAAATTTAAAAAAAATATGACTGTTTTCCTGCATTCTTTGTCACACTAAGCTCTAGGGATAAGCTTGATTCAGTTTCATCCCAACACAAAGCCATTAAAAGGATTTAATTACATACAATTTCTCGTCTATAATCCACAGTCTAGAAGAAATGCACATCCCTTTAGTGTTTCTTTTTTATGCTAGTAAATTGAACATAGACAATAAAAACAAATAATTTGATATATGCCCCTTGAAGTCTGTATACCACTAATAATAACAGCTGAACATTCAAGGTCAATTGGTAAAAATTGATAAATGTTAAATATCTGTAAGGAAAACTTCTGCTGCATACAATGTCACAGTGCTCTAATTTCTTAACTGAGAAGGATGAAAAGATCTGTCTGATTATCCACCAAGGTGGGAAAATATAGCACATATATGCCAAAAAAAAAAAAAAAAAAAGGATAATAATGACATGCTGTAAAGAGGATTCTATAATGGAAAGGACTAATCTGTAACTAGCCCAAATTGGCTTTGCTGTGTAATGCAAAAAATACAAAATGCCTCAGGTGAAACTCTCTTAGAGTATGAGGTCATGGCTGTCAGGTGAGGTAGAGAAAATGGGAGAAAAGGAAAGGAGCCCTGTAAAAGCTTACTAGGAAATAAACAAGAATGACAAACTGGAAAAAGCCTAAGCAGGAGACTGCTGAAGTGCATGTATTGCTCTAGATGGTCTCATGAGTTTGAACATTTATTAATGAACACTGCCTAATTAACAGAGCAGAACCTAATTCCTAAGCAGCGTAAAATTCGTTAGCAACTTGTTTTCCAAAAAGGCAATTCTCATCCATTAGTTAAGCTTGATTTGAGATAAAATTGTGCTGGAAGGACATGCCTGACAGCTTTGTACATAGATTGAAAAGTATGATAACAACAGCCATGCTGGCTTTTGGAAAAAGCCTGGTTTGTCTAGCAGCAGAAAGTGGAAGAAGATGCTGAGGGAAACTCTAGATGAATTTGGGCAAATATCTCTAGCTTTCAGCAGTCAGCAAGTTCCATATTTCCTGAGTCACAAGTTCCATTCACATAATTTCCTACAAGGTAGTGCTCTATCAATTTTGCTATTATATTTTTGAACCAAATAACATTTTAATAACCTATAAACAGTCTGTGATAACAAATATATCTTAAATAAACAATATATGAAAACATGATTCCTTTCTGAAATATCTGTCTGATGATTTCTTTGAATGTTTTGTCCCCTTTGGATTGAGTGAAATAGAATATAATTGCTCTTATTCATCTTCCCATTACCATTCATGACTTTGTAGACTTATATTTTATCTTTCATCTGTTGTCTCTTTCCAAGCTGAAAAGTGGACTGTTTAATTTATCTTCTTATGGAAGATTTTCTGTTCCTCTAATTGCTTTTTTATCCTTCTCTGCACTATGCTTTTTTGGGGCAAAAATGAAGTCAATAGTTAAGATGTGAGAACACCAGGGATTTTAACAGTGATGTAAAGAAACATTTTGTTCTGTTCTTTGTTCCTTTCCCAGCAATTTCTGCTGCAATGCTAATGTGGAGGATCTTGTCTATTAAAATAACTCAGTTATATGTTCATTCAAAATGAATGCAGTATCAAGGGGAAGAAATGGCAGGTGTCTCTATTGCTATCACTGATTACCAATCTATTGCATGATGAGTTTTTCTTTAGGAGGAAATGAACAGTAATGAAATCAATGGAATGAAATCTCTGAAACATTCAATTTGTAATTTCCACCAAGTATATGCATAATATCAGGCCTTTTATTGCTGTCATTTCATTCTGTGTCTGTATCTTTACTTGAGCATTTGTACTCAGCACACAGGAACTTCACAGACTGAGTTTTTGGGGAATATCATAACTTGGATGAGTGAGAGCTCACCCCTCTCTGCAGGTGCTAATGCAAATGGAAATTCCTTGGATATACAGTCATGTCCTCTTACTGAAATGAATGCTCTGGCAGAAATATTTGTTTGAAAGAAGTGATAGTACTAATGAGTGTGTGCTGGAACCACAGAGTCATTGTTAGCAAGCCAGCAAAAATGACAAAAGTAGCAACACTGCAGTTATCATCTAGATGAATTGTTCAAATTAGTGAGGTCCAGAATAGTCAGGTTTCACTTTAAATCCAAACTACGTGCCAGGTTTTAAAGCCCTGTCAGTAATCCAAATCTACTGACTTCAGCAGACACATAACAAACCACACCCCAGAGTAATCATTCCCTTGAGGCTCTTGGCAGTGACCCTGATCTTGTCTGACAGCAATGAAAGAGAATGGAATTGCTTTTCCTGGCTATCTGTGGCACAGATGCTGTACCTGAACTTCTGTATATGTTTTTGATGACATCAGGAAAAGCTGTGTTAACAGCAGTTTTAACAAGAAATTACATTGTTTAAAAGATAAATAAATGGCTTAAGAGACATATAAGCTTGTTTCATTTTCAGAAACCCTCTATGAGGGATTCCATGGGCAGGTAGAAGGGGTTTCTAAGGCCTATTTAATTGTGCAAGCTGATTTGCCACAAAATAACATTGATCTCCTGGGTGAAGGACACAGCCCAAAGATCCTAAAGCTTCTGCTTCTCTCCTTTTGTTTATCAGCAAAAAGAAACATGAATTAATCAGGACAATATATTACCAATTTTAATTTTTCTGTGGTCATTGCAGCCAGTCATGACTTTTCTGAAATGGTGCAACACAGCACAAATGCTTTGTGTATATAGAACACTGATAATTTCCAGCCTGGCAATTCAGGCTGGTTATGGTAAGTGTCTCATTGTCATCTTCTGTTTTATCTAATCTGGAGTTTGTCTTTTTCTCTTTGTAAAAAGTAAAAAGAAAAAGCATCCTGATTTAGCTCTAACTTAGAGAAAAGGAAGACCTCTTCAACACATCAGTCACGCTGAAAGGCAAATAAGCAGTTAATGGGTATTTCCAGCTGCCTTTGTGCCAACTTTTGTGAGAAAGGTGTAACAACTCTTCCAAATGCCATGTGACAAACTTAGTGATTATGAAACAGAGTTTTACCATTGTGGGTAGGATCATAAAGAGGGGAAGACGTAGTCTGTGCAAAACCCTAGAAAGCCAATTTCCATCACTACTGAAACTGCAAGAAATGTCTCTTAGCATCTGTGCCATGCTAGTGCCTTCATTCAAGTGTGTGGGAATGATCCCAAACTCACTCTACTCAGGGTGTTCCTCTATATTGCACAAAATAAGACATTTTAGCTGCCTTATGCAGACCCTGTGAATAATTTCCATGGATGCTACGAGGAGTCAAGATCTGGTAGCACCAAGAGCATCTGCTTGAATTGCAGATCTGCCTCTTAAACTCAGACAAAATAATTGCACTGGCTTTGATGCCAGTGCAATTGATGCAGGGCTTTAATGCCCTGAATGAAGCATTAGTTATGCTCACATTGTAAGCAAGTGCATTTGAGCCCCCTTGGCCCCTGTCTGAAGCTAGGTCTATTTTGTGATGCATGCTTCCCCAGCACTGAGACCAGTGAGGCTTGCTTGAAAGCTGCTGAAGGACAATGAACTAATTAATTTCTATAAATATATTGATGATTTTTGTCCATGCAGGCTACCATGACTCAGTGATGGCAATGGAAAACACACAAAGAGACAGGAAACTCAACTGCTATTCTGTACACTAGATCATGTCTAATTACTAGCATAATTTTTTAAGGAAAGGTACCTTTCTCCTCTCCTCTGCAGCCTCCAGCTTTTTCTGGATCTCCTCAAGAGAGAGTTCTTTCTTCTTTGGAGAAGCTAAAGTTCGTGGTGCTTCTGAGACTGGAGACGGCGGCTTTAGGATCAGTTCAAAGGCCTGGCCTGAGGCGCGTTTGTTGATTTGTTTCACTTCCATGTCTGCACAATAAGGTAGGAAATTATAAGTCCTTAATACACCAGCAGTATTCAGGAGAGAAACAGCACTGATATCAGAGTAGGATCAGAAGCACAGACAAATTATTTAGCATCTCTGCCTTGGGCATTTTAAATGCAATGGCAGATTATGGGCTGAAAACTATTCTCGGGAGTACATTCCATTTTATTTGTAATTGCTTAATTATACCTTAATCTCATAAAGATAAAAATTTACAGCAATTTTGGATGCATATGAGGGTTCTGTGCCATTTCACGCCCCCTGCAAGCAATGCCCAAGCTGGTTAATTTTTTAGGCATCCTTTCATTTTTTCTTCATTTTCTTGGGAATTATGCCAGCTTTGAAGAACTGTAATTCTCAAATGGGGCATAGGGAAAGAACAGCTCAGTATGAGAGGGTTATTGTTAAAAGTTTAGTTAGCTCCTATTAGGAACAATATCCACCATTGTGGCTACTGCACACTGCACAGAAATTAATTGCCCAAACCAGCAATTAAATTATTAAATCATCAAAATATTCACCAACTAATACTATGGACTAGGAGGACAACTGAGTCATTTCCCAGCACTAGCACATTTTCTGACCTGCAGGATGACTTCCAGTGAACATCACTCACCATCATATTTGTAGATGTTCATGTTGCGAGGTTCCGGGTAAAAACAGGAGCAGATCAGCGAGAGCATGGACAGCTCCTTCATCTTTTCCTTGTAAGCTGAAAGGAGAGATCTCGTTAGCATGCTTCACTTCCCCAGCTCCTCCTCTGAGAATCTTGAGCTGAGATGAGTGGCTGGAGACCAGAAAGCCTACTCCATCACCCACCTAGCAGATTTCTCTAGAATATTTACTTTCAACTATTTCTTCTCAACATTGCACCTTTATCAAATCACAAATGAGACGCTCAGAACTGGCTTCTGGTCCCCTACATGACCTCAGTCTTGGGCATAATGCAGGCAGTCCTCTCTGATTTATGGAAAGTGATTTTGGCTACCAGGAAATGCATTTAGCATTGGAAGAGTGCCATGACTCCACTCTCCCCTGGGAGGTGGAGAGACATGAAGCTCTTACAGTTCCTCTGATGTATCCAAATGCAATTGAGAACAGCTATGAAAAGCTGGCCATAGGCTAAGGACATTATTTCACAAATGAAAATGTCATCCAGAAAATTAAAAATAAAAGCAGAAATGAGGATACATTTATCAAATAATTTGCATAATATCCTTAATATGCTTAACTACCTGAAACAAAGCTTTTCATTCCCCACTTACTGGCCAAAATATGTGGCTTTCATACTCAGGTCTAGTCTATATTAGCTGATGCCATTAATACCTTTGTAATTTACCTTTATGGTGCTATCTTTGCTGACTTTATAATGCCTGTAGGCCCCAGTCATGAACTGAGGAGGGTCTGGTCTAAAAATGGTCATACCAATATATAATCATTATGCAGTGAGCACTGTGCTCACCCTTCCTAATTGCCTGTAAGTAAAGAAAACAGTCTCATACTTTGTCACTTGGCAAGCCAGTGGCAGAGCCCAGATTGGAGCTGGCTCTCTGGGTCTTGGGGCAGCACCCTACCCACTGCGCACACTCCATAACACATGGATGTTAAGGCAGGGTGCTTCAAAATTCATCTTTTGATGATGAATCACACAAACCCCTGCTATAATCAAAATCACATCTACAGAGGCAGACACTCATTTGCTGCCAGCATGTGAAAATGTGGCTTAAAATACGTGTGGCTCAAAGTATTGTATTTAACAGATTAGACCAAATTAGCCCTTGTTGTTGCTAAAGGAAAATCTAATGGTCCTTGGATCTTCAAATTGTGGATACAAGTGAAATTCTCAATCAGCCTTTCTTATGGATGCTCTTGTGGTTTTTGATTTTGCTTTTCCTACTCAGAAAGAAACCTGAGATTGATGATGAGGGTTTGAGAGCCTTTGGGAGCTGCTCAGTATGATGGTATTTGAATAATCCATGGTTCAAGAAAAAATTTCTAGCTGCCAGTAAAGGATTAGATAATTTAATTAAGCTTTGCACAAGGGCCTCTTGTGCAATCATGTTCCTTGAATAAATCACCTAAAGGAGATAGAGCTTTTCAGAAACCATTGGTAAAGGACAGGATTTGAGGTTAAGAAGGTACTGAAGACTTTGCTTTCAGTGAACTTAGGCTGTCATGGAAGCTTGGTCTTGACATGATTTTAGTTTTAAAACTAAGTACCAACTAAGTAGCAAGGGATTACTCAAAAATCTTCTGAAGAGAAAAATCATGTGTGGTATTCACATGCCCTCTGAACAGAGAGAAGCAGAGAAAAGAATGATCAAAACAATTCTTATCTCATTTACTGCTCCTGTGTTTGTGTGCAAGGTGGAATGCATTCTGGAGATTGTTTACCTGAGGTGACCAATTAGATCCACGTGTGTGAGTCGGGACTCTCGAACAGAGAGTCACGAGATTTTCAGTTCAGTAGTTAGAAGTTAGAAAGCAAGTATGATGTAGTATAGTATGTCTCTTTAATATAGTATAATGTAATATAATATAGTTTTAATAAAGTGAATGTTCAGCATTCCAAAGCCATAGAGCAGATACCAATAATTTCCCAGACATCGAGAACTCCCTAATTTTACTATAATCATGTCCATCTGATGTATGCTGAATTATGAATAATGATAAACATAATAAATTGTTCACTCAGACTTCCACCCAACAAGCACACAGGTGTGGTTTTCCAGACGTTTCCCTGAGGAGGGCTTGCCTAGCCAGCTGCCCATACCATGGAATTGCATTCTTCTCAGCAGCAAGGTTGTGGAGTGGCTGCAGATCAAACCCTGGCAGATTGCTAAACACAGAGAAAATGGACACTGGGCTGTGTGTTAAAGACATGGCCATTGATGATACAGGCAGAATCTTGTACAAGATCTGCTGAATCACTGCTAAAATGTATATCTTGAAATATCTTTGTAGAAAAAGGCATGCAAAGCAGCATCCTACGAATCTTGCCTTTCGAGGCCTTTGTTAATATTTTTTATCTTTGCATGACATTGAATATGTTTTGCTTCCTAACAACATTTTAAATGATTAGAGAAAGGTGAGTTTTTTCCCAGCTTGCCATCTGCAAAACACAGCAGGAGAAAGATAAGAACATTTCCAGCTCTCTTTCCTTCAGTGCAATGGCTCCACTGAAAACATGCTGGCAGAATCATTGTCTTAGTTCACTCTGGCCACTGGCAGAATTAAGATGACTTTCCATCCTTCACAAGAATTACTTTTTGCTTTTTTGTGGTATTGATTTAGTCTGCACTTGCCCTACAGACTCCTTTAACTGTAGCTGGAGCTTGGCTTGAATACTCACAGAGGTTCTGGAGGCTTCTGCAGCCCTGGGAACCAAACAACCTTCCATGGTGGCAAACACTGGTTTTCCTGTTGTAGCCTTAAGGGCTGAGGGTGCCAAAGGACCTGAAGTGGCACACACCTCCTCTGGTGTCCAGCATCAACATTGTGATGACCTGTCCCCCTTGATCAGGCTCAGCTATGAATAGCAGGGGCCCTGCTTTGTTCAGCTCTCCTTTCCTTAAACACTTCCTTAATCCATGTTAAAAAATCTGAAAGCAGTAATGTCAGCCCAGTTGGTGGTCAGATAAAAATGGCTGAATTAAAATGGGCGGATTAAAAACCCATGTCATACAGGTTAGATAGGGAGATAATTGTACTTTCCCAAATCCCAAGGGTTAGTGTTTTAGCAATGGAAGCCTGTTATCTCAAGAAGGTTTTCTGTTAAGAAAGCAGCACACCCAGACCACACAACCTAGGGCAGAGCATTTGTGCAATCTACACAGGACCTCTTATGTAACCTGAAAGAGGCACAAAAATTACCTGCCTCATAGTGGAGCTCTTCAAAACCCTTGAAGACCAGCAGTGATTGCAATGAAGTTTATTTTCCAAATGTGTTTCCAATGGATTTCTAATTATATCCCTCCTTGTGCAGTCATGTAGGCTACATATCATTCCATTAACTGTGCAAGTTAAATGAAGGAGAGTAAATGATGGTAATCGTAATACTACAAAAGCTTTGATAGGGAAATTGCTAGGCAAGAACAATGCTGACAAAAGATGGCAACAGAATCTTTTTAGTTATATGCAGCAAGATCTAAATGTTTATATGCATTAAGAACACTGATTTTTGCTAAAACAAAAAGTATTAGCATTTCTTGTAGTTTTGCTGTGAATATACTAGGTTTCATAGGTCTTGAATTCTGAAACTGTGTGATTATTCTAGAACCTCATCTACTTTTTAAGAATAAGCCCCTCATATTCAGAGTTGCAGAGAAAACCTTAGAAATATTATCAAAAGCCCCTAGATGTTTGACAGCTTCAGAAGAGATTAAACTCAGATGGCTTTGAAAATCAAAAATGCATGTCTTTATATTTTTTCTGAAAAAGTCCCAAATGTATCTTAATATTATTGTTTCAAGCCAACCTCACCCTTTCTCTCAAACTTGTGGAATTATTTTTAACAGCTGTATTTAGAAACTGTGAAACAACTCCCTCTGTTGGGTGAACATCCATCCTCTTCCTTTTTGGGCTCTACTTGCTTGTCTGTCTAAGACCTTCAGGGGCCTTTTAAGGGTTCCAGCCCTAAAACTGATGAGCAAGAAGGGAAGGACAGCAGGAAACCATTCTAAGGATTTCATGCCCATGTTGTATAATTTTGGAGATCTTTTCTTGAGGCTAGTCTGGTCCCATGCTCTGAACAACCATTAGAGCCTGGCGCACAGTGGATATACTGCTAATACACACCTCCCAGTTTCAATACCTATCAACTAAACTTGTTTGTGCTCCAAGATTGCTCTGATGTGTGAAACAAAGCATGGTCAGCTGGGGTGTTTTGATGATCCTCTTTGGAAATGCTCTACTGATCTCAAATAATATGTTTATTCAGATATATCCTCCATTCTTCTGCTAATGACAGAAAAGGGCTGCACCCATTGCCAGTCCTGCAGCTCACCTGCCCAATGAATGAAGCTGCTAAGGTGGAGTGCTATGGCTGCCATTAGAAGCCAGCAACCACCTATTTACATTTACTGCTGGGAGAAATGGGAAGGTTAAGGAAAGCACTGGTAAACCCTTACTGTCTGTCCTCATCTGCTATCCAATAGCTATAAGGAATCTTTTACAGTTTACACTGTAAAATAAAAATCTGTCCTGACTGACAGGCCATGGGCAATTTGAGTCACATTTTGTTCCTTGGCAAACACAGCTCAGACAGATTGCTGTGTCACAGCAGAGACCATTATTCATAAGCAAGGCTATTTTTAACACATGAAGGGAGAAAAGTGTTAATGTTACTTATAATTAACATCTGATATAGGAAAATGTGTTGATTGTTTTTGCCTTACTGAATCTGGTCCACAAGTAAGAAATGTATTTTATACACACATTAATATATATAAATATTAATCACATACATTATGCGTATACGTCACATACATGAATTTGTAATGTTACTGTATTTTGACATTTCAAATACCACTTGTCAACTAGTTCTTGAAGTTCTGTACACCTGGAAGGAAAAGGAAACTGGCACATTGCCCATGGTCAGAGTGTGGAACCCATAACACAGCTCAGCCCTGTGCTCCCTCGGCAGGAGCCTGTGTGATAGTTGCCCTTCTGAGACTGAACTGAAATTCTGCTTAGTTTCCTCCTCTGGCAGACACTGAAGCATTAAGAATTGAGATTAAGCATGACATGCAGATAGAGAAGACCTATCACACTCATCCTCTATATGGATTTCTGATGGATGTTATTGACGATGTGGTTTGTTACAAGTGTCATTTTGGTAATGCTCCCTCTGGGGTGCTAGAGCTTTTGGTTTGTCAAGGCAATGCTTTAAGTCATATAATTTTGTGAACACCAACAGCCACAATCTGTTGACCAGTAATTTACAATTTTATTTTTACTAATCCATTTTAGTAATGTGCTGCATTCTTTTCTGCCAAACAAGGGGACATTATACAATCCCAGCTGTGTTGTTTCCCATAACTGGTGGGGTATTTGGAGAAAGTTACATGATGAGTGCTGCTAAAGTGGTGGCTTGTACTTGGAAAAGTACATGGGACTGGGAGAATTAAAATTCAAGATGGGGCACGACTAGTACAGTTTCTAGGTATCATTTAGTTTTTAGCATGTCTGAGATCTATTAGCCTGGGATTCACTTTAATTAATGCTGGCCATTATTTAAGAGAGCTACTTTGCAGAAATCATGAAAGTTTATTTTTCAGTCAAGGGAGAGATTAGCACTACCAGAGAATGATGGTCCCATTCAGATGTCTGAAGTCAAACAAATTAGGTTGTCTTAAGACCAGCAAATCCATCTGCAGTGTCAGGAAGCCTAAGGATGTTTATAGGCTTATAGAGTCACCAGTGATGGAGAGAATGAAAGCAAAAGCCGCTACAGTAAATATATCATATCCACTCCTTATTCTCAGCCATGAGTGACATCTCATTTTGGTGGTTCACATAGGTGGGGCTCATTTTGTTACTCTCTGAATGCAAAACACTGCCCACCAGAGTATTAGTTTGAGTCCATCTCACAATCTTATCTTTATGTGTACTTTTCCAGTTTCCCCAACAAAAATAAAGCTGCTTCACAGCTTAGGGACTCTTTAATCCCTAAAGTGCTCACCTACTTCACTGTAGAGAATGGTGGCACAGGACTCCCACTCAGCCGGGGCCATTCTTTGGGGACCAAGCCTTTAAAACTGCAGTCTTTATATACTGCAATGCAGGTTAATCTGGAGATGAGAATAGAGTTTTGTTTTTGTCCCCTGTCCCTGATTTTTTTGATATTTCTATATCTAGGCAATAGAATAAGCAGGGACTATGAAAAAGTAACAAGAAACAGAAATCCAGGAAAAAAAGAGCTAACCAGTGAGTTTCCTCTGTCAACTGTGACTCTAGAATTTCCTAAAATATGCCTGGAAAATGAGAAAGGAAGAGCTTGGGACAGCTCTAATCTGCCTTTGTGGTAACTGGGAGTTTGAAAAAATAGTTTTAAGCATTAATTTTTGTAACCCTCATTAATGTTCCTGGGTTTAGGTAGAAAGATCATCCATTTCAGTCTCTTAACAAAAGTCTTTAAAACAGTTTGGGAGGGAATCGAGCATTAGTGTCATCCATAAAAGAACATAGTGGCTGTGAAATCAGGGATCACTGTAGCATCAGTTCTTCAAAATACACAAAAAACCAAATGCAAGCAAGAGATCTGACCTTCAGCTTCTTATTGAGACTGTGTCAGATTGTACCAATAAACCCTGTCCCCTAGTGCAAGGCCTGGCATAGCATTTCCACAGCATAATTTAGGTTACAGCACGGGATCTGGCTGGAAAACCCATCCTGTGGAATACACAAGAGGCTGTTTGCTTATGGAAAGACTGTCCAGTAATGGTTTTCTTGAATTCTAGTGCAGGGATGCAAATGCATGCAAACATGCAGATTGGAGAGTGGCACAGGTCTCATTAAAAACTGCTCCAAATTTTACAACCTAATCTATCATTGATCATGACTATGACCTTTTGGAGTACTTCAAGTACCATGTCTTTGGTTTTTACTTACTGTGCATGGTGAGAGTCAAATGTCTTTGCTCACTTTATGATGTCAGCATCTTAAGATGTAAAGTTACTGTTTTGTATTATTTCAATGTATGTAATTTTCACTGCTGAAACAATAAGAAAGCCCATTTACTGAACCCTGACTATTACAGTCATCTGTGACATGAGTTAATGGGACTTCTTTGTTGAGCTAATGTAAACCCATTTCCAAAATGAGATTTGGATGTAAGTGGTTTTTTGAATTTGAAAAAAACAACAACTTTGTCATGATTACTCCAAACAAACACTGATGCAGACTCTGTTGTAGTCACATTGTGCTTTCCAGTCATTGAAATGGAGGCACACACATTTCCTCCTCCTGTGTGGAAGGAGCACAGCAGACATGTGCCTGTTCAGTGCCTGTCAGTGGACTTGGGGCCCCACAGCCTCACCACACTGCCTGCTGCAGGAAACATGGGCAGACAGGACAAGACAGCCATGGGCTAGCTCCTCTTTCTTCAACTGCAGAAACTGGTCCATGGCAGTGGCAGAGCAGATGCTGCACTCTCTTCTGAGCCACCCTTTGCAGAGCCATGATTCACGCTGGCATGAAGAAGCCCTTGGCAGCTCAGTTCCAGAAATCCTCTGGGGCTGAGGGGAAGGCTAAGGAGCCAGTACTAATACTGGCTGGACTGTGGCCCTCTTGAAATGTGTTTGAACTTAAGAGAACTTCAACTAAGGTGAAAACAAAAAATTCTAGAGATATTTTTTTTTTTACAAGGAGAAATACAAAATACAAAATACAGCCTTCTTTAAGGTCTGCTTTGCCTTTACAAGGCATCCTTCACCATATTTCTCTCTGTACCTCTACATCCCATCTGTGGTGGTGTTCGCAGGGCTCCCAGCATGAGGGAAAAGATGAGAACCTTGACTCAATGTTTCAGAAGACTGATTTATTATTTTATGATATATATTATATTAAAAGAAAATTATATATTAAAAGAATAGAAGAAAAGGATTTCATCAGAAGGCTTGAAAGGAATAGAAAGGAATGATAATAAAATCTTTGACTGACCAGAGAGTCTGAGACAGCCGGACCATGATTGGTCATCAAGTAGAAACAATTTCACATGCTGGGTAAACAACCCTACAAACCACATTCCAAAGCAGCAAAACATGGAGAAGCTGAAACTTCCCAGCTTCTCAGAAAAAAAGATCCTAATGAAAGGATTTTTCATAAAATACATCTGTGACACCCATCTGTCTTCCCCCAGTTTTCTTCCCACGAGCTTTCTGTGTAGGAAAGGATGTAAGTTACTAAAACAGACTTTGAAAACAATGAGGTGGATGAAGAGTGAAGAATGAACTTAAAGGCTACAGTAGTCCTAAGACAGCTTTATTTCCTGCTGGTTAACTGAACATGACTGTTTAATTTTTGTGCAGTCAGAAGTTCAAACCCTGCTATTCAGATGATTTGGCAGGATACTGATGTTTAAGATGCCGATCTTACACCCACCTTCACAAGAGACCTCCACAGACACAGATAATTTCTGATTATCACTTAAGTGTGAAAGTCATGCAAACATCAAAATTTGAAAATTATTAAGGCAGCCCCAGCCAGGAACTGTCTCCTGTATTCATTGGAAGCAAAAAAGTCTGTGGAAATTCAGCAATGGGATGATTTGAACCAAAGTAATACTCCTGAATGTGGACTCGATGGAAAAAGTGAACAGGCTTTCAGCAAGAGCCAGGAGGAAAGCAGCAAGACCAGGAGGAAATAACCTTCCTTATTCGGCTCACATTACCTCCTCAAGAACTGTTGTTGGTTTTGTTACATATCTGCACCTGGGGCAAACAGCTTCTTTTGACTGGCATTGTAGCAAGCTTGGCTCTGTCATGGCTTACAGAAAAATCTGTTTTACTTTTAGCTGAGGACTCCTGCTAAAGTAGTAGTAAGGATTCTCCATGTATTGTTCTGGGTTTGATTCTATCACTAATTTTCCTGTTCTCAAGAAAAATCTCTGTCTCCTGATCTCTCACTTAGAGTCTTATATGAATGATGTAAGAAACAAAACCTTGAGCTCTGGAGTTTTTGAATGGATGGATTTGCCTGCCATGATTTAGTGCTCATGGTGTGTAATGCATTTCCTTTGCATTGTATGCCCGAAGGGTTGCATGCCCCTTTCACCAGGACACAGACATTAATCTCCTTTACACTTCTGAGACAGGTTACATATAAAATGGCTTAAAAAGCCAGATATTTCACTCCAAAATTTCCATTAGCATGGCTCTGAAGATCCCTCCTGGTAGGCACCACTGAACCATGATGTCCATCTACATGCAGGCGAAAAAACAGTGTTTTCAGGAGTCCTGATGTACTTGTCTGAAGGCCAGGGAAGCAGGATTTTCAAAGACTCTTCTCAACAGAACCACCCCAGCCTTGCTGCATGCAGGTTATTTTGGCTCAGCATTCCTGGGATGGGGGCTACCAACTGTACTTGCCTTCTGTAACATCAGCATAGTGGACTTTGCTTCAGGACTTCCCTGCAATAGACAATCCCAGATTGCTGATCCCTCCCTCAGAAGTGGACATGCAGTGCCCAGGAGCTCCCCGAGCCCAGCTGCTCCCTGTGGTGCTTGCCTTGGTTCCGGGGCCATGCTGGTGCCTGAAGCACCAGGGAAGGACGTGCAAAGGAGCTGGAACTTCTTCAGTGTCTTTCTAAGCGTGGGGTGGGGAGAAGTGAGTTACAGATCGGAAGCTGCCAAGCCTGCAAGCAGCCCACTTTCCCTCAGCATCATGCAGGCTTCAGCCACCACAGCAGCATCGTGTCTGCACCTTGGTGCTGAAGCCAGCACTGGTGGAAAGTGAATTTTGGAGTCCTTGTGTTGGGCACTCCAATCTCCTCTGGTGTCTCAAGCAGAGAACCCAGCAGTACATCCAGAACTGGGCTATCAGGGATGGCTGCTGCCTCCCAGTATGCTCTTTAGGTCATCTCATCACCACTTTGTGGGAGTATGCGGGGGCCCAGCTGAGATCTGTGCTACTTTCTGTAAAAATGTGTCAGATGCAAACACCCTATGCCAAAGAGCTTATGGAGTGAGAAGGAGAGGGAAGGGATGCTGGGGGATAAAATGTCACAGACATGAAAAAAGAAATGCCTTGGGACACAGACCTATTCTGTAGGAAAGCCCCATGGGAACAGAGCTCTCCTGAATTCTGTATAAATGACACCTCTTTGCAGCGCTGCAGGCCCTACAGGTGCTGTCTGCAGCCTTGAGGGAGGATGCAAATCCAATATGATGAAATTGAATGGCAATGGTTTAGTCACGCAGCCACTATGATCAAACAGCATCCTCCCAAGGCATGAATCACAAATGGGTTCTGTTCCAGCACAGTAAGACTGGGTTACTAGAGCAGGTGTGAGAGAGCTGGCTGCCAGTATTTTATTTATCTGAATCTCACTGTCATCCATGTGTGTATTTGGAACAGAGGCCTTTATTTAGTTTTTCACCGTGATGTCTTCAGGGGCTTCCACTGACTTAAATTTGCATCACCCTTATCCCTTTATGTTGGCTGGGCAAACACATCCTGGTTGTGCATCACCTGGGCATGCACCAGCCACTGACACTTGACACTGAGTGTCATTTTACTCCAAGCTATTTTTTTATCATCCCTGGAGACTAATGACATCACCTTGCATACTGCTGATCTTGGTGATAGAAATCAGAGTTCTGCAACTGTTCTTTCCATCTGGACACAGATCCTTCCTGGACTTGTACCTGGCATTACATGATGAAGTCCCTCCCCTCACCTCTGTGCTGAGATTAGTCAAATTGTTCATACTGAGCTTCTCCAGAAAGCAAGTATTAGCAGAATTGCCCACATGTTTTGAAAGCAAGCCATTGATACAGCATCAAGGAAAGAAATGGCTCAAAATGGTTCAGGAAAAGCAAGCAATTAGGAAAGAATGGGCCAGGAATGCAACTTTTTCTGTTTTCATCATTCAGCTGTTGTGGAGTACCTCAATCAAGGGACCAGAGATAGATTACCACAGTGACAGTTTCCATTTTTAGACAGGCTGATTCTTGCCATTTTTCTGGCTCAGATAAGCACATGCTTTTAACAGAACTACAGCTCTGATATAATATATGACATTTTTATAACTCATATACATTTTATAAACAACACTGTGCCATTCCAAAGTGCAGATAGCTTTAATGTCTTCCAGTATTTTCAAAATTTTGCTTTGAACTAATGAAGGCCAAAATATTATTTAGCTGTGTCTTGAGGCTCAGAACAATAAGCCAGATAAAATGGAAGGTGCCTTTTTAAAAATTTTTTTCTTTAGACAAAAAGAAAAAAAAAAGAAGCAGGGCAATCAGCTAAGTAGAAATTTTTGTTTGTACAATATGATATAAATGCAATTACAACTTCTTGTAGGGTTGACTCTCAATCTTTGCATTCCAGTAATTAAATGTGTTCCTTGCTTGTTGAGTCATTGCACTGAGCGCAAAACCTATCACAGTTATTTTCACACCACAAATATCAGAAGAATCCATTTAAGAGAAAATATACTGCTGTGAGTGCTGTAGATAGTATCTTTCAAAACTAATCACTCCATATATAGGCTAGAAAACACATTTTATAGGGTCTGAAAACCAAACACATAGAATCATTAATTAGTAAGTTTATGTATATGTCTATACATAAAAAAGTATATATATGTGTATATGTATATATATGTTTATATATATGTATGTATATAAAGCTAGATTTGTGTAAGTTTATGGGTTGATTTTGAGCAATTCCCATGTATTTAATGTACTTAACCCAAAGCCAAATATGTGCAACTGCATCTTTATGCTCCACAATCATTCTTACTGGCTGCCATGGCTACCGACTAAATGTCAAAATGCAAAAGACAATGAAAGGAGGCAGTCTGGAAAATCCAATTTACTTCTGGGTTTTGAATGGAATTTTAATTTTGTGGAACATTTTAAAATAAGAATGTCTCATCAGTTTGAATAAAGGCATTTTCTTTACAGGGTTTGCTTTCTACACACAACTGCAAATGACATATGTAAGTAGATTACTTACAAAGGAAAAATCCCAATCCTTGCAATTATACAATGGGACACACATTATAATTGTGTTAATTAACAGTAGTATTTTAAATTTGAATGCCAGAACAAAATAAGAACCTAGTATATAAGTCCTGAGTTTCCATATAAAACTGTTTGATATTAGATTTTGCCTGTCAACATACCTCATAATTATGGAAGAATTTGCTTTAAACCCAAGGAGGTGTGATAATGGAAACTGTGTTACTGTGATGCTTTATGTTGTATGGCTTAGATCCCCTTTTTCATAACAAAGACTATTGGAATGTAAATGTTTTTATACAATTTTAAGTCTACTTAGTGGGGTATACGTGGGCGTAAGGGGCTGTATTTAATTATGAGCTATTACAAAGGATGAAATTTCTGGATTTAGAGAAATGTAATCCCTAATTTAAAACAGTCTCCCTATGTAGGAAGCCTATCAAAGGCATGTGTATCTTTGGAGAAATCCTTTGATTCAAAAAATAATGTCTTCAGGGTTTGAAGGACTTTGAAAGCATTGCACAGAGTAAGCAGAAATGACAGCAATTCCCTCACCAACTACGTTGATACAAAGCCAATTCTGTAAAATTCATCTTTTCACTTGGTGTTTCTGCTAACAAGTGGGCAGCAGAATGACTAGGAGAAGTATCTTTTGGCAGGTCACCAAATCTAGAAACTGGGACTAATGTGGAAATCTATTTTTACAAAATGGAAGAGGATAAGATAATTTTCTGTTAGTCTTCTTCACAGTCCAAAAAAAGTACAAATGCCCAAGTGAGGCTTCAGATGATGGGATCCTAAACCCATAACTGTCAATGCTGAAGGATGAAGTGTAAGAACCAAAACAGGAATGGATACTGGGGAAGTGACTTATTTTTTTAAAAAGTTTGTAGAAATAAATTCTGCATGTGTAGGCTGGCATAAAAAAATCTCACAAGGGAGAGTTTGTGGGGTTTTTTTCATTTTTTTTCCCCTATTTCTTCAATCTTTCTTTTAAACATCCAGGTTTGGAAGACAGAAGCAGCAGAGGTGGGTGTGAATCAGCAGGAGGGGTTGGTTGGGTTCACCTTTGATTGAAGGTTTGGTGCTGTGGAGCTGCACCTGAGGTTCTACATCCAGTCTTGGATCCCCCAGTTTCAGAGTGACATGACCTGAAAGTCCAGTGGAGGGCTATCAGGGATGTGGGGAATAACTGGGAAAATAGGTGGCTTAAGGTAGTGAGCACACTAAATGAGGTGCTCAAATTCATGAAATGACAGAAACAAACCCTTCCATATGACACACATCTGTCACTCTGTGGCTTTCAGAGTTTTCTATGTGACCTTTACCTAAACAATCTATGCAGTTATTACTGCTAATTACCAGATTTATATTTCTGCTATTGTATCCTGCCATGACTTTATGCATACATGCAAACATTTGATTGCTTCCATAATGAAAATAAAGATATCTCTCAACAGCATATAAACTCTATCATGGTTGGGCATAAATTATAAATATTATTGAGTATGCTAACCAGAAGATGAATAAAATTAACAAGAAAAAAAAAAGAAAGATAAAGAATGGTGCCTCTTCTTGGAAATGACACTGATGGTGCAAAGAAATTAGTATATTATTCAGAATTGATTAAATTGGCTGAAAGGGAACATTTGCTGGGACGATATTTTTTATTACAATTGATGCTACAATAAAACTAGAACAAGAGCTACTGCTTGCAGTGAAGTGACCTGTGTTTTAAGTAGCTTTGCTCTGATTTGCATAATAGAAGCACTTTGATTTTTGAAGATGTAAAATTGATGCATAAATGATTATGATTATGCTATAGCAATTTATAGGGACTTTTGGGAATATGACTGCTCCCAATTATTTCCCAGTCTTTCATGACCCACCTCTCTTTTTCATCTTTCTCTTCTCCTTCCTTCTTTTTTACTGTTTTTCAATTTAGTGGTATTTTTCTCATTCCAAAATATTACTGAAAATTTCTAGAGCACCTTTGCTCTCAGTCTATCTCTCTCTGCAGCTCTCTCTGTCTGAGCCTCTCTATTTTTTCTGCAATACCAGCCTACACTTACAAGAAAATCTTGATGAATTCAGAGACACTGCTCTGCTATTAAATTAACCACATGAGGAGCTGATCCCTGCAGAGATAATCCACTGATTGTTGTTGTAAGGGTGTTTGTCTCATTTAGAATAATAAAAAAAAAAGAATCCTGCAATAGTGAAATTTTCAGGGCACTGTGCACCAGCATCAACAATCTGCCATTACCAGCAAATCAGAACTTCTTTGCTTTTTAGCTTGTCCTTTACAACAGACTTCTCAAACTTCCAGAATTGGATTGTCCATCGCATTTTTAATATGTTCTAAAAGCAGCAGGAGTTAGATATCCCCAAATGTCAATTTGCAACAGCCTATTATGTCTTTTTCAGTATATGATCTTTTTCCAGTATAAAAAGAAGTTTCTTTTTCTGAATAATAAAATTCTCCTGCTTTTTTAGTGTAGCTGGCTCTTACATGATTTTAAAAAATAATAATGGAGAGGTTTCCTCCCAAGTTGATGCTTTGGGAGTTTTAAAGGGGGAAATAGGCTCATCAGATGTAAACCAACATGAGTCTACTTCATCCACAGATTTCCCCTGGTTTAGTATCTAATTCCGTCCAGGTTGGTGTTCCTGGCCTTTGCACATCTTAGCCATTTAAATGTGCAACACTGCCAGCCATTGCTATTTCCCACCTTATGCTGCTTTGTTTCTCCCACTGCATCAGAAAATCTGTCCTTCCACTGAACATCACATCCTTAAACTAAAATTTGGTCTACAGTTTTCTTGGCTGGAAGGCTGCTTCTTCCTGAATTTTGGAGAAGGTTTTAGCTAAAAACATTTCACTATTTCCGTGATGATGACTAGGGAAAAATACATGTATGTGGGTAAGCCAAGCAAGTGGTTATTGCACTTGTTTGAAAGGTTCTAGTGCTTTGTGCCAGGGAATCATTCTTCATTTGAAAAATTTGTCCAGGCCTGGCCTGGGAATAAGTCAGTGAAATATCAGATTTCAGCCTTAAGCCTTGTCTGAGAGACACAAAACAGCTTTACAGCCAGCTTCTCTCAAGCCACTTTGTGCTGGATTCTGATTCCATGTGGGCGAAGAGTGATGTTGTGGACCACAGGAGCACTGGAAACTGGAAAAAAAAGAGGATAGTTGTATCCTGTGGTCTCAATTCCTCCCCTCTGACCTCATGGAAGTATGAAGGACTACAAGAATGAAGCAGCTGTGTGAAGAGATGAGAGCTGAATCTGCATTGCGGGAGTAATTGCCAAGAGCAGAAAAATTAAAAAAAAAAATAAAGAAGGAAAACCAAGCAGGTAAAGTCAGTTAAGGAATAGGATGACTGAAACTGGATCAAGAATGAGGATAACACTTGACTGACTGGATAATGAAACTAGGTTGAGAAAATCAGGGAAAGGGTACCAAGGAAATGGATGAGACTGGAAATCAGTAGGTCATGGGGATGTGGTAGATGGGAAATGGATTAGGATGGTAGATTGTTCACAAGAACATTGGGAGTTTTATCAAATAGAAATTTTCCTAACTGCTATCTCAGACTTTCCCCTACATACAAATTACATTAAGTGACTATAAAAATAGTAGTCACAGTTCAGGGACAAACTGGGGTCCATCTGATATAATGTTCTGTTTCCACGATACTTTTTCTTAATTTGTTTTTTTAATCTTGGCAATTCAGTTTGTATAACTACATAGAAGTGCACTAAATATACTTTTGCAACCTTCATATTGTAGATTACCTGTTTGCTTATCTAAATGCCTTCATTTTGCTGCATGGGTTCAGAATTTGTTCTTATTGCAATTTCTACCCTTGACAGACTTGCTACATCTTTGTGGAGAAACCAGGATGCCAGCAGAGATGAGACCTCTAGAGCAGCACTGGCAAATGATGCAAACTGATAATTACAATTTTGCAGAGGACTTGAAAGTACTTCTGTCATGTTTATCCCTGTTTTTCAAGCCTCTCACAACAAGAAGATGAAATACTTTACACTGTTAATCAAATGCAGAATGATTCCCTAAGTAAGATATTTCCCTTAATGTTTCACTCTGAAAAAATAATGGAGGAACTTGAATTGTCAATGCAGCTTAAAAAAATACCTTACTATTACTTTTCTTAAGTCATTATTGATCTTTTACTTGGAAAATGATATTTAGACTTAAAACATCATTTCCCAGTAAAAGTTATTTGCCTTGAGAACAAGTGGTTTGTTGACAAATATTAAACATTTAGGTTTTTAAATCAGGAATCAGAGTTTCATTCCTACCTACAGCATACAATATTGAAAGTCCCCTAACTACAGTCTTGACAGCATCAAAAGATATCTGAACATATAGAAAAAATATCAGCTTAGAAATAGCTTTTTGTATTACATCTATGTAAAAAAATCAGCACCTGGAGACAAAGAAGGTATATTCAAGTGATTGATACAAACATGACTTGAGTGACATAAGATACCCTTTCTTTTCACATGAATAAAGTAAGCAACAAATATATCAAAATAGTTAACAGAGTAATGAAATGGGTTACAGAAATGTATTTCACTTCCAAAAATGTCTTTGAAAAATTATGGATATTAATGCATTTGCTTTAAGATATCCTAGGTACATGCAACTTCTCTTACAGCTCCATTCAGGTAACTGGAGGATTTGCAGTACAAAAATACCTGTAAACCAAAAAAAGGTAATTTCTGCTGCAATTCCATATAGCAATGTTGCTAAAAACATTTTGTGCATCTTTGACATGGCTGTGGTCTCCACAATCTTTTGAAAAAGAAAAATAATAGACATGATTATATTAGTCACTTCAGGGAGCTCCACCAATGAAATGACATCCAGAGTCATCCTACTGGAAATCAGAGGATGAATTTAAACATGTATATATCAGAAATCTTAGTCCAAAAGGACAATTTGTGTTTTCAGCAATTTTGAAAGCATCAAGATCAAAAGTTTTAGCTACTTAGAGATAAGTGAATATATTTAAGTGTAGATACTTTATCTACCTTCCAGTAGCGTATATCTTAGCTTAGGGAAAATTCTGAATTTGTAGAACTCTGTGCCTTCAGCAGCATAAAATACACACATTGTTATTTTTTATTTCCCTAAGAAATTCCCTAAGGATTATAGAAAAGTACCTCAATAGCACAGAATGCTAATACAGCTTTAGCAGGTAAGTTGCTCTGCTTCTTAATCTGATCAGTATGGATTTTGGCACTTCTATAATATCAGAGCATGGTTACACATTTTCATGCAGTATGGAACATAACCTCACATCCCAGCTCTGAGGTAAGTACCCAAGATTATCCCCATCTTAAAGAGGAGAAAGTCAGGTCATAAAATGATTAACCTACAAATCCAATAAAGGAACTAGGTGCCTAAAATGATGCTTAAGAAAACTCAGGTTTCGAAATCAAGGATCTGGAACCCAGAGATTCCTGCACAGATGAGGAGAGGTCATGAGAATACAGAAAACCACAATTTGTGCTCTTTAAATTGGTGTGCATTGTAGGGTGCTGAACTTTGGACAAGCAAGGATAGCTCAGACTTGAAATGTTTAAGCCACTAAAATTGGGAATTGTGTGTTCCTCCAGCTCACAGCCAGTCCTCTGAAGAAATCTGTGTAGCTTGTTTCCTGGCAGTGTGGGGCACACATAGGTAGCACAGGGCTCATCATAAACACAGGAACAAGCCACAGTTTTCTTTTAAAATGTAGCTGAGAAGGAATGCTGCTGGCTGTCTTACTCCTGCCCATTGGAGCAACTGCCTACATTGACATCTTTGACTGGAAAATGCCAGAGCTGGGGTCAAACTCTCAAAATTTCCACTCAAGCCAAAGCATCCTGTCACCCAAAGGAACTCAGATTCTATTTGCTGCTTCCACAACTGTTTCTATTTTGCCATATATGCAAAATCCAGTGATGCCCCTGGGATCCCAGCTCCTAGGTGTAGGTCATCCTCCCTCCTGTGTGCTCCCTCTTCCTCTCTTTAGCATGATGTTCTTCCCATGGGAGAGTGGAAAGAGCACGCAGCTGGTGGCTCTGGTATTCTGTGGGCAGGAGGACACACAGGGACAAGGGCCACCACACCCCAGCAGCACAGCTGGAGGCCACCCACCAGCTGTTTGGCCCAGGAGCAGGAGGGCACCCATTGCCACACCTTCTCCACTCCCCACAATGGAAGAGACCGAGCCAGGGCTTCCCTAAGGCTGTGTGAGGAGTCCAAGGGACAGTGGAAGTCTCACCATTCCTCCTGACATTTTCCTCTGGGCCACCAAATTATGAGTACATTTACTCTGGGCAGACCTTGACCATAGCCAGAGGTGCTGACCTCTCCCTGTTGCTGTGGGACAGCCATGCCCGTATCTCACTACTAACCCTATCCCCAGTCACCTCTCCAAACTACTGCTTGGGGCAAGATTGGTGAAAAAACTCCTAATAATCCTGTTTTGTAGTAGTGTCTGTGAAGGATCACAATTTCACATAATAACTGCTACAACAGTGATAGGTTTTGTGCTTTAGAATGAATGCATAAATCATAATTTATTTATGAACTGCTTGGATTGAAAGCTATAGCTCAGAAAAATAACATTTCTGAATATATTCAGCAAAGCCTAATATTTTGTGCAGATGCGGTCCAATTTAACTGCACATCCTGGCAGAAATAGCTTAAATTTACTTCAGTGGTTAAATTATGTATTAGAAGACAGGAAAAAGAAAAACATAAGTGGAAGAGAAAATGAAATAATTTCAGATCAGCTTTGTATGCTGGTATTTGTCAGACACATGATGTCATAAGTATTTAGTTCCCAGGAGCCAGCATTTACGCATCAGTCCATTTTTTTTTTGACTCAGGATGCAGGTCCACGTGGATTGAGGTCTCCAAAGCCATTTTTGTCCATGTTTGAAAAGTTCTGAGACACTAGAGGGACAGGTACTGTCTGCACTGCAGTCATGGTACCCAGCACCTTGCAGGACTGAGATCCCCGGTGGAACTGGGGACCCGCCCTTCCGAGTGAGAGCA
Source organism: Melospiza georgiana (assembly GCF_028018845.1). Taxonomy (NCBI): domain Eukaryota; kingdom Metazoa; phylum Chordata; class Aves; order Passeriformes; family Passerellidae; genus Melospiza; species Melospiza georgiana. The sequence goes on along the minus strand of NC_080430.1, from coordinate 125,680,520 downwards.
ACAGTCCTTTTAATGGGAATGAAAACCAACACCACCTCAGACTGCATCCATGGAATAGTGTGAGGGTTGTGTGCAGCCTAGAAAGGACTGTGAATAGCAGCCATTCCTCCAAATCAGCTGCCAGTCTCCGTGTCCCCATGGACTAAAGAGAAGCTGGTTGTGCTGGGGCCAGTGGCTGTACTGCACTCCATTGGCTCCAGTGAGGCAAGACTCATTTCAAAGTTGGTTCATCTATCATCCATTTTATGGATAAATGCTGAAGAAGGCATGTTCTCTACAAGCCAACTGAGGATGGCAATACTTTTTTGGTTTTAAAGGTGACTTGTATGGAGAACAGACAGTGGATTTTTTTGCAGGTAGTTGCTGCAGAGGTAAGCAAGCACTGCTGCTTCATGGTGTTCCATTTGCTCCTCCTCTTGGGCAGAGCGACCAAAAGTGCCAGGATAAAGGATTTTGAAGCCTGATACCCTAAGTTGAAAGGCAAATTTACATTCTCTCTCTTTGCCTACTGATCACAGGGCCAGGTGCCACCTTCAGTCCCTTATCTTCAGCTTTTTTTGCTGTACCAGCTTTAGCAAAGCTTTTAGTGAGTCACTATACCAATTATGTGGTGTGACACCATTTTTGGATGCCTACTTTAGGACTCCTAATGTTTGTTATTTTTCAGAAGTGCTGAGCATCTCTTTGCCTGTTTTGTCTGTGAACTATTATAGCAGTTAAATTAGACCTACATGAAAATGCTGCACAGGTCAAGTATTGCCCATACTGATCTGTCATGGGAACCTTCTGCTCTGTATTTTAGACTACAAAAAATGCTGACTTCTCTCTGCAAGCAATGAGGAGAATCAATATAGTCTTTGAAGGCTAAAACAATACCTAAATACATTGCTGGATGTGAGTGCCCCACCTCTTTTTTGCAATGAGGTTTTTTTTTTTTTTCTCAAATAAATGCTATTAATTTGAAAATGGAGAATTCTTTTCTAAAGAAATTAATACGTCGCCTGAGAGAAATCTAATCATAAGGTTAGATTACACAGTATATATAATAAAAAATCAGTGTGCAAAATGTGATATAGAGAAATGTACTATTGTTGAACAAATACCAATAGTAAAAAATTTCCAGTCTTAAATAAAAAATTAAAGAAAATCCAAATTCACAAAATCTATGTGAATGAATTACAGGATTACATTATTAAACAGGGAAGTTTTTAGCCTAACTAGAGCTTATATTGGGACAAAGAGGTGATGGTAATGGAGGTGGAGGTGAGAGAACATTTTGGAAGTGTTCAAGCTGCTGAAGTTTATTTTTATTTCCTCAGTGTGTTACGGGTTATATTCCATAAGAAAATGGAATAGATGACGTTCCATCCCTCCTGCCTGTACACCTCAGGGTAAGTAAAGAACTGCTATGAGGCAATATAAATCCTTAGCCATATGGACTGTTTTTAAAATTATTCCTGTCTTAATTCTCAATAGTAGGAAGAGTAATCAAGTCTTTAAAAACCAAGAAAAGAATATGAATAGGTGTTAACCTCAGTTCTTTAGTAAATTTTACTTACCAACATTTTTATATTAGCTCAGTAATAAAAGTTCACAGAAAAAAAACCTAACTGAAATGCTACCACTTCAGTTTCCTTATCACACCAAAATTATATTAGGAAAACATTTTTTTCACCCAGAGGGTTGTTGGGCACTGGAACAGGCTCCACAGGGAAGTGGTCCCAGCATCAGCCTGACAGAGTTCAATAAATATTTGGACAGTGCTCTTGGGCACACGGTGTGAGTCTGGGGGGTGGTTCTGGGCAGGGCCAGGAGTTGGACTCAGTGACCCTGATGGGTCTCTTCCAACCCAGCATATTCTGTGATGTCTTCTCCTAGTTCTTAAAAAAATTTGAAACAGTGGTATCTCAGTCAAATTACATTTCTACCAAAATTATGATACAATAAATAACTTTCTGTTACTTGCCTATGATCATTCTTCTCTTAAAGCAACTTCCTATTTACAGACGTAATTCTGTGGCAGTTGGAAATAATTCAGAGCTGATGTATATTCATTTATTTATAAAAGCGGAAGGTTAAAACCTTCAGCTAAAAACTGAATAATATGGAAAGAAGCGTGTTCAGTCCAAATTCAGCCTGGCACTTAGCCATATGTTGTTTAACTTGAAGCTTGTCATTGCCATTCATATTCAGATGACTACTCATGTGCAATTGTTGACAATCAAGCAATTGTTTAAGTGTAGCGGCAGACTACAGGCAGAACTCTTACCCCTTTGCAGTACAAAAAGGCCACTTATTAAAATAATGGAACCAGTCAAAATCAACAACCATACACTTCTTTATGACTTCATATGTATGTTACATACCAGAGAAAATAATAATGCCGTACTCAGTTAACAGAAAAACTCAGCAGTGGCCTTGCATCCATCAAGGTAAGTATCAAGGTCTGAGCTTAAAACTAAAATGCAAATGACAAAGCAGAACAGCAACTCTGAAGTACTTCTACAATGGTTCAATCAGTCTCACTCAGATATTTTATATCTGACAATTTATTATTTGTTATGTCTGAGAAAGAGGGAGCACGGCGCTGCCTCAATTCCTGTATCCTCATAATCCCGCCCATTCATCACCTTACAGGGTTCCTGACTATCTCAAAAGGAGTTGACATTAAAACACTTTCATAACACACTATTAACACATACCCCACGTATTTATGTTAAATATCTTCCTATAAAATAAACCAGAACCATAATCAGGACTGAGATTTTCTATATGATGGTTGTCTGAAGATGTTAGAACAATAAATAGTCTTTAAATAAAACATCACAACAAAACAATGAAATAATGATTTCAAACACTTTTTCAGTTCCAATGGCATCACACAGTGCTTCACCTCCACACTGCCATCAATGTACTTTACACTAAGTAAGTTTATCAAACCAGATATGTGGCCTGATTGGTCTGTAGTGACCTGATTGTGGGACATAAATCAGGGCAAAGGCCCTGATTTATGTAACACACCTCCTGTTTGCTTGGGAGCTTAAGGTGTGAAGGAGTCCCTCTATCTAATACACAATTAAGATGGTGTCAGGGGGAGGACGAAGTTTAGAGCCCTCAGAATTTCTGTACAGCAGTGTTACATGGAATTTCAAGAAAAGACACACTTAAAAAAACCCCCAAAGATGCTTGTGTGGCATGTATCATTCATATACTATGTAAACTAAACAGAAAGAAGAATCTTGTGGGCATTCAGAGTGTAATGATCTCCAGAAGTTCTTGCAGCTGTTGAAACTCCTACATATAAGTAAAAGGAGCTTTCCCTGAAAACCTTTTATTTTACACAGCTTAATAGAAATTTAGGCTTAATTTTGCTTTCTATTGCAGAATATGAACACAGGCTTGTTCAAGGTGTTTTGCATCTGCCTAACCTGAGTTATGTGAAGAGTTCTGTCCAAAGCCAATAGGACTATTCACATGCTCAGACACCTGATTAAGTGCCTTGCTGGACCAGGGCCAGAAACGTAATAGTGGGCTGGTTTAAGCTGATTAGAAATGTTTTGCTGGCTCTAGTGGTAGCAGGACCTAGCCTTTATTGCTGCTTTGCAAAATCTGGTGCTCAACAGGAAAAAAATCAGACCTCTGTAGTTCTTTCAGTGTTCTACTGGGTAAAGTTTGAGTACAGGAACAAATATAGCTCATTTAGCCCTAACTGGAAATGTGCATTACTGAGAATGGATCTATTTTTCCACATGAAAATAAAATTTCTTGCTTTGTTGTAACTCTTGAAATAAAGTGGTTTATTCTAACAAGCTGTCTAGACAAATGTTGTCTATGTATAACGATAACAAGGAAGAATATAGTTTAAAGAAATGGTGAGGAGAATCCTTTAAGCTTTGTGAGTTTAAAGATGGGAGATGCTTTTAATAAAGTAACTTTAATTTTATAATTGAATGTTGTTGTAAATAGTATTTTTGGAAACTGGAGCTAGGTGGCTGCATGGCTTTTTATAGCTGGTATAGGTGGCTCGTTAACGAGGGATTAACAGACAAAGTGGCGCCACACAGTCCCTCTGTCTCTGGGTAAACCTAATGATTCCTGGCATCACCCTTGCCGCAGAAATCTTTATATTTGTGTGATGAGAGATCGTTAACACCAGGCTGAGGAGCCCTTCCTTCCCTTGTGACAGAATTCCTAACAGGCCTTCTGCAGCGCTAAATCCCCGGCCGAGCAGAAATTATCAATACTGATTATGGGATTGCTGCAGTGGGGAGGGGACGGCGTGCTCGGCACTGCAGGGCTGGCCAGGCTCCCGCAGCCCTCACGTCCCTGCTCTGTTTGCATCTACAGCTGTCTCATGCCTGGCTCCCAAGGGTGCCACAGCCGGGTTAGAATGCTTTCAATGCACAGCAATTGTTCCTTAGGAGCGGAACATCAGCATTCAGATAAACGCTTTGGGGTAATGCATCGGGTTCAGCCGGTGCCAGGAGGGTTTGCTGTAACTTCGTACAATGCGATGAACAGCGGTAACAAGAATCTGCACAAATGGAAATTTGAACTGGATTTGCTTCTTGGAGAGGACACTAATCGTGTTGGGAGCACTTCATCTTTATTTTGTGGGATTTGCGTGTGCATGAAATTAATGGTGAATGATTGTGAAAACTTGAATTTGAATGCGTCAAATGCAGGTCCAGCCTCTTTCCTCCTCAAAAAGAAAAAAGAAAAAAAACCCCAAATCCAAAAAACCCCCCACACCAACAAAAAACCAACCGTAAGGAGCGTTAGGGTCTGAACGCTTTCAGCAGTCCGACCCCACGACTGTTCTCCCTCTCCTTCTTCCACACCCTCATTGGGATTTTTTCTCCCACCCTACCCAGCAGCCTCCCTCGAACAAAGGGGCCAGCGCCGGGCTACCGCCCCTCGCTCCCGCCAGGAGCAGCAGGAGCAGCAGGGACCGGGCGGGCAGGCGCTCCCCGAGAGCCCCGCGGGGCCGGGCCGGGCCGAGGGCGGACGGGCAGGGGCGGGGGCGCCGCGGCGGCGGCAGGGCGCGGCTCCTGCGGGGGACGGAGGGAGGGAGGGAGGGGGATGGATGCTCTCCGTGCCGCTGCGAAACGCGAGCTAACAGCAGCCCCGCCGGCTGCCCCCCGGGAGAGAGCGCGGGGCGGGCGCTGCTGGCGCACACCGGCTCTCCGTGATGCAGTGACCTACTTCACCGGCCCCCGCCCCCCGGCGGACTGCAGGTGCGGGCAGCGCCGGGGCAGCGCCGAGCGCGGCTCGCCCTCGCCCCCGCCCGCAGCCCCGCGGAGCCGTGCGGGGCCGGGCCGGGCTGGGCTGGGCTGGGCGCGGCCGGCCGCAGTGCGCGCCTGGCGGGGTCCGCCCCGCCGCAGCCCCCCCGCCCCGCACCGCACCGCACCGCACCGCGGCCCGCCGGCCCGGCCCGGCCCCGCCCGCAGCCCCCGAGCCGCGCCGAGCCCCTTCGGGCGGCGGTGCCGCTCCCCCGTTCTTCTTTTCTTCTCCCCACCCGGTTTCAGAGGTAGAGGGGAGCGCTGACTCCGGCCGGCGGGGATGGGTGGAGGCACATTGACTACAGGGATAACTTTACCGTTCGTTTTTATTTTTTTTTCTTTCTTTCTTTATATATATATATATATATATATATATATATATATACATATATAAACACACACACACACACACATATATGGTATCTATCTATATCTGTGTTATATATATGCATATATATATATATGTATATAATATCTATTAACCTTTAAAATAATGAAAACCGTTTCAAAATTATGCCGTGCTCATATGCCGACCTCACCCATTGCTATATAATTAATCCGATCTCTGGTTAGATACTAAAACGTTAAAACATCCCCATGTTCCACCCACCCTCTCCTTTTTTCTCTGATCAATGAAATAAAAAATACGTTCAGTGTTCTCTTGATTTTTTTTTTCCTAAACTTTTGGGAGAGCGAGAAGAACACCCAGGGTAGGTAGCAGACCTAGGAGACAGCAGCCTTAGTGCTGGCTGAAAGAAAAGAGAGCCGTTTTCTTACCCATTGCTGTTTTAGCCATGCTGGGATGTGCAGCTCTCAGAGGCGGAGAAGGCAAAGGGGTCCAGCTACAGCAGTGGAGAGAGGGAGAGAAGACTGAATAAGGCACTGAGTCAGCAGAGTGGGGCTGTGCAAGAGAAGGAGCAAGAGGCAGGAGCCCATGAATAATTATCACTCCTCCACCCAAGCAGATTGGCTCGAGAGGTCCCCTGACATGACTCCCGCAGAGCCAGAATCTCCGGGCATTAAATATTGATCCACCAATGGTGCTGGAGTACAAAGTGCCAGAATGCAGTTTGAAATGGAAATCAGTCCTTGGATGCTTCTCCCCCCTCGGTCTGGTGTTAATAGTACATTCCATGTCAAATGTTTTATGTCTTACATGAAAAAAGCCTATTGGTGTTGAGGGCTCTGCTGTTGCTACCTGTAAAACATGCACAAATTCATTTCATTCCAAAGATACAACAAGAAGAGGGACCATTGCAAGGGATTTCCTAGACCATTTCAGTAAAACAGCTGCTCAGATTATTTTTGCCTCCTGCAAGGGTACACAGATATCCTATGCAATTGTTTTATACTGAATGTTTCTGCATTTTAGTACCTTTTTTTTGTTTTACTGTCCCCAGAACTAACCTTGGTCATATCAAACTTTTCTTAACCTTGGGAAATGGCAGGTGGACCTGCTTACCCTCTCAAAGGGCTCTGGAAATCCCAGAACAGGATAAATGTGGACAGAAGTCAGTAACTACTTCCCTGATGCACTATGGTAAGAGTCACTGGGAAGATGTGATTGACTCCCTTGATGAAGTGTGCAGGATGGGATCTCATGTGGTCATTACATGAAAGGGGATGGACATGTTATAATAATTCCCTACACTAATTTTAAGAATTCTCTATCCCTGGCAAGAGGAAAGCCAGTGACATAACTGGCAGTCACTAAACAAATGTGGTAGAGGTTAATTGAAACATTGCTAGAAACAGGGCAGTGGTGGGACCTGTTTGTACACCTTGTAGGCCTGGGAGCAGTTGCTGGCCTAGAGGAGACAGTATCCAAGACCTTGGCACAAAGAGAGGGATGCTCCACCTTTGCCTTCTCATCTCACTGTCCAGCTGGAGCTCATTTGTGTCTCTCAGGGGATAACCAGCCTTATTGTTAAGAGCTTTCAGGGATACCAGACTCCCACGCTGCTTCCAGACAGACAGGGCCCTGGGCAAATTTTCAGCTTGCAATTTGGAGGATGCTCCTTGTAGATGTGTTTCCTGGGTGTGTATGGGTGGGTGGGAAAAGCAGGGCATTGGCACTGTTGTTCTTCCTTGTGTGGGGCTGTTTGCAGCTGCACAGCCCACACTGCATGCCATCCCTAGCTGCGATGCTCTCACTTTGTGTCTGCTTCCCTAGAATTGGTCACTCACAATTATGCTTCTCAAGCTTCCTTGAAGTCAGTGAAGAGCATCTTTGAGTGAAGCATCACTCAGATCATGGGCATAAGGCTAGCTTTGTCTTTGAGACAGTGATGACGATGCTAAAAACTAAACTAGGTTTTTTCTTTAAATGAGAATAGTAAAGTCTATAAGTGAGTCTGGGGAGAGAAACATCCCCATTCTCAGACACCAGCATGTGAGCTGAGGCAAGGCAGACACTGTGACGGCTCCCTGCTGAGGTGCAGGCAGAGGGGATGAGAACAGGTGTATCGGGATGCAAGGCACAGGGATGAGGACAGGTGCATTGGGATGCAAGGCACAGGGGATGGGAACAGCTGTATTGGGATGCAAGGCCGACCCACCCTCCTGAGAGGCCCTGCCCGTGGGGAAGGTGGCCCCGGGACCCGGGGGCTTTCTCGGGTGTGTCACTGCTGGGCCCTCGGTTCTGTGGCTGCGTCGGGGCATTGGTGAGCAGGGGACAAGATTGCGACTTGATGTCTGTGGTGAAAGGAGCTTATTCCCGAGAGGAAACGGTGAGCACCGGCGCAGTGCTACGCACACAAGGGCGGTCTCGCCCGGGCCGCGGGACCCGCCGAGGCTCCCGGGCCCGAACAGGGTGGTCCAGGGCCGGGCAGGGGTGGTTCAGTGCCCGGGCAGGGGTGGGCCGTGTCCGGGCAGGGGTGGTTCAGGGCCGGGCAGGGGTGGTTCAGTGCCCGGGCAGGGGTGGTTCAGTGCCGGGGCAGGGGTGGTTCAGTGCCGGGGCAGGGGTGGTTCAGTGCCCGGGCAGGGGTCGTTCAGTGCCGGGGCAGGGGTGGGCCGTGTCCGGGCAGGGGTGGTTCAGTGCCGGGGCAGGGGTGGTTCAGTGCCCGGGCAGGGGTGGGCCGTGTCCGGGCAGGGGTGGTTCAGGGCCGGGCAGGGGTGGTTCAGTGCCCGGGCAGGGGTGGTTCAGTGCCGGGGCAGGGGTGGTCCGTGCCCGGGCAGGGGTGGTTCAGTGCCGGGGCAGGGGTGGTTCAGTGCCGGGGCAGGGGTGGTTCAGTGCCCGGGCAGGGGTGGTTCAGTGCCGGGGCAGGGGTGGTCCGTGCCCGGGCAGGGGTGGTTCAGTGCCGGGGCAGGGGTGGTTCAGGGCCGGGCAGGGGTGGTTCAGTGCCGGGGCAGGGGTGGTTCAGGGCCGGGCAGGGGTGGTTCAGGGCCGGGGCAGGGGTGGTTCAGGGCCGGGCAGGGGTGGGCCGTGTCCGGGCAGGGGTGGTTCAGTGCCGGGGCAGGGGCGGTCTCTGCCGGGCGGGGCGGGCCGAGGGTGCCCGGGCGCTCTCCGTGGTGCTGGAGCGGCGGCGCTCCCGAGCGGGGCGCGATGGGGCACGGGCGGGCACGGTGGGGCCGGGAGGGTCGGAGGGGCCAGAGACAGGCCGTGGGGCAGGGACGGACGAGGAGGGGGCAGGCAGGGATCGCTGCGGCTGACCCCGGCCCCGGGGAGCGCTGAGGGTCCGGCTGCCGGCCCCGCCGCTCCCCGTCGCCCTGATGCCTTCCCAGCACCGGCGCTCGGCTCGGCCCGGTTCGGCCCGGCTCGGCTGCCCGCGAGGGACGTGACACCGGCGCTGCGCTGACACAGAACATCTCTGCTCCTCGGCTCCCCATCCCCCGCCCGGCACGCCCAGCAGGCAGCGGACCCGCCCCGGCGTCTGCCTCTTCTATTCGGTTGCTTTTCCTGTTCTCCGAGCTCCAGCAGCAGCACGGGCGGCCGGCAGGGTGGGAAGGCTGCCCCGCCCTGGCGGGACCTCGCTCACTCGCTCCCTCGCTTCCCGCTTCCCGGCTGCCGCCGCAGTGGCCGCCCCGCTGCCCCGCTCCCTTCCCCCGCCGCGGGAGCGGCGCCGCTGCCCGGCCCCATCCCCAGGCCGGGACTCCCCGCCGTCCTGTGCGAGGGAGCAGACGCGGATTGTCAGCCCTGGGGGACGCGGGACCCCGACGATGACAGCTCGGGTCTCCCCCAGGAAGCAGCTCCTGGGGCGGGGGGTGCCGAGAAAGCCGTGCAAGAAATCGCTTGGCAATCGCTGTCATGTCAAATCTTGGCGTGTACAGGAGCAGTTATCAGACACCTCATACATCATTTCTGTTCCACTGACTGCCACTTTTTGATGTTTTGTTCCACATAAATTTTACGGGAGCATGAATTAAACTCCAGCATGTCCTAGCAAGGCAAGGACTTATTTTCTTTCACAGTTTGTGCCTTTTCTTGACTGACATTAAAATGTGTTTGCAGGCTAGGCTACCTCCAGGTCTGTGGCTGTACAGCCTGTAAGGATGTGCTGCTGAGCAAAACACCCCTGAATTTCTTCTAAATAGCAGTGGGGTGTAACTGTGGCTTTCATCCATTTTTTTGTTGGACATTTATCTGGCCATGGCCATATCACTAAAAACCTTTTGTTCATTTTTCCCAATTGTTCTTTTGTCCATTTGTTAGAAAAGATTTTACTTTTTACCCCATTGCAGACAAGGGAAAAGGGGAGGTGGTACTGGAAAGAAAAATGTTTGCGCAGCACTTTGAAGACAATTGCTGCTAAGTAAATGATCTGCATTGGCACTGAAATGTGAATCACAGAGATGGGAATAGGCCATGAATCTCCTTTTCTGTGACTATGCTGTGTGGCTGACTGTGGCTTTGCCACTTGGTTTAGTTTTCTTAAATAACCTGAAAAGTCAGCTTTTTTCCTACTGACTTTTGGGAGAATTGTTTACACTTAGCCTTTGTCATTAGGAAATGTAATAGACCTTATTTAGAGGAGCTGATTTTTTTTCCTATTTGTTCACTTTTACTCCTTCTTTATGCCTTCAAGAGTGATTTCTCATTGTATCTATGAAATTTTAGAAAATTAGTTATTAATTTGTTCATTATTAGTTCATTTGCATCTCTCTTGCTTTCACATCCTTACCAAAATTTACGATAAAAGATATTGTTCAGATTGTATGACAAAGTCTTCAAAACTCAAAGAAGAACGGTGCCTATACAACCTTAATTACTCTTCCAACACATTTATATAGTGATGGAGTTTTAGATTATATACTCACATGTTGTGTTTTTCTCTCTACATACGTAACAAGATGGATGATATCCCCTTTTTGAGCACTATTTGATATTTTCTTTTCATTTTGTTCTCATAAAAAGGAACCTTGACACAGTCCTCTGTGCTCTTGAAAGCACGAGTACATTCCTGCAAGATTTTCTTGCAGGAATGTTTACCAGAATATTTTCCTTCCATGGGTGAAAAAATCTTTTGTTCTGCCTTACTCTTCACAGCAGGTTAACCACAGATTAGAAGGTGTTAGCATAGTTCGTGTTTCAGTAAGTAGATAAGCAAGCATATTTTAGTGTGAAATTTAGAGAGAGAAGACTCCAAATATGTGCATGTGTGATTTTCATAATCTTTGTAACATTTGGGATTTTTTGGTAACTTTTTCTGAAATTTTCTGTAGAACTGTATAAATATACCAAGCAGATGAAAAGATCAGCTGTGTGCTGAAAACACAGGGAGAAAGAAAGAGCAGATATATATATATGTATGTATGTATGTATGACTGCCTTGCATCTGAAGTATGGTGACCATTTTCTTCTTGAATTGTGTCTTTCTTATTCTTTCATTTCCCTGTGTAACACTCGTGCTGTGACGAATGACGCAGTGGAGTACTGTTACATTCCCATTAGCATTTCTCTGCTTCTGAAATTGTGCTTTTTTTGCTGAGCATAGCCTATCTAAAAATCATCTTGCAAAGAAGCTTGGTAGCAGCTTGATAAGCCAGCTGCAAACAATGTCACCATTAGTGATTTCAGTCGCTGCTTGTTCCACACACATGTTGGAGAAAGGCAGCTTTAGTGCTCGCCTGGTTTCATGCAGGCTTTTATTCTTGCATGGCTGCACGTGGTGCTCCTTTCAGCAGCATTCAGGATCACCGTGGGGAAGCTGAATAATGATATTATGGCATTTGTGGATTTATTTTTTTTTAATTTTTGTAGAAATCTGTAAGCAATGGCTTAATGCTAGCACAGGTGTTGTACATAATGAGATCTCCTTCAACAGCCTTGTCCATGAGCTGTGAGCTAGAGCTGTGCAAGGCCATGATGGGAGTGACTTGGTTGCAGCTAGATCTGTGCTGTGCCAAGAACACATAAACCATAGACCTGGTGGGTGGAGACTGGGCAGATTGAGGTGGAAGGAAACCAGTTGTGTCATTCTGAACGAGGGTAGCATGTGCATGACACCCTGAGAACTCTTGTGTGGAATTAAACCAAGGAGCCATCTATCCAGTAGCCTGTAAATTGCATATCCTCCCCTCCCACCAGATAGCAGAATTTTCTAGTCAGTGACATTCTCAGCTTGGATGAACCCCTCATGAACAGCTCTTGGACAGGGCAGCTAGGAGGGGAATCCCAGTGCCTGTGGAACAGTTTTGGTTTTCTCATCCTGGTCCGTCTTTGTGTTAGCCACCACTGGGCAGCCTCCCCACATCCTTGCATGCATTCAGTGTGCTTACAGAAGTGCTGTTAGAGATGCTCAGCCTGATGTCTCCATGTGAATCCTTACATTTGTAATTCTTTGACTCTCCCCTGCCTTCTTGCTTCCACATCCATATTCCCTTGATTGAAAAAAAAATAAAAATCCCCAGTTTCTTTCTTCTTCAGTTCACTCTTCACAGATAAAGTCTTATTTTTTATTTTTGTAATGGGATGAGCTTGTCTTTGAAATGGGAAAATGTGTAGGAAGAGCAACCACAAGCACATGCCAAGGAGCAGCAGCAAAGGGCAAGCTCCTGTTATTCTCCCAGTATTGCACTTTGAGGCCCTCCTGTAATCTCTACATATTTAGTTGCCTACCCTTTAGTAGTGCAGCTTCTCTTTATCTTCACTGGCTGCAGGTGAGCTCTGGGGGAAGGCTGACAGTAGGAAAAGCACATGAAGAACTTCCCTAGGGATCATTCCAGCCACTGGTTGCCCTCAGGAATACCTGGGCTTAATGCAATTTTGATATTCAGTAACCCTTGACTGGTCTTTTTCGTTCTATAGTATTCACAGTGTCTCATGGAAATCTTTTCCACAGAGCAGCTCCTTGCTGTGTGAAGGAGCTTCTTCTTTTATTTATATTGAGCATGTGTCCTACCAAGATCTGTTATGTTTACCTTGATGTGGATACTAACTATTCTTTCAGAGGGTCGTTCCCTCTTTAAAGTAAAAGTTAATTGAGGGAGGAACATCAGATCCAACTATACTTTTAAAATGGGAGAAATAGATGATAGAGAAGAAGTTATATTAGTCTGATGGGGAACAACACCATCTGCTGCACCTCAGAGGTTCACAGTGAAAATTTCCTAGAAAAGCAGAAGTGCTGTTGTCAGTGTTCTGCAGACCTAAATCACAAGTCATTCCAGGACCAGGAAGCCTAGCTGGAAAGTGTCCTCCCAGTGCTCTGTCCAGATGAGGCGTATCCTGACATGGTTCTGATTTGCTTTCTTGACTGTAATTTTCTGAACAGCAAAATGCCTCCTGTTACATGAAGTCAGCAACGAAACCATGCTATAGAGTGCATGATTCACTTTGCTCTGTCCTCCTTACTGCTTGCTGTAAGAAAGTACTGGGCTATTTCAACTTTCTTTTGCTCTTTTTTGAATTTATTAAATTTCTTGTTACCGTTGCCTGGTTATCAGCTGTTTCATCATGGCTTTTTCTCACATGCCTTCGAGAAGACCCACAGACCTTTTGCTGTTCCAAGTGTATTCCAGACCATTTTTCTATATGAAGTCAGGCATATTCATGGAAATATTTGTTCTAAGGCAATAAGTGTTAGTTGTGGTGTTGTCTGTCAAATAAAGATAAGGTTCTTGATACCAGGCACATCACCTATTCTTTCTGCAACTAAAATTTATTTTGACTAAGTGATTTAGCGTGCAAAACAACAGATGATGGTAAAGTAAAAATATGCTGAGGTTAGGTAAAACAGACTTTGAAGATATTAGCTGAAATCTTAGTGTGAAATTCACACTTAGAAACAGTAGCAGAAAATCACTTTGAGAATGAAGTGTAAGAGAACTTTTTAGTTCTAGTCTTGCTCTCAGTACATTAAAGTGTTTACAGGAAATTTCATTTAACAAATGTTTTTTCTTATGTCTTTGCCAGACTTCATGATCTTAATCTGATATTTTTAGTGTTGTTTGTCCCTTATTTTTTAGCAGTGTCAGCAGACTGAGAGCTGGTCAAGGAAATAGGAAAATTGGATGAACAAAATGCTAATTACGAAGAGCAGAAAGACAGGGTAACAACTGGAATAATGAGAGAAAATGGGCACTGGCTGGACAAAGAAACTGCAATGAAGAAGCCTTTGGGAGAATGGGTAATTAGGGTCACAGAAGCAGACAAGGGAGAGTCAGGTTGTGAGACAGGCCTGGCATGTGTTTGCTGAAGAGATGAAGAACAGGGATTTGTGGCATAATGTGGGGAGGTGGTTGCTTGGCAACCTTAATTTGGTCCCCTTATTATACATGGGTGATCACATACTGTTTTTGTGCAGGATTTCTGTCTCTGTGCAGGATGGACCTGCTCTAGGGATGTGCTGGGGCTGTGCAGGAGAGCCAAGTGATGCCGTGTGGCTCCTGCTTCATTTATTGCTTGAGCTGGGAAGTCAATAATGAACAATGGGAGGGGAAGGAAAGGTCATGCAACTGTAATAATGCACTGTTGCACAAAAGATACTTTTCCTGTGTAGTGCTAAAAACCAATCCTGTGTGGAACCTCTAATGGTGTAATAGTTTCTAATTATCTAATTTTTAATGACCCCTTTTAGAGCCCTAAATCCAATTTCCTCAGCAATCACACCTGCAAGGGATGTTACAATGTCTGTTTTTGAAGTATTTTTAAATACTTTTAAATTATGTCTGTAATGCCTCAGAAATAAGATCTAAAATCAGTGAATACCTCTGTCTTTAATTATTTTGTGCCTCCTTGCCCTGTATTTTAAACAGCAGTAGTACCTTTTCTTTGCTGCTGTGAATTTTTGTGAATTAATTTGAATTTGTGCAGCACTCAGATGTTGAAATGATGAGCAGCACTCAGAAACTCTGGAGGAAATTAATATTTCTGGCATCATAAGGCAGTTGAATAATGAGATGTGAACAAAGCACAGGTCACACAGTGAGTTATGAGGTGAAAGCAAAGTATTGATTAACTCTTTGGTGAATATAGCATAGTGGTCATATGCAAAAATAGCAGTTAAAGACTATGACATAGATACAGAAGTTATTATTACCCCTGTACTGGGTAGATTTCCAGGAAGGGGAGTAAAAGGTGTGCTGATGACCCATGTGCTTCCTTCTGTCTCTAGACAGGGCTGCTTGTTTGGAGTATGGAGCTTTGGGTTTGTGATGGGTACTTTAATGGCAATACTCCTGTTCTAAATCTCTAGGGCTCATGAGTGCACTTTGTGCTGAGGGTAGAAGGTGGTGAAGTTTTTGAAATTTTTTTTTTTGTGTCCATGTCTCTTGTGGAAGCTTTATCTCGCTAGAGTCACTGCCTCTGAATAGTGGGGTTAGGTACCCTAAGAATGAGGAGTACTTGGGTAGATATTTAATTTGGGTCATGGAAAATAGTGGCAATGCACTAATAGCTTGTGACTGGTCAGAGATTAACTAAACATCTCTAATGCTACTGTTTGCAGGGAAAGTGGGGTTTTAGGAAGAGTTTATGCAGGTAGGGAGCTACAGGCTTAGTAACTCACGACAGACAATAAAGAATGGTTTTCTTTACTGACCTTTTGTTTTGATTATTGCTTCAGACAAGGTGGCTTTTGTTAGTGCATGTTTGTGGGCACTGTAGGTATGGGGCACAATAGAAATTTAGTTTTTGAATGGCATAAAATTTCTCCCATGTTTGTTAGTTCAGCTCTGAGCTTACAGAAGCCAGTGTTCCAGCTCTGTGACATGGGTGATGGTTCTGCTGTCTGGTGCATATCTGTCTGTCCTCTTTTGCCCTTTCTTATTTTTATATGCAGCTCTGCAAAGCCTGTCTGGTGCAATCCCATGTCACAATGTGCCCTGTCAGTTTTTGTCCTGTAGCAGACATGTCAAAGGTGGTAAAAAACCTGTGTTCCCAGCAGATTATGCTACTTGTGTTTTTTGGTTTGCATAGCTATCTATTTTTTCATGTCTGAAGTTGGAATGTAATCACTAAGTTCAGAAGAAATGAATATTTTCCAGTAAATCTTCAGAAAAAGAAATAAAAGGGAGTCTTATTAAGCCACAGAACTTGAAAAGACTGTTAGCTATTATTCATATGAGCTAATTCAATGGCCAATTAAAGCTGTAACTCACTTTTATCTTTTCTAGAGCTGAAAAATTCCTGACTTACATCTGATTTCCTGTTCAATCAAACGTTATTAGATTCAAGTCATGTAAGAACTTGAGACAGAAAAAGGAAAAAAAGGCAAAAAACTGTCCATCTTTGTCAGTGGCTCCATGGTACATGGCCATTGTAATAATGAAGCATGGAAAAATACATTAGATGAAAACTTCCAGTTCAGCAGCTGAATTTCTCTGCCTTCTGTCTTCTGATTTTCTTTTTCTGTTTTAGTTTTCAGTCTCTTTTCAGTTGTTTTTCTGAAAAACCAAGATGACTTGGTCCCTGAAGTTTCTTTCTTTAAGGCATTATCTTAAGTCTTTGCTTTGTGACTCTTCTCATTCCATTTCTGTCCTTGCTTTTTTAAAAAAAATTGTAGTAGAAACATATTATTCTAAAATGATGTCATCAACAGACAAGAACTGCCTCTCTGTTTTTGCTCATTTCTTTTAGCATGTTCAAAAATTGTATTAGCTTATCTTGTCATAATAGAGCTGCTTTTAAGAGTTCATGCCATTTCTCCACTGGGATCTGCCGATCCCTTTCAGACTCTGCTTTCCAGGTTGCTGTTCTCTGCTACATTAGACAGCCTGTTGCTGGATCTGTACCTTTGCACCTGGCACATATAGCAATTCAAATTTATGCTATTTGAAAAAATAACAAAAATTTATTTTTCCATATATTCCATGCTATAGTAATGGTTTAAAGTTAAATGATGGAGGAAACAAACCAAGTATTCCTTTACATCTGAATTTTAGCATTGTTGTTTCATCAAGGGTCAGACCCTGCAATTTACACATCTTCTAGGTAGCTTTATATTCCTGTGTAGATAAGCACAAGGTAATTGGAGTTAGTGAGAAGCACTCTGGCTTCCCCAGGACACGCAGTCAGCTCCTCCTTAGGCCCCTCCATGAGGATGGCAGTGTTTCACTGTGGGGATGTTTGCAAAGAGCTGGGCCATAGTGTCATCCTGCTAAGTACTATATTTAATTTTCTGGGCAGTTTTGTTAATTAGCCCTATGGAAAATGCAGTAAATGCTCCAATCAATAGAGTGTCACCAGTTCATAAATTTTTAAGTCTGGAAAGGACTATTCCTTTCTCTGAGTCATTCTGCAAATAATTATTTATGAAATCAAAAATCTTTTTAGTAGTTTTGTCTCTACTAGCATCAGTTGAATAGTCTCACTTAGATTACTAAGAAATGCTGCTTCAATGTGATTTAAAGAAGATTCTGCCTAGAAAATACCTGTTTGAAAAAAGTTGCTAAGCCGGATATTGCTTTCTTCAGTCCCTCTGGTTAATCAACCTTTAGACATTTAATGTACTTGTATTTATTTAATGCCATTGCAAAAATCAAAGGATCAAATTGATCCAAGTTAAAGTGTATTTTACAGAAATATGTTGTATGAATATAATGAATTCTTATCCCTTGTGAGCTTTTTCACGGTATTGCTTGAATTCTAATTTCTAAGTCTAAGTAAATACCATTTAAATATTTTTTTAAATATGGGATTACTGGGTGCTGATATGGAACAGTGAAGTACTCATTGACTGTATTGCCAAAGCTGTTCTGATTCCAGTCATTGGTTTTTACTTGCAGTCTTTCTGCTGGTAATAGATGTTACAAATGGATGAAATTCAATTGTCTGAAGGGATGATAAGAATCCTGAACAGCAAAAGGAATGCAGCATCCATCACTTCTGAGAAACCATGTATCTCTATCACTAAAAAGGAATAATTTCTAAAGTAAATAATGTATATTTAGAGAGCTCTTTTTTCAATTTGGTAATGCATTTAAATTGGCATTATTAAACATCTGTTGTGGCAGCAGCAATTCTAAAATGAGAATTGTCAGCTAAAGTTTGCAAAATTCAGTAGGTTTGAACTAACACAGTACAGCCCACACTCCTTTTTTTACCTCATAATCATCTATCTCACCATTGTAGCACTAGGATAAAAGCTTTTCTTACAGATACAGGGGTTTTACAGGCTAAGAAGTTGCTTTGAATTGCCCATGGAGAAGAAAGAACTGTTTCATAAAATTATTTTTTCATAGAATCATAGAATTATTTGGGCTGCAATGGACCTGAAAGATGATCTAGTTCCAGCCTCCCTCTTCTGGACAGGAACACCTTCCACTAGACCAGATTGCTCAGAGCTCCATCCAGCCTGGCCTTGGATCCTTCCAGGGCTGGGACATCCATTACTTCTCTGAGCACCCTGAGCATCCTCAGAGTCAAGAATTTCTTCCAAATACCGAATCTAAGTCTACCTTTCTTCAGTTTTAAGCCATTCCCCCTTGTCCTATCATGTCATGTCCTTTTAAAAAGTCCCTCTCCTGTTCTTTTGTTGATACTGAAAGGCTGCTCTAATGTTCCCCCGGGGAATTCTTTTCTCCAGTTTGAACAATAACATTAATGTGGCATAATTGTTTGAAAATTTCTGTGGTATAATTCTTTGAAAATTTTGGTGGTGGTGAAGAACAGAATTGCTATGACAGTATTACAGCAAGCATTTTTTTTCCTCTTGTGCCAGGGTTAACAAGATTTTGTTCCAATTTTATGTTTATGAAAACTGAGATCAGGTGGTAATCTGACTTTTGAAAGGCCACGGTTTGACAGCCAACAAGTTTCACTGGAAATTTGCTATCTTTACCCAGGAATTTGGATGCTCAACTAAACCTTTGAATATAAGAAAGTTCACTCATATAGTAACTGTCAGTCTTCTAAAATGATTTTATTTCATCCAAACAAATTCAATTTGTGTGCTGCAGTCAATGGCAGGATGCCCATTAAAAACAGATTCTTGATAAGAGTGTGGAGATGTCTTACTTCTCTGCAGAGAAATGGAATATTCTATCCATTTCATATTCATATTTTAAAAATGGTTCAAAGGTTTATAAGAGCAAGGGAAAGAACTACTGAAATGATTCATGAGCTGTAAGAAATACCTCATCCCATGAGAAATAAAGAAATTGGCATGTCAGTGAATTAAAAACAAGACTCAGAGGTGACTTCATTAAAATGCGTGAGCATATTCACTATAAGAAAATTCCAAATACTACAGAAGCAATGGCTGGAAGCTGACACCAGCCAAATTAAAATTAGAAATTCTGTGCCTGTTTTTAACAGAAAGAGTGATTAATCATTGAAATATATGATGAAAGGAAGAGATGGGTTCCCCATCTCTCATTTCCAAATTAAGACAAGATATCATGCTGGAAAATGTATTTAAGTCAAACACAAAGTTACTGAGCTCAGTACAAAGGTAGTGGCCTATGAAAAGTATTCCAGATTAGGTGATCACAGGTGGCAACTCTGGATTTGAGCTCTGTGACTCCATGGGATCAGATCTCTGCCAAGAGCTGAGTGAGCAGCTGGGTGGATTAGAAATTGTATCAACTGTAAAATGCAGGTTGCTCAGCCCTATGCAACCAGCATTTTACAATTATTTATTATTCAGCTGTGTCGAGTATGCTGAAGATTAATTTCTTTATGATAATCCTGGCAAAGTCAACTAGACCAGTTCAATGACTAGAGAAATTACTGAAGACTGCTGATTTTAATGTTTCTTGGATCAGGTAACACCATTTTTTTTATTTACACAGCATAAAGTCTTCCATGCCAGTTCAAATAAAAAGTCCACGTAGCCCTCATATTTTCTGATCCCAGCCAGGATGTTAACAGTGCAAGCCAAGGCATGGACAGAGGGATGTACCATAATTCAAGTTGGAAGACTTCCCCCAGAGGTCTGTGGCCCAACCTGCCTCCCACAGTGAGGCCAAATTCTGAAGAAAGGATAATCCATGCTGCTCAGGGCTTCCCAGCTTCCAGTGATCACTGGTCAAGAGGTTTCCTAGGCAGCACCTGGAATGATGTGTGTAATTTCCCGTTCTCCAAATTTGTCCAGTGCTGGTTTTGTCTTGGCTGTCCTTAGGTTCAATGATAATGATTTCCATAGTGGTACATTGTACAAAAAGTGCTGCTTCACTTTACCTTGAACCTGCTCTTTACCCACAGTTCATCCTGTGAGAAACAATGCATAATCATTTTCCTTTTCCAACAGCTCACATTCTACTAAAGATCTTGCACAGTCCCCTTCTTTGACCCTGGTAATAAAATTCAAATACATCTTTGAGCTCTTTATACATGATATTAAAATGTGATGTTGATGACATTAGAAATAATGGTGCAAACACACACTTTTACTAATGGTCTAAGCTATAATGAGTTTTGGCTCCACTCATTAAAAATTTTTTTACAAAGCAGTGTCTATTCAAGACTGAGTAAGCTGTGGAAAATCAATTTTCCATGGCTGCTTTGGCCTTGTGCAAAACCTTAGTGTTTTTTTTTAGTGAACCAAGCCTTTTGTTTTATTATTTGTTCTGCTTATAAATTATGACGGTTGAGGTACTAATTTATAAAGGCCAAACAAATCTTGTGTGACAGTTTAATCAGCTAATTAATGTCTTAAGTCAGAAGTTTTATTGTATTATTTTGCATTTATGAGGTTTTGCGCATTAACACCTGAGTAGGAACATGTAATAAAAAGTGTCATGAATTTATCAAATGTCAAAACCCATGACACAGCTTAAATCTGTAATTTTTACAATGAAGTGATATTTGAATAATTGTCACATTGTAAAACTGCCGCCCTTTGGAGGCTAATGGAAAATTGCATTTCAGCATAATTCCTGAGGATTGTTCCTAATGCATTAATTACAAAAATCACCACTAGCTTTGCTGGGATGAGATTGGTCCAATTTCTCGGAATAGCAGCCTGATTCTGCCATGCACACTCACATGTGCCAGAAATCCTCTGCACATTGGGGGGCCAACTTGCAAGCCAAAGTCTTGCACACCATGAGCAAGCCTCGGCTCAGTCCTGCCAGCTGTAGGCGTTGGCGGGAAGAGCCGAGGCCTGGGCAGGGAATGTGGATTATTTGCTCGGCTGGAGGAAAGCAGCTTCCTGGGCTCTCCTGAGGAGCTGGAAACAGACCTGGCCCCAGCAGGAGCTCAGGCAAGGAGTAACAGGGGCCAGGAAAAGGGGAGGCTTGGCTACACCACGGTTCTTGCACTGCAGCTGATGAGCAGAGCTGCCAACCCTCAGGACTTGATCTGATCCCCAGCAGGAGGCAGAGGAGAGAACCTCCTTGGCCAAGGCTTGCAGAGCTGATCTCTGAAGGGTTTTGTGTCAGAAGGATTTTGGCAGCAGCATTCCACAAAGCTATCTGCTGAACTTCCCAAGGTGGATGCTAAGCTTATCTTCCATGGGTCTCCTGTGCTTGTTTCCCTCATCTCATTGAAGTGGAAACAATTAATTGTCATGCTCAGCAGCTCCACTGCTTTCTCAGTAGTTTTTTAGAGGCAGTTTGTTGCCTCACTAAATATCATAAACCCATTTGTGACAGCTCTGACCAGCTGCAGTTAGCAGATGTATTTCCATGAGTTTAGTCGGGATTTGTATGAAAGATTGCACTTTACCATGCTGTTTTATTTTAGAGCATTGTCGCATCTCTGTTTCAAACTGCTTGCAGTGGTTTCTGAAAGCTTCACTCAGGCTTGGGAAACTCTGGGGTTCTTGCCTGAAGGTCTTTGCTTCAAAGCAACCCCTAATGAATTCAGTGCAATACCCCCTGGATATCGCTTTGAAATTTGGAGTTCATTTGAAACCTTCTGCAGATGTTTCATAAATTCTATAATGTGGAAGCATTGGGAATGACACACATTCAGTTGCAATCAGAACCATCCAGGATCCTTGTAGCCTTGAGTGGGGAGTTATTACACCTTTCAGAAGTGTTGGGAGCAATCCATATTTTCCAAAATGAGGCTTTCAGGTGCCAGTCCCACTCCCTCCCACTGCCACAGTGGTGCATTGATTCCCTCTGTAGCATGTTTCCGAGCAGTGTTTGTGTGTGACTGAGACAAAGAAAAATGAGTACTGTTTAGGGGTGAGGATGTCTGCTTTTACACTATTGTAGCCCTAGACTAGTTGTGCATCACCCTTATTACAGGATAAAACAAGATTACTTCTTTATGTATGCATATAACCATAGCAGTGAAGAAAACAACAAATACTTTTTTCAGTTAGTGTTTTGAACGGTTTTGCAATTCGGATGGGAGACCATGGTATGTGTTTGTACAATCATTTGCAGATTTCTCCCTGAGATTGCCAGTAAATGTGTTCATCCCACTCACATAGCAGGGGCTGTTGCAGCGCTGTCAGAGACATCAGAGGTCATTTTGGGCTGGTTACCATGGCATGCCCTGCTTCAGCTGCTGCACTAACAAGCACAATTCAAGAGAGCTGCTGTGTAAATGTCCTTGAGGAAACAGGGAGTGGTGGAAACACCAACAGCTGTAAGGACAGACCCATATATTAAAAAAATAAGGCCAACTAATCCATTGAGCTCCCTGAGGAGGAAAAAAAAGTGACTTCAGGGTAGTTTTACATGAAGAACAGAAGTCTGACAAATGGACCATCATTTTAGTAGATCCAGGTGTAAAAACATATTGGGACTGGAAGTTGAAAGATTCCTGTATTTCAGCCTATAAAAGAGTTTACTTTTTTAACTATGGAGGTTACTAAATGTCTCAATTTTTTCTTAAAGGCTTCAATGGTTTTATTGTCAGTGGCATTTTTACAGGTCAGTGTAAATTAATTTAGGGGGCATCTATAGTTATTGAGCCAGAAGTAGTTATAGTCATAGAAAAAGGTTGTGTTACTTAATCCCAGCACTACTGGCTTGCTTGGCAGTTGCCAAATCCCTCACAGTTTTTGGACAACAAGAGGCACAATGGAATTTTGTGCACTGATTTGTGTAGTGTTGCCCTGAGTACTATCGTGATTTGAACATGGGTAGTTTGCTTAGTTAAAACCAGTCACAAAGAGAAGGGCATTTCTGTGTATCCACAATAGTTATTGGTTGCTGTGTAGCATTTTCTCATGCCAGGGCTGTCTCTGCCCTATCATCTATTTTGTTCTCCACTAGTGGCATCGGGCTCTGAGATGCCCACAGCCCCAGGGTGGCAGGGGAGGAGGAGGGAAAGGTGATTGCAGTGTGTGTGAGTTGAGGGACTCCTTTCTCTCTGCTGTTATGCTGGGATAAGAAGACTCACCATGCTGCAGTCTTCATTCCCTCTGCTGCAGGTCTCTACCCAGTGCAGCTGGACTGGGATTTTGAAAGATCAATGCTGGAAGAGAAGTCAGGAGGTGAAGATCTGAGCTCCTCTTTTCTACTCTCTTCTGTCTTTACCAGTCCATGCTTATGAGGCTTCCATAGGAGGTATTATTGTTTAAATTTAACAGGAACCCTTCTGCTGTTTTGTGCTGCATAGCCCACAGCAGAACTGTGTCTTTTAAGACACTAGGATGCATACAAAAGTAACTATAATAATTTCTTATACATTACCTGAATCTACTTCAGTTTGTTTACTTCAGTAAACATCAGTTCGCTGATGAAGTCTGGTGAGTGTCCTACATGTAGTAGTGTGCACTATGTGGAGATAGAGCTACATCAAAGTCCTCCTCCTGGAAAAATCTAAAGAAAATGTTTTGTGTGTTGGTTTGTTTCCTTTTTTAAAATTTATTTAGTTTAAAAAGGGGAATAGAAAGCTAAGATATCTCATCTCTGTTCCCATTTTTCAATTTGAGAGAGTAATAACTCAGAAATCCTGAGTCCTTGAATTTTTGCCTTTTATTATTTGCAAGGCATATGGTATTAAAAATTTATTATTGTATTTCAGGTTACATTGAAGTTTCTAGTAAGGATCTGGGCATTTGTTTGTTTAAATATTTTTATTTGGCATGCTGAAAAGAGCAGAGTTTGCATTTTTTTTACTTTCAGTACAGAAATGTTAAACCTTCCTGATAGATAGAAAGAAAATATATCTGCACAATGGGGATGTGAAACACTGCAATATTTATCTAGCAAGGTTGGTATGTACAAGTATTCTTGTACATACTTGAAAATTTCTTGAACACAGCCTTGAGCAACTTCATTAAACTGGAATGAGACAAAGAGCTGGCCCTGCTTGGAGCTCGACCTAG
Source organism: Melospiza georgiana (assembly GCF_028018845.1). Taxonomy (NCBI): domain Eukaryota; kingdom Metazoa; phylum Chordata; class Aves; order Passeriformes; family Passerellidae; genus Melospiza; species Melospiza georgiana. Next base: position 125,656,624 of record NC_080430.1, on the reverse strand, counting down.
ATGGCCTAAATTCCTTCCAACCTAAATTATTGTATGACCCTTTAAGAAACTCAGAGGACAGGGACAGCTCTTGTTTTGGAGATATAGAATTATCACTAAGTTACCTGTTAATAGCTCTGCTTTGTAATTTTTTTCTCCAATATCTGCATCATGGACTGCATAAATAAAGGAGAAGCCCTGTCAAGGTGTGTTGGTTTCTACATACAGTTCTATGAGAAATAATCACAGGACCCACAACAACCAGAACTGCTCCCTGGTGACCACAGCCCTGGCCCAGCATCCCAAATCTGTGTGTTCATTCTGGGAAAGGCTGTGAGAAGGGAGAATGCCTTTCCTCACCTGGCTGATCCCTGTCCCTACTCATTGGATAGGGACTGCCAGCAGAGCATTTCCTGCTTGCTTTTTCTCAGAGATGTCCTTCAATTCTACTTACAAGAAGTAGAATTCTAGCTACAAAATGCAATGTCACATACCAAATGTAGGCACAGAGATTTTTTTTTCCATGTACAGCAGAAGTCATAAGGTTTCAATGCCCATTTGTTCGACCTTCAGCTAAAAAGATAACACAATAATAGTGATTGAATGTTCAGCCTGTTTAAATTAGTGACAGCAATGAGAGATGTGCATTAGCCCACAATTGGCTTGACAGGACACAGCAGAATATTCTCCCCTTACAACTTCTCTTTCATCTGACATGATTGCTTTCCTTTTCTATTCTGCAAGGCCTCAGCTCCTGACCTGCTGGGTTTAGCATTAGTCCCATTAGTCTATTATTTTTCTTTTCAGCAATGACAACCTCTTTAAAACAGGCCCCTTTTGTAGGGATTTTAAAGGTTTTCTGTGGCTTTCACCAGAGCCTGACAATTACTAAACCATCAGTAAATTAGCCCTGTTCCTCCTAAAGTCATTGTGGCATTTTCAGGATATTGCCTTCCATCCAAGGTCTTTCAGGAATGAATTCTCCCTCTCCTTTCCTCCCCTAACCCCCTGCCCAAACCCCTACAGGCATACCAAGCATTCCTCTCCACTGACAACATGTTAATATTTTCAATGTAAATGCTTCCCAGGCTCTCACAGACTCAGAGGATGTCTCCTCTCACCTCTGAGACCATTGTGGTGAGGGATCTTTAGCTGTAAGTCACAAACTGCAAAGTAGATCTATGTTGTTACGTGGGGTTGTATAGCAATAAGCACATAAATACTAAATAAAATGCTATTGGTAAGGCAGAGATTGAATGAAAGCTGAGTTCTCATCATATGAGCTGGCTGTTTTTAGTTTGGTTTCTGCTGCACTTTCCTGTTTATTAAATATTTTATTTATTCTGCTCATGTTCTTAGTATTTTTCATTATTTTACATGTATTTTTGGAACATTTCCCCTGTGTAATCTATGCAAATGGCTTTCAGAATTGATTTCAAGCTTCTTATGAAACCTTTTCAAGTGCTTATCAATACTTTTGATTTGCTGTTTTCTTTTTTCTCCCCATTTGATGTCAATAACATTATAATTTCATATGGCTTATCTTTTTACAGGTTCAGCTTCCATCTGTCTTCAGGCTTTCTCTTTCTGCTGCTACTGGATCTTGATTTTCATAGTTCTGTAGAGCAACCCAGGTTCTCCTGCCTTCTGAATTTCCCTTTGCAGGGGAAGGCTGTTCTTGTGCTTCCAGGGGGTTGTTGAATCATTTTGCAGAATGGGAACATGTGGTGCTGCCAGATAGTAGGAGGTCAGGAAGCTGCTTGCTGACATAAAATTAATTTCCCTCCCTGATTCATATCCATGTATTTTAGTCAAAAATGTCTCTGTAGAAGGACTTAGGGAGTAGTCTTCACGTTTACTTGTGTAGCAATGAGTGCAGTTAATCTTTCATAGCTAGGCAGGAAAACAAGGAAAAATTCTTGCGCTTATTTCTTTGAAAAAAAACACAGAAAATTTCTGATTTTATAGGTCACCCTTGATTTTTCATGGGATATTTGGCAAGAAGGGAGGTAATAGCTCTTTGTCCTCTCTTGGAAATGGGAAGAAACATATATGGTGAGTGTCAGGAAGGTGCAGCTTACAACCGAAGCTTCACTAATGAATGTGTTGAAATCTTGATCCATTCATTCTCTTTTTTCTATCTTGGATTAATTTTTGATGATAAGATGAAATAAACAAAACCTCAGAGAAATGTTGTGAATATTAATTAGGGGCTGCTGATTGAACACTGACTGTTTACCATGTGGACTGATACGTAGGCGGGCACTTTTCCCACATTAACAGTAGAAGTAAACGAACAACCCAGAGGAGAAATCTGTAATAATTTTCATGTATCAGTAAATAGGAGCAATGGATTACCAGAAAATCTTGAATGCATTTCTCTAGAACTGTTAATAACAAAGCAAAGACTTTATCTGGAGTAATAATCTTTAATTTTAGAAAGTTTAATTTTTTATTTTAGAATCAATAACTCTTGTTACTGCTGGTGGGCTGAGAGATGTTATTCAGTTTATTTATTCACTATCACTGATGGAGAAAGAGAAAACAGATACAAAAATAGTCTTCTTTATCATATCCAATATGAATTTTTCCAATGAATCTGTCAGACAGAATTGGTATTTGTAGAAAATTCTGTCAGCATTTCCAGGGAACCAATTCCCTATTCAAGAGGAGAGAGAGGAAATATGCAGCTGCTTTAATTTTACTACAAAAAATTATAAAATTATTGTATAAATTAAAACAAAGAGATATTTCTTTTTCTGCCAGTTGCAATGACATTTTTATGGTTTATGTATTTCCACTGAGGATGGTGACCCTTTGCTAAATTGTCTATCATACCCTAAAGTATGATAGGCAATTATCTTTTTGTTCTGTAAGGCATATTTATACCTTTTCTGCAAACTGTCTTCTGATTCAGAAGAATTTGTACTGAGTCATCATTTGAACTCCAATTTCATGCCAGAGCAACGTACAAGGTGCATCTTGTAAGCATTGGTGCATCTCTGGAACGTGGCCACAGCAGAACCACATGTTTTTTAATTTTGGCATGTGCTTGAAACGCATTCTCATTTGGAGGGACAAAATGTTTCATTATTTAGATCACAGGCATCAGATCAGTGAATGCTCCAGAATTACTCTGCCTAATCAACTAATTATGTTGCCAGCTGTAGCCTAAACTAGCAGTCTTCATGAGTGACATTAGAAAGCAAAAGGACATTGTGTTAGAAATTCCTTCAAAAATTATGTTTCAGAGAGCAGAACAATCATCAATTTGGTCATTAGATAGATAAACTGTGTGTTTTCAACTGTAGTTTGATGGAGTCCTGTATAGAGAAATCTTTGGATATCTCCCTTTGGTGTGTCCTGAAGTTCTACAGAACCCTATTAAAAAATAAGTCTTCTCTCTAATTAAATTTTGGGTGTGTTTTAAGCCTCAACTTTAAGGAAAAGAAAGTGGGTAAATCTCATTGGAAGTAATTAATCTTCCTCTGCCTCCTCTTTGTAAAATAATCTTGTTACACCCTTTCTGCTAATTTTTAACATGGCAACTGTTTGGAAATAGGATCCAATTCCTAAATAATTTTATATGGCTCATCCCATCTGTGCTATGCTGTCCTCAGTACTTCAAGACAGAAAACATACTTCATGATAACAGCTCAAGTGGGAGACTGCTATGAAAAGATTAAGAACAAGTTTCTATTTGCAGTTGTAATGGAAACTGCAATAAAAATTGCTTTCAGAAATTGCCTGTAGAACGTTTTGCAATTGCACTCCCGTATACCATTGATTGATTGCATTCATTGTGATGAATATTTAGTGCTTTGAAATCCGATTGCAAGATGGCTCAGACACTTAGGTGAAGCACCTGAGGGACTCCAAGGCTTTTTGTTTCTCCCGATGTGCTTTGCTAGCATGTCTACACCAGCCAGGAGTGTGGCCCAGAGGGAGCAGGGTCTGCCTGAGGAAATGCCACCTGATGTCCACACTGAATGTATCCCATGAGCTTTTACTTTGGACTCATTCTTAGCTGGTTGGGAAATGCCCAAGGCTGGGCAAAGTGTGCCAGAGAGGGTGCAGGACTGGTGAATTTGGTGTTTTGCATGCAGCCTGAGCTGCCCTCCACGCTGCCACATAACCTAGGAGAGCAGCAGCAGGAAATAGGTATGGTGGTGTTAGCAAGGCTCATCCTTAAAGTATCCATGTCTCTTGTAATAATTTTTTCTAAGTCTGCTAAATGTCAAGATGTCAAATCATATACAGTGCAGTTCACAATATTGACATCTGTTTCTTGGCCAAGCCATCTGGGCTGAAATTCCAATCTCAATGAGAATTTTGCACTCTGGTCAGGCCAAAAAGTTAATTTCTGGCATATTATTCTCTTTTTTCTGCTTATAGTTTTATTTAAGCTAAGATAAAAAAAAAAAAAAAAAGGAGTGCAAACAACTATAGATCTTGAACAGTGATTTTCTTACCAGATTTCAGGTCAGCCCTAATTGACAGCATTTTAGGGTGTTTTGTTTGTTTTTAAATAAACATAAAACAGGTCAAGTAAATCAAACAGAACACTTCAGCAAGGGATTTAGTTGTAAGGTCTTTTAAACAGAAAAAGTTTATATGATTTCTGTTGGAAAGATTGATCAAAATACCTTAGGGAAGGTAAAATTATGTATTAAATAAATTCTTAATGTGTAAATAATTAAAATGTCACTTATAAAAATCTGTATTAGTTTTCTCTTTCTTTAGTCTCCAGTTGTTTTTATATTTGGCATCTGTCATAATTGTCTTAGCCTTTGTTGGAGGCTGTCATAACTACAGGCTTAAAACTCATGAAAATATATTTAGTTGCATTTGGCTAATACAGCTTGTTCAGCATGTCACAACATTGGTATCTAAATGCATTGAGAATTAAATAAGAGAATAAGTTTGCAAAGGCTAAGGTGGCTTCTAAAGGGCACTGAAAATCTTCAAGTAAGGCTTTATTTAAACAGTTTTGGTCTAACTCAAAATATTTGAATATTTCTCTTTATCTGCTCAGATCTGCTCCAGTAGGTAAATACCAAAGGAAATGTATTGGAAATAGCTGCAATGGTGGAACTGAGCACACAGTGTCTGAATTATGCTAAGAGATAAGCAGGTAGAAAGGTTGGGTATTAAATAATTCAATATTACTGACACATAGGCGTTCCTAAGCAGAGACAGCCAGACAACAGGAGGATTTTTCTGTTAGAAAAATAAGCACCCAAAGCACCCTGGGGAATCCCTGCATTATACTCGGAACCTTAAGGCAAGCTGGCAGTGGCCAAGTCACGCAGTCATTTTTACGACATTAACTGAAAAATGTCTTGGGTTCCACAAAAAAACAAAAAAACAAAAAACCATCTTGCTGAAGGAAATTTGGATGCCTCTCTACCTAGGTGATAGCTAAGGGCAGTTCAGGTCCCCTTCAATTTCCATTTTGCAGGTGTTAATAGGAGAATGTAAGATTTTGTCCAAAAGCAAGGTAGGCAGCAGTGTCCTATTCTGAGGCTTTATTACACCAATTTAATTTGCAAAACAGAGATAATAATCTCCAGTGTAAGTCTTGGTTCTGTTTGCTTTGAATGAAAGGTGAACATTGTTTTTGGGTTCAGAGTGGAAGGATCAGACTTAAAAGCACTTCTGCGAGCACTCAGCAACTGCAGGATCAGGTTGTCTCAAGGACTGACCATCTGCCTGGTAAGACCTGAAACACAAATTACCACCATTCTCTAAAGAGAACAACTCTCTAAGACCTTGACCAAACAGCACCATAAAATTTTGGCATGTGTGAGGTTGTTTGGGGAGGAGGAAGGAGATGTGCAAACTAGTGGGAAAAAAGACAAAAACAAGCCATATTTAAATAGTGATATGAGCTTAGTAGTCCTCCCCAGAGAGTTCTCCTTTTACTTTACATATGAATGACTCTAATCACCTCTGGGATGACTTCTTAATGCATATTTCTATTTTGCATCAGGAAGGGAAAAACGTATAAATAAAAGGTGGAGAAAAGGCTTATTGTTTGAACTAAATAATGAAGGAAGGAGCACTGAGAACAAGAAAGAAAAAAGTGCACCAAAAAGAATATTAAATCAGAGATGATGACATGATAAAAACATAAAACTTGAAGGTTTTATTATTCATCACTTACTGTTATGGAAATGTATGCAGTGGCTCCAGTATGATGCATGCAAATCCTCAACCCATTCTTCTGACATTCAATGTCTGCATGATTTTCATTAACCTCACCTTTTTAGGTCAGCTTCAAGTGCTTCTACAGTCATATTTAAACTAAAAAACAAAGAGAGAGAATGAGACTGAAGTGCTCCTACTGCAATATGGGATGATGGGAGCTGTTACCAGAAACCATGGATGCAGGAGCTGAGATCTGCTGTTGTGTGCCCAAGTCTCCTGGTGGTAAGCTGAGAAGACACGAAGCTGGTGCCATCTGTAATCAGGTTGAAATTCATTTCTTTGGTATATTGTCTCCCAATTCTCTAGTCACATAGCTTCTTATCCTTGGAGGGCTGTAGTGGGAAGGTAGCTGGGAAGTGCAATCAGTTTCCATCTGCACAAATTTTCTGAATGTCTCTGTTAGAAAAACAGACCTCCCTCCAGTGCCATATTTCATGAAGGAGGGAGTTTAACTGATCAGCTCCAGGGGCATTACCCAGAGGCAGGATTCACAGCCATTTCTGCTGAGGTCCTAGTGGTGTGTTTTTTTCCTGAATTCAGGCATTTTGGATTCCTATATGGTTAAGGCTTATGCTTGATTTTGGACAGAATTCACATTCATACCTTTGTGCTGAAATGCATTATTGACCCAGGACAATGGAAAGGGTCACTGCATTTATGTGAATCACAGCACCACAAAGAACCTCCCTAATAGAATTTATCCTGGAACTTGTTCTATGTTTCCATTACTAATCTGTTATTACCATTCTTAGATAGAAGACCCCACATACTGTCTCTCATCTCTAATACACAGTGTCATTTACCTGCTTGTAGAAATACTTAATTTCTACAATACATTAATACAAAAACATTCTAAATTTTGACAAAAAAATATTCAAAAACATTCTATTCTAGAGGAGCAATGGCATTTCCTGAATACTTTTCAAATGCTCATGGCCTTTAGTCTCAATGCATACTGTAATACAGTGCTGGAGCTGTAGTTTCTGGGAAATGTCAAGTCAATAGCATGGCCAAAGCACTGAAATCCTGCCCTACAGGAGATGCTGAAGTTTCAGGAATTTTCTGCCACCCACCTTGAATTAGGATGAAAACCATGTTAAGACTCTTCACAAATCTGAAAATTCTGCAAATATTTCTCAGGTCAACAACATCCTTTTGATGATCTATAGATTATTGAAAGGTTATATTGATAAAGTTGATAGCAATTTCATGACAAATGTCTTAATTTGGAGATTCCTACAGACTGCTTAATCTGAGATCCAGACACTTGTTGTAAATGGTTGTAAAAAGATGGTTTAATTAACATTAAATGTTTTTTGTAAACTGCATGATAATTTTTGGTGCTTAAGAGCAACGTACTGCTAGTGCTAGAAAGCTCAGCAGTCTGAAGTGTGCCTGAGTACTTATTATTAATTTATGAATACAGAAATTATATAGGCACTTGTTCCTGTAAAAATGCCTGTGAGAACATAATATACCTGTTTTTCTTATCTTTTCCACCACTGAAAAAAAACAAACAGAATGTGGAAAAATTGAATCCTATAATCAGGAAAAAAAAATACAATCAAAATATATCGTGGTGTGTGGAAACAGAAGTCTGGTGTTTTACAACTGTCCATATGTGGCTGTAAGACAGGGAGAAGTGAGAGAAGCTGAAGAACCCACGGTGTCCTCCATAGGCTGCAGTGGGAATATCTGCTCCATCGTGGTCCTCTGTGGGCTGCAGGGGAGCAACCTGCTCCACCATGGTCTTCCCCATGGGCTGCAGGAGAATTCCTGCTCTGCTGCTTGGAGCACCTCCTCCCTTTCCATCTCCGAGCCTGGGATCAGCAGGATGGATTCTCTTGCATTTAAATGTGAACATTCAGGATGAAACCGAGACAAGGATACTCCACTTTACTGTCAACATCTCTCCTAAAGAAGTGGCTTTAGGAGCCTGTGAACACCAGCTATGTCTCAGTCCCTGTGAGAAACATTAGATATAATTTAACATTTAAAACACTAGATCAGTGGAGTGGGAAAATTGCAATTTTCCTTTGGAGGAGAAAAAAAATCAAAGAGCCAGAATTCTTTCAAGAATGTTTCTGGTTGTCTGCACATAGGATTAGCTAATGAGTCAGTCTATGGAGGAACATATTAAAACAGGCAATGCACTGTGTAACACTGTGCATCTGAAAGTGGCATGAGCAAGAAAATAGCACAGTTAGCAATGACACAGCGACACAAACACATAATGTAGGTCACTAGAACCATTTTAAAAATAATAATCTTTTTACTAACTATGTAGATCTTGGCTTTCTTCTTTTTTTTCTTATTATTTCTTATTTTCCTCAAATAATCAGAATATGGTTCATAAATTCAGCACCTTCATCCAAATTTCTTGGTGGTTCTCATAAAACCACTGAACTGTTTCTGAGTTTCCAGAATAAATCAGATTCTTTGTCCATAATTAGGACACTTGGCTGGTTAAAAGCAGACTGGAATTTCAGTGCTAGCTTCTTTGATGACTTTTGCATTTCATATAATGGATATTTAACTTTAAATCCATAAATGATGATTTTTCCCTTGATCTTGGAAAAAAACTACCTGAAGATGATGTAGGTTTGAGAACCTTGAATGGAAGGATTCACCTCCTCATAGCAATTCCCATATTTTGCAGTCCCTGGGGAGAGGTAGAATTTGGAAGTCAGTCAACACTGCCTGCTGGTTAGGCTTTTGTAGCTCTTGCCAGCCTTCACAGATACCAACATTTAGCTGTCATCACCCTTCACACAGAACAGGTGACTGCCGAGGGTTGCCAATGCCCCTGCAGGGAGTGAGTCCCTGTCACACTGCACAAACAACCTGACTAAAGCAGCATTTGGAAGACTCACTACGATCTGGACAAGAAGGTGGGATCACTGATGTTCCTTTTATTTTTGTCTCAAACACAGAGGCATTTTTACTTCTTTTAAAAAGAATGCATTCTTAATGTTTTTGCTTAAACTATAAATAATTAAGACATATTTTACCTCTTACCTCTAGCTGTTTTCTGATACATGAAATCATTCCAAATGTCTTGACAAATTGTTGCAAGAGCAACATTTATATCACAGAAAATTTTAGAATGATTAGAATGTGACAATTAAGCATTTTTACTTCCTAAACTGGGAAAATATATTTTAACTAGGAAATGCATTTTGATGAGAACGATTTTTCCAAATGCATGTGAAATTGAGCAAGACAAAATTTTGGTTTTGCCATGCACCATGTGGGACTGACTTCATGCTGTCCTGTGTGCAGGTGCAAAAATATGAGTCATGAAGGCAGCTCACTGACAGCCACACTCAGACTCTCACTCTGGCAGTGTAAGAATAATGGAAATGTGAATAGTAAGGCAAAGCTAGCCCAAGATAGCTATTATGAGCAAAGAATATAAACATCTTGGTTAAAAAAAACCTGGTTCTGTGAGTTTGGGAATGTAACAACAATATAGCTGTGAGACCATCTGCCATTTTGGCTTCACACAATGCTGCAGGCCATTACAAAAATGGAAATATGTCTTCTGAAAAACCCAACTTGTTGAACAATATAGAGTGGTGTCCTTTGAAGCTGGTGATGTGACTGACATTCCCACTAAGAGTCTTGAGGGAAGATAATGAATTTGAATAGAAGTGGACAGTGATTTCCTGACCCACCTGTATTGCTCCAATGTTTAGTAATGCTAAAGACTCTATTTCTTCATCATGAACCTTTAGCACAACAAGACAGGTCAAAACAGCAGGTATGTCAGGAGAATATTAAATCTGCCTGTAGTCTTCACTCTAAAGTGAGTTATAATGTCTATGCTGGTAGGGGTGTTGTCAGTCTTATTGGTTTGGTCAGACTAAAGGACAAATCTCCTTTTGTTCACTGGAAAAGCCTTTTAGAAACTCAGTTTTTTGGTACCAGTGAGAGTTGTCCAGCTACTCTTAGCATCTTGTGATATTTTCAGGTGGATTGGCTGAATCTGCCTGTCTGCAAAACTGAGAAGTTATGGGATTTGCTTACAGTTTTCATCAGATTTGAAGAGAAAGTTATGCACTTATTCCATCTGTGGAATCTCTTCTGGAGTCCAGTTTTAGAGGCTTTGGCTTTTTACTCAGAGATAATTTAAGGAGAATTATTTTTGCCTTTGAAGCTGACCCTTGGCAAAGTTTAATGGTGTCTCAATACCTGTGTAACTTCTGCTGCTACCAGAAAAAATGTTATTGCAGATGGAGACTGCTGATACAAAAAGATCCACTGAATTTGTGCTGGAAGTGTCCACAGACATTCATGGAACCTTAGAATGGTTGTGGTTGGAAGGGAACTGAAGATGTCTGCTCCAGCAGGTTCCCACCTTACACCAGACCAGATTGCTCAGAAGCCCCATCCAGCCTGGCCTTGGATGGATTATTTCCTCTATTTTAACCAGTAAATCAGATAGAAATTAATCTATTTACAAGCAGTGTGCAAAATCCCTCACTCACTTCCAGGAGTGGATTGGTAATTTGTAGAGCATAACCACCAACATGTTAGGCTAGTGAGTTTGATCATCAAATACATCAAAAAAGCTCCTGACAAAATTTTGAAAAGTTTGTCTTAGATACTCAAAAATGACTTCTTAGCAAAAGGAGATACAGCAAAGCGGGGTCTTTATATTTAAATCTTATATTCAGCTAATAATTGCAAGGCCACAATTTACACCTGTCTGGACACGATGGACATTTTTCTCTAGGTTCTTTGTGTTGTGTACAGTGAATGCACACAGGGACAGAGAAGATTTGCAGTTAGAGTCTTTCTATACAGTATATCATAAATTTTATATAGGATTAAATTTCCTTTTATGAGTAGCTTTGTTTCTGTGCTGCGCATTTGAAGGGCGCTATAGGTCTGTGTGAAAGACACTTTGCTGAAAATATTTGTGGGCTACTATACACAACCAAACTGGGTACCCAGACATGTGTGTTACTCACCAGCAGGATCTCAACTCTAAATTCTGAGGGTACTATTGACAAAGATACTATAGATCAAAGCATGCCTAATTCTGCATACTCATGCACTCATTACTCAGTCTTCTTGTGTCATGGTTGGTTTCTCAATCAATTGAATTTATCTTTGCTGTGATATGTGGACTTGTAATTAATTTTGTAGAATGATGAAATATTTTGCACACTGGTTGTAAATAGATTAATTTCCATCTGATTTACTGGTTAAAATAGAGGAAATAATTGTTCTTTAGATATGAAATCACTATGCTAATGTTGATTAAGCAGATATAAGACTTGTCTCTGAAACTATCTCTGCATTTTTTCACTGTTAAATGTTCCCAAAAAAATTAAATATTGAAATGCATGAATGAATTTTGTCTGTCTTCTTTCTTTCCTTCTGCCTATGACAGAGACAGAGGTTAAAGATGCAATTTGAACCTAAATGTATGATTGGAAGGTTGCATCAGTCTCCCTGGCATCTCAGCACTTAAGTTGCTTCTACTGTGACCAGTTCCAGTGCTGCATCAGGTGTCTGTATTTCTAAAAATGATGGAATGATAAACATCACATCAGTACTAATGGCATTTTAACATGGAATGACTGTCTTTGCTCTGCTCCTTGATGTAAGAGCAAGGAGCAGGAGAGGATTAGCAACTTCAGCTTTTGACTGCAGTGAAGTAAAAGTGAGAAACTGTGAAACAGATTGTGGCATGAAGCTAATGGAAAGTATGTTGAAAGAATGAAAGCATAGATGAGGACTGGAGGGCCAAAGAGCCAAAGTTCTACAGATGTGTTTGAAATACCAAAGTCATGAAGCATGGCACAAAAACAGGGTCCTAGAGAGCTGCTCTTCTGTAGCAATGTAATGGCTTTTTGTCTCTAGCACATTAAATCAATGACAGCTCTAGACAGTGGCTTTAGTTTTGATCAAAGTTCAATGATGATGGGTGGCAATACAAATGGTTATTCTATAATGACAGTGGGAAATATAGGTGAGGACATAGACTCAGATCTAGTGACTTGAGAGCAGGGCCAAAGTGATGGGAAGACAGCCAGAGGCCCATGAATAAACATCCTTGACATGCAAGGGAACAATAACAAGAAGTTACTGGTGATTATCTTTAGGTGTATATTGAGGGTTCAGAGCTGCAAATCACTTGTCATATACACGACCAGGAATGCAAATTCTTATAAATTATGCTCTGTGCTATCCCAAAATATAATAGCGAAACTAAGCTCTTTCCTCAGTTTGATTGCACAAAGAAATGTTTACTGATTGATGCACTAACTGTATCATGCCTAAGAAAAGAGGTCTCTACTGCTTTTAAAGAACATCCAACTCTTTATGTGCCCAGGATGCCAACCTATCATGCATAAGTGGTGAGAGGGTAGAATGTTTCAGACGTATATCAGAGGATGTAATTGATCACTTCTTAACTAAACCACAACCACTGTCTCATTTATTGATACCCTACTCCTTGTAGAGGAGACAGCAGCAAGGTTTTACATTTGTAGCCAATAAGAATATTTGGGTTTGTATTAGGCTTGTGTGGCCAGGTTTTGGTAGCAAGGGGGATGCAGGGGATGTGGCTTCTGTGAGAAGCTGCCAGAAGCATCCCCATGTCTGGCCAAGCCACTGCCAGCAGCTCCAAGACTCACCACTGACCATGGCCAAGCCAGCTGGGATTCATAGTCATGTCTCTGTGATAACATATTTAGGAAGGAAAAAAAAATATTATTGTGCAGCCATAATTGTGCTCAGAGAAGAGAGGATTTACAATATGTGAGAGGAACAGCTCTGCAGAAGCCAAGGTCAGCGGAGAGGGAGTGGGAGGGGGTGCTCCAGGCGCCTTAGCTGGGATTGCCCTGCAGGCAGTGATGCAGACCACGGTGAAGCAGCTGTGCCCCTGCAGCCGCGCAGGTCAGTGGGGATAAAGAGATCCACCTGCAAAGGAGGAGATCCATGCTGGGCCGTGGACGGAAGGCTGTGGCCCACGCATGGAAGCACATGCTGAAATAGGCTCCTGGGATGGACCTGCAGGCTTGTGGAGACAGGAGCCCAGGCTGGACCAGGTTTTCTAGCAGCATTTGCAACCCCATGGGGGACTCACCCTGGAGAAGCCTGTTTTTGAAGAATTGCATTCCATGGAAGCGGGGGTCCCTTGGGAACAGAGTGTGAAGAACTGTAACCCATAGCAAGGACTCTGGAGGAGTTCATGGAGAGCTATCTCCTGTGGGGAGGACCTCATGCTGGAGCTGGGGAAGGACTCCTCTCCCTGAGAAACAGTATGTGATGAACTGACCATAACTCCCATCCCCATCTCCCTCTGCCTCCTACAAGGCACAGGAAGGAGTGGGAGAGAAGGTATTTTAAAGATTTTATTTTACTTTTCATTATCTTGCTCTGATTTTGATTGTTTATAATTTCCACTGATTTCTGCAAGTCAAGTCTGTAATTCCCACGACAGTAATTGGTGGGGGATCCCTCCCTGCCTTTATCTCAATTCATGAACCCTTATGTTTTCTTTCCCCTGTCCCTTTGTGGAGGAGAGTGACAGAATGGAGTATCTCTGGTGGGTGTCTGGCACCCAGCCAGGGTCAAGCCACCACAGTCTTTTCCAGTGTAGGACTGGGGTGAGAAGGAAGAAGGGAAACTTCTTGGGAGTATAGACAGAGGCAGGGAACAGAATTACAGTACAGGTGCTAGAAATTCTTTTGCATTGAGTGGGAAGAAAAGCAAGGCTTTTCTCTAAATCGAAGCTGAGCCTAATCACACAAGCTATCAGAGGAAGTGCAAACAGGAAATCAAAGGACAGCACAATGCTGTAAACTTTTAGATTATGTGGTGCAGAAGTTAAGGGTGTATTCTCTCAAGGATGAAGCAAAGATATCTGTCCTCACATCTAGATACTTCCATAAAAATCCCCCAAATTTCCTTGAATTAAGGTCAAATCCCAGAGAAGCAGCTAGTGAAAAACAAGAGTGGAATGAGATGTAAAAATAGGAAATGATGAAGGCATCCCATATCCTGAGGGGAAGACAGGTAGTGGTGTCTTAACCCAGATAGCTTTCTGGCAGGTAAATATAAATCCAATTCTAAGACATGTTTGATGAAGTATTAAATCTTCTAATTTTCCATGTCTCTATTCACACTTTTTAATCAGGGGACCTTAGTGTGTCCCTCTGACCAGAAGGGTGATGGTAAAGCAGCAGGAAATTTAGCCTTTCCACACCTGAACTTGAATAACGCCAGCCGGTCTGTGGCTATAGTTGTTTTTCAGCACTCAGTTTCTTTGGCCCCATCAAGAGTGTATGAGGACAAATGACACTGTGAATTTCAGTGGACTATGGGAAGACCAAGTAGATGTGGTCAGGATGATTTTTCTGATTTTAGAATTTGGTTAGGATGAAAGATTGAGATCAATCCCTGAGTAGTGCATGCAGAATATAAGTGAGTTTTGTCTCTTGGGTTTCTAGGAAAATACATGATGGAATAATGTCCAGAGGCAATGGAGATTTTATTTCAAGTGGAGAAAGAAGAGAGGCTTTTTTTTTTTTTGCTTTTTTTTTTTTTGCTTGGCTAGCTATATTGGGTGGTTTGTATATAGGTTCTTGAAAGTGGTATTACCACTTCCAGAATAAAGAGAGAAAACATCATCCCTGCTGATGGTACCAGATTTTCAAAGCTATATATACTCTGGGCAGATGTCTCCAGCAAGGTGAAGGGACTGCATTATGTTGATAGAATGCTAAGTATACTTTAAAATATAATATTAGCTTTAAGCCCAAAGCTATCAGCATGGGAGAAAGCACATTCAGCCATTGAAAGGGTGTCCTTGCCAGCTGGTTGGGAAATTACAAGCCTGACTCAGTATATACTAAGCACTTACTTGTCTTTGATGGATGCTTATGTACCCCATCATCCTGGGTTAAGGGTTGTATTTATAAATTAGTGCTGTTGTCCTTCACTCCACAGCTTTTTTCCTTTTCATTGCAAGGTGGCCTTGGGAAGGTATAAATACAGATTCATTTTACAGATTTGGTGAGAGTGGCATGAAGTATCCCCTGATTTCCACAGAGATGGCCCCAGAGATGCAAACCCAGGTGTTCTCAGAGCCTCCTTTAATGGGCAATCTACAGTGTTGATGTTTTTGAGGTGAAAGATGGTAACAATCTCTCTGTCCATTCTGTTTGTTCTAAAGCAGATGCCTAAATATGGTTGCAGAGAATTTGTATGAACCTGGGTGGGCCTGATTTTCAAACAAACTCATTCACCCGCAGTCGTGACTAAGATGACAGGAAAGAGAAAGTGAAAATTTGGCCTCAGTGTGTGTTATATTTACGAAGATAAAAAAAAGTCTTTGCCTAGAGCACATGAATAACGAAGCATTTGTCATAGCTGATATTAGTGTTTGAGAGAAAGGTAAAAGTGTAGATGGAAAGAGAATGTCTGGTGCCTTGAGAAATGAAAATGGAACAAATTGGACATTAGGCAAACATCACATTTTCCTTAAAACTGGCTGGATGGTGAGAAGAGGTCATAAAATTGCAAGTAATAGCAAAGGGCAATAACATGGTGCTACAAAGTAACACATCTATTATACCTTTAAAAATAATCTGATGCCTTATCTCCTAGACTCCATGCATGTTTGGGGGGCTATTTACAGGTTAGAGTTTGCAGTGGACGCCCATGATTCAATATTGCCAGCTGTAATATTAACAAAACTATATGGCACATCTCTGTATTGTTCCTGGGAGCAATAGGTACAGGTGCTGGTCACTGCAGAGTTAAAGCTGCTTTGGCATCTACCCATGCTTTTTTGCTAATGAACCATCTGGCTCAGTATGAGAAGTTGCTCAGCCACAAATCAGCAGTTTTCTTGCAGATGTTTGCTATTCACTGCTTCTCAATTCCCTTACTCCCAGTTCTTCCTCCTGCCTCGCACAACTCTCACTTTGCCATTTATCTCAATTCTTTCTTCAGAGGTAGCTTTGATTGCAAATACTCTGGTGTCTGGGACTCTCATTATAATTATGTCTTTCTACATTCAAAACACTAAGTTTCAGGATTTTGAAAGTAAAGATTTTCCTTCTTAAAGGAAGGAATGACATTTTCTGCAGACTGTACTGGGTTACATTTCTGTCCTGGATGTACCAAGTCGAAAAAGATAAATATCACAACCTACTTTCCTCCTCTTTGAATTGCACTTCAAAAGCTAAGTATTTAAGGTCCTAGACATGATGGCTTTCATTATAAGAATCATGTCGCCATTTTGCTGTAGAAGGAGCAGAAAATGTGCTACATTCTACTACACTTTCATAAGTTATGTAGCAACCCATTGACAAACATGTACAAACAGAGGAATCAAAATATACTCAGGAAATTGGGCTTTCCTCTTGGAAACAGGTAAATTATGGGGACTGAAATCTGGACCTTGATGTTGGTGTAGAAGAGAAATTCTGCAAGGGAGAGATAAGTCTTTTGGTCTGTACAGCATTTTTATGAACTAAACCATCCTACTTCAGTTCTGCCCTTTATTTTCTCTGGGGTGATTCCATTCATCTGCATTTTCTTTTACTTACCTCTTCCTTAGCTCTGGGGGTGACATTCCATTTCCTGCGTAATTTATATGAAAATTAACCTTTCACATTGGTGAAAATCCATGTGGGTGGAAATAATGTCATCTGTGAATTACCCAGTAACCAGAGGCTTTTGAACAGACCCTGGAAGGCATTCAGTACAAACTAATTTACCATGCTTTCTGTAATAGCAGATCCTTTCCTACAGCTGTTCTCCTGCAAGATACTGCTGTACTGACTCAGCATGGATTTTAAGATTTTACAAAAACCTGTTTATCTAGAAAACTTTAATTTGAAACAAAAATAATAAGGATGAGAAAAAAAAACCTGTTTGAAAAGTAGGAAAATATGGAAGAAAACCTCAGGCTTTAATCAATATCTGTGTGGGAGACAGCAATGTTTGCAGAAGGTAGCAGCTTCATGAGGGGTTGCTTTTACCTATTTGCTTTCTTCTAGTGAGTAGTGAGTTTAATGGATAGAGTCCCTCCAGGTGGGCAATCACAAAACTAACATTTTTATTCTCCTGAGAGAAAATTGCATGTCTTTTTCCTAGCATAAAATGACGTTTCCCCTAGAAAATTCTGATGCTTTTGCATAAGTGCCTTTCCTTGTTAGAGTATTTCTCTGAAGAAGCATTTCCCACTGGTTTTAACAGTCTAGGAAAATTCTTGAGCAAATTCTTCTTTTTAGTCACTTGTTTTTAGTTAGCATGCTGCTCTGACAGCACAGTCTCTCCCTGGGTAGCTTGGGGAACAGGTGGAGACCATAGTTCTTCTGTCTTCAATGCTACCAGGTTAATGTGAGGATAAGAGAGATGATTTACAGATACTTTTGATCTGGTTTTGACTCTGAAAGTTTTTCCAACAATTCACTGGGAAGAATAAATCTTTTCTTTGCTCACAGTAATGGCTGAAGGTGCTGGAGGGGTCTGGCCCTAATTTCTACAGGTACAACTACCTGTTCTGACTGGTGTAAAAAGAAATTAGCTGAACAAATCAAGATAATTGTGTTCTGTCTTTTCATGCCACAACTGCAAGAACTTTGGATCTCTTATCATTAGACCTTGTGCTGTCCAGTGAGCAAAGTCCATCCATCTTCTCTAAAATCCTCTCCCTATTTTTAACAACTTTCCTCCCTTAAAATGTGTGTATCAGCAGCATTTACCCAGTGCATTTTAAGACTCCATTTCAATTTATTTTATTGGGCATTTCAGAGATGCCTCTTTCTGGATGTTTCTTTACAAATGTTAAAAGAAGGTTTCTCTCCCTCTTAGATAGTTATTAACAACCGTGTGCTGGCCATTGTTCCTCATCATTCTCGTGGACAGTGATCCATCCTCTGAGCTGAAGCTGACAGATGGCCATAATTTCTGTAATGAGAGGGAAGCTTTGAAAAAAGCCACTGTGTTAGAACCTGAAAACTACAATGAAGAAAACATGAGGATTGGTTTATGCTACTGAAAATGGTGAAAGTCATAAGTATAGCTAGAATCCTAAATTCTACTCTGTTCTTAGAAAAGTTCTCAATTTTTGGTTTTAAATTCCTAAAGATAAACCACAGCATAACTGAATGTGGATGTCAGAAAGGAACAGAACCAAGGTCCTAAATCTGATATTATTTATTTTTCACATTTATATTTGTATCAGATTGACAGTATTGCTTCAGTAGATATTTTAAAAATGTTTGTAGTCATATGCATGGGTTTTGTATTTATCAGACCTATAGTCAAAGGACCTTGAACTCAATTAAAGAATGTTACTCATATAAATTATTTCAGACAACCTCTTTTGCTACTTGCTGTCTTTGAGTCTTTAAATGTTATCCTTATGTCAAGGCAATATGTTGTGAAGTCTGAATTCATTAATAAGGAAGAGCCTATCAACCATCTGTGAAATATCTGAAGGTAAATATTTGTTGTGGTTTAGGAAAGGTGTTCCCACTGAAACACTCCAAACCATGTGGTGCTTGCTCACTCCTCCTGCTCCCTTCCTCTCCCCCTGTGGAGGGCTGGAGAGCAGAGTTGGAGTCACAAAAGGTAAAATCATGAGCTAAGAAAAAATTACTTAAAACAAAAATGAAATATGAAATTAACAGTAACAGCAAAAATATTGATAAAAGGGTGTATGAAAGGGCAAACGATTCACATGTGAAAAGCTCACCATGGGGAAACTGGCAGGACACAAACTACCACCATGCTCCTCTGACTTGGAAGAGACCCCTTCTCCTGTCCCCAGAAAATGGGGTGAGGTGCTACAGAGTACCCTCTGTGTTTACAAAAATTAACCCATCCTGCCTAGAGCCAGGGCAAATTTCACTGTCCTCTAGAAAATCTGAGCTGTTTGGTGCTTTGGAAAACACAGGAGTTCCCAGTGTCCTGTTAAACAATCCCATGAGGTTGCAGCTGATAGGTGACCCCATTAGATTTCACAAATTGAATTGCTCCTGGATTTCCCCTGGGATTAGCAGGGAAAGCATCTCTGATGAGGATTTTTGAGAAGAATAAAGCTTGCATGCTGGAATCAGCCCTTCTGCTAGAAGAGAGAAGGAGAAAGGGGAATTAGGCAGTGAAGACATGAGTGTTATCCTGTATGGCCCTGGTTAAAGGGATGGATGGTGCCACACAGAGCTTTATTTTCTGTACCTGAACTGAAATCCAACTCAGGCTTCCCTGACATCTTTCTTTCTAAAAATTAGTCTTTCTCTGGGGACTAAACCCACTCTTTTCTCCATGCATAACACACCTACTCTGTCAGATGAGGGGGGCTGGGTGGCCTCTATTAAAATACACAGGCCAGTGTCCCTTTGTAGATGGTGACAGGAAAGTTTAGAGGAGAGTTCCTCAGGATTTGTGTGAAATCCTGAATTTGAACTGGAAACAGAACCTTGAGCCAGTCAGGCAGTGCAGTGCTAGGATTATTGTCATCAGGATGCTGCTAGTGATTCAGTCAAGTACTTGTGGCTGCTGTGAAACCAGAGGACAGACTTCTTTGGTTTCTGGGATATTAATTTTAGGAATACAGCCATCTCTTTCTAATCACAATAAGAGAAATGCACTTGCAAAGGCTGATTCTACACCACTCTCTAATCACTGCCTGTGACAGAAGCTTAATGTTACCAAAATCCTAATTTAATATCAAGTGAGCCTGGGATGAACCTGGACTGCATTTGAAAGCATGGTAAGGAGTAAATCTGACTTTCCAGACATTTCCAAACTAGCAAATACAAATACCCACCTAACATCCTCTAGTTTCCCAGAAAGCAAGACTTGCTACAATGAGAGCATCAGCTACTGGGAGCACATCCCCAGCTCTCCTGCAGCACTTGATGTAGATCAATACACCATTACTGATTCCCTGTGACAGCCATACAGGAGGTCTCAGATACCTTCACTTGCCACAGATCTGAGCTGTCTCACAACTTACATTCCTCAGGAATTATGAGATTTCTACTAAAAAGTGATTTCAGTCAAAAAGGGAAATTTACTACTGACTGGCTCAGGACTGTGGACACTAAGGAGGAGTAATTTGCTGGCACTTCCAACGAAAGGGAGATAAAATTCACATTTGTGTTGGTTTTCACATAATTTCAACCCAATAAACACTGGCTGAGAAAGAAGTCAGAGAGGGATTAAATCTCAGCTTGTTTCAGTTGACAAAGAGAAGGCAGGATCACAGATAAAAACTGCTATTCTCTCACTCTACTGTCTAGTATGAAGTGGAGTTAGAGATTATTAGATCTTTAGGAAATCACAAAGCAGTTTCTTCATATACATTGAGCAAAGTGTGTGTTTAACTGTTATGCTTAACATTGTTTTCACACATTTTGATTTTTTCTTTAACTGCTCTGTCTCATTTACCTCCTGCTATTGCAATCATTCTCCTACAGACTGAGGAAGCAAAAATTGCTGGTGATTGGAGAGCTGCACCTGAGTGACACAGGTATGCTCTCTGTACAGATAACCTAGTGGAGAAGGAAGTATATTTGCTGTTGCTGACATTTTGTAAAAGGCTATAGGCAACTGCAAATACTCTTTATAAGAATACAGAATTCTTCAAAGCTGTTCCTTTAAATTCTTCACTTGCATCCCTGAGTACTTGAAACAGAGATAAGAGTTCTTCATCTTTGGCCTGAGTTTATTCTCCCTGTTAAGCCGGTTCTTGCACAACGGTGTGCTGCAACTGACATTTGTCATTTAGAAAAATCTGATGTTTTTAGCTTGCTGAGTTTATCAGTTGTCTTGTGTCATGTCAGACAAACTGTTTAAATGTTTTTCCTCTTGTATGGTTTGATCAGGCAGGTGGACTCCTGCTTCAGCTGCTGTTGGTGGGGTTTAGGCAGCTCCCTGAGGTGATGGATGTGTCTCTTCAGGTTGCTCTTGTGCTGTCCATGCCTAGTTCTGCTATTGAAAACAGACTCACCACTTCCACTCACTCAGATCTGCCTTCTTTCTGACTTCAGTAAGCCTATACCTGCTCTCAGGACCTGGACATACTTCAGCTGAGATTATACCAAAGAGAAATGAAAAAGCTCCCAATTGAAAACTCCCTACCTCATCCATTTATTTTGTGGTTGGTTTCTAGGACAGATTTGCATGTGCTCACAATGAAATGCACATCAAACTGACAAAGTTTCCCTTTTATGCTGCTGAAAGATACCCAGCCAGTCTGAGGAAGCACGCAGCTGCTCAGCCAAAAGGTTTGGGGCTTACACATTTCTACATTTAACCAACACAGAGGCAACTAACTGGATAGCAATAGCTGGCATTTATCAAGGTTCTCAAAGTATGGTTCAGCCAGTGCATGTAATGAATAAATAGAATGCCAGAGAGGAAAAATCAGATGTGGACTAGATGAGAGAGGCATGGCTGGCTTCACACAGATACTTATGCATAATTCAATTTGAATTTTGAATTAATTTTCCCTAGATTATGAAGGGTATGAAATTTGTCTTGGTTCTGCTGAATACACATATTCTTGATTACTCCTTCTTTGCATGATGCTCATCTTTTAATCCTATAAATCTTTGTTTTATCCTTCCTAGTTTAGTAACTGGATTCTCAGAAGAGGTGGAAAATTGTTTCCTGCATTACTGGAAGCTTTTAATTGCATTATTTCTTCTGATGCTCTTTGAGGTTTTAGGAAAACAGGTATGCTTGAAGAAACCTGGATACCTCTGTCCTATAGATATAAGACTGCTTTTAAAATAAACACTCTGCATTTTAAGGTTGTCCCCCCTAGAAATACATGATTTTTAAAGATTGCCAAGAGTGGGATTGATGAAAGACCTGCTTAGAATGTGCTGGGAAGTCAGAGTCAAAACTATCAAATCCTGGAAATTCTGAGAGATGTAAGAATTAGAGGGTTTTTATTGCTGGATTAAGTGGCACTTATAGCAATCTGTCCATTTTTTGTGGCAAATATTCTGGAAAATAATATACTGAGGAGGTCTTCTATGCTTCTGAGTACAGTGCACAGTTACAATGATAGGGAGAGTTGAGCTGCTGATTCTGTGAATAACTGGTTTGGAGTTTCATTTCAAGGCACCAGTGACAGTGCAGCCTTTTCTGGGTCCCAGAAGATATGCAGAAGTTCAACTTCTTTATACATCTCTGTCCCTCTGAAGTCACCATTGCACAGGGGAGAGTTATGGGTAATTTTACACATTTTGTTACATCAGACCAAGAGCTCAGAATCATGCAACCTTTCAGACAGGGGACAGGAATTCTTCTATTCTCACATTTAATGGCATCTGTCAACCCCCTGGCACTTGCTTAAGATCAGCTTTAGACATTCCAATAACCTCAAAAAACGCATTTCTTCTCAGAGGTTTAAAGACATTAATGAGAGATAAGACAAAGTATATTCTGTGGTTTCCTTTTGGAAGTGTATCCCCACCATTTGTGCATTTTTTAAATGACTACATGTAATGACTTTGAGGCAGGGTCCTGCTTTGAGACTGAAGGTTTGCTGGAGAGATTTTGGGGCTCTTTATTCTATGGTCTTTCCGTCTTTCTTGGTAGGCAACCCCATCTTTTCTTTAACTGGCCTAAACTTTAAAGAGGACATTTCCCCTCTTGTTACATTTTATTCTCCCAATACATTTTGGACTTTCTTCTTTAAGTGTACTTATATCTCTCTGACCCAAACTGGTTGATTCTTAAAAAATTTATCTCATATTTCATGTTTTACATCCATGGATCTTTCTTCCAGTCCAACTGTCATTACAATTCTGGTTTCCAAAACCATGTCAATAAAATCACCGACCTGGAAAGCTTTCAGGGAATCCATGCCAAAAGTCACTTTTCGTGAAGGACTAAGTACAAAGTTTAGTAAGGTGCTATAGACCTAGTATATTTTTTGATTATTAGCCAATATTTGTTCTTTTGAATGAACCAGACGTGACTGGTTATTAGTTATACATTGTTATTTCAAATCAATTTTCTTTTTATTCTTATGGAGTGACAGTCTGATAATACCCCTAAAATTAATTAGTTTACATACAGCTGATGCGTTTGGTTTCTAGAACTCCTTATTTAAACATACCTACATCACTAGACCTAGGAATAGAGAAGCCAGATAAGAAACAGTTCCTACCAGTGAGGTCTGTGAAACAGTGGGCAGCAACCATTCCTTTTGGGTTACTCTACTTCTTTATCAAACAGATAAGATATATATAGGCAAGAAGAACACAGAAAATAGCTGTTGTAAGCTATGTGTGAAACCTATTGAGAAGCCATGCAGATCCATTTGAAAAGATTTAGGTCAGTTCAGGCCTTTACAACGAACATTTAAAGACAAAGACTAATGTCTGCAAGTGGTGCAACTCATGCATTTTCATTAGCCTAAGTGCAAATATGGAAATATACATCAGAGTGGGTCTGACCCTCAGTGTTATCCAGAGCATGCTCCTTACTTATAGAATGCCCTCCAAAGGACAAATGTAAAGTGTAATCTTATTTGATAATGTATGTTCACGTCTCAGAAGATGCTGGGGAATTATGAGCCTTTGACAGACTTCTTTTTGGCTTTACCAATTAAGAGAAATGAAACTCTGCAAGATTAAATTTCTCCTTTGGACCATGTATAGTTTTATGACTTTTTCTATAACCCCATAAAGTAACAAAAAAAGATAAGCACTGAATTTTCAAATAATTGTGCAGCGATTTAGCCAACTCCTATTGAAGTTTGGACTTTGAAAATTACTTATATGAAAATTATATTCTTGGCCTTTAGAACTCCTTTGGGAAGCATGTCCTCTCAGGGTGTGACTATAGGGAGTTGTTGAAGTTTAAACTATTGGGCACAGATGTTTTAAGTTAGATAGAACATATCCTCAACATTAAGAAAATGGGATTCTTCCAGTGTTGGGGAAGTGAAATTGCTGTATAAAGCAGTGCTGAGGCCCTCCAGAGGCATGGCAGGGGTCTGTCCTTAATAACCAAAAGTATTGATGCAGGAAAATGAAATGAAAGTCAGTAAATTGCTGATGAAATGGAGTTCAGTGGGTTATTTAGTCCATTCTATGCTGAATTGGTCTCTACCATACATTATTCTCTACCTTGCCCAGCTCAGGTGTAAATAATGGAACTGACGCTTTTCTTGCTACATTTACAAAAGTAATGGCTTCCTCTTTCTGTTCACTTGACAGGCTAAAACGTATTTAAGTGGATAAAAATGATGGTAGACCAGAATTTGTCTGAATTGCATGTAGAGTTCATTAAAGCATCAGCCTCTGGTGGAAGTTTATTCATGTGTGAAAGTACCTGCAGGTCGGTCTGGATCCCTGCTGGAGGCTGAGTGGACGTAGCTGCTGTGGGAGGAATTTGATGAAGCTGCAACCTCTTACAGCTACAGCACTGGATGTAGCAGGCATGAAAAAATACTTGTCCTTACTTGTGGACTTTTTTCCATCACACAGGAGGGGGAAATTTCAAAAAGATTAAGCAGAGCAGAAGATCTCTTTTGGAAATGGTTATCTGAAATCAACTGAGTCTAGGAAATCCTTATGGAAAATCAACTGATCACAGTAATTTGTATACACGTATACACGCTGCAAGACTTTGTAAGTTGATTAAAGAAGATCAGAGGAGAAATCTGTACCATTAAAATATCTTGAGTAATTAAACAAAATTCCTGTTGCTATTGAATACCAACAGTTCTTTTAAAAATCTATTTCTGTAGCTGGGTAAGACTGTGGGACATGAAGCCTGGCCCTATTGCACCATAACTGGGGCAGGGCCTGATGTTTTGCCAGCTGCCAGTCTCACTGGGTTGGATGGGGCATATGCACTGTGCCTGCCCTGCTCCAGCCTGAATCTGCCTCCATCTCTGCAAAAAGAGCAACAGCAGGGGGGTTGTAGAAGTCTGTGTTAAAACTGTGCAGCCCTATGGTTTCAGTCTGGCCTGGTGAATTACCACAAGTGGGGCCCAAACCCATCTGGTTTGCATAATATTAGAAATAAAGGCCTGGGTGTATGATTGTTTCTGGCAATATTTAGGATGTTTTTTTGTCCTCAGGAAGTCTAGCCACTCACTAATACATGGGGAGGCATTGGAAGCATGAGGTGACTTGTCCTGTCTCAGATTAGCTATTAATTGCCAGGCAATCAGAAGGTATAATCAGAGGTATTTTAAGTACTTCTGACTATTTATTATTTCTGTGAGTGGCTATCAAAGCCTAAGTAGCAGAGGTGATAGGCTTTTAAGCATGAAATATCAAGCTACCTAGAGAGAGGCCCATTTCACTCTCCCAGGGTAGGTTTGGAGTACTTTTGTTTCAGGCCAGCTGGCAAAGCCTTTTACTGATACTGTAACATCTGGAGGACTATCTAAATTCTTAAATGCTCTGGGACAGGGCCAGAGGATAAAGAACCTTATACAAGGAAAGGCTCTTAGGGTTTGCACAGTCTGGCCACTGGGTCACCAGTAAAGGCTGGGCTTCATCCACAGAATGAGGAAAGCTCAGCAAAATCCAGTAGTTATCCCCTAGCCTTTGGAATGCACCCTGGGAGCAGAATCCCCCTTGCAAGACCCATTCCCAGCACTGTGTTTTGCCAGCCCTTCCCCTGCCCTGAGAAAGGCTCTCTGTGTCAGAAGCTTGGGTAGTCAAATAAAGCAATTCTTCCTTTCCTGCTTTCCTCTCTTCAGTCTGGGATTCCCAGCACTGGGACCTTGTCCTGCCAGAGAAGGAAGGGACAGTGTGTGAGCAAGCAGGCTGGCTTGTGGGGCATGCCAAGGTGCTCATGCTGAAGACAAGCAATCTAAGAGCCTTGGGAAGTGCATCATCTCAGAAAGCCAAGGGGACCATGGTTACTTATCACAGCAAAGAAGGCCAGGAAATTTCGGTTACTATTTTTCTAATTAATGTTTTAATCACTTTTTTTTTTAATGGTCAGAGTAAATCTATTTAAGGTTCCCCACTGATTTTAAAGAGGGAAAGAAAAAGGTTTTTAATTAGAGCTGTACAGTTCATGTACCTAATGAATCAATAGTAATTGAATATAATGGAAACTTCTTCAAAGCACACATAAGGAGTATAGCAAAACCTCCTTTAACAGGTTTAGTTCCATGCCAGTGACCTTTTAAAAGGATTCTCCATCGTATACTGGCTCTACTCTATGTGTTTTTCCTATATAGTCTCTGGAGTTCATCCAGGTATTATATGCTTGGATATACAGTGGTATATATTGTAGTTGTGGGTATTAGGTACAGTCACAGACATAGTTGTTAATTAATAGACTTCCTAAAATTGTTATTCTCTGTATGTGGTTTTATGAAAGGCTAAACAGATTTTATTATCCCCACAGACTATAAAAATAGCCAATATATTTTCATTTCAATTGTTTTAACTACTACTTTAATCTAAAAGTTAAGGCTACAAAATATCTTCAATCAACAGACTGGAAAAAGAAAATATATGAGATGAGAAGCCATACTGAATTAATGATGTCTTAGCATCACATTAATCATATTTCCTTAGTAAAAAAGAGGGATTCATAATGAAACTTCTCCAGATCAAGAAATTATTGTACAAGACAAGGTTTCTGGAGAAGATCCTTCTCTAAGGAAATCCCCACAACTAATCCTTCAAAGAAAAGCCTACGGGTATGGATGCAGACTTGAACCTTCAGAACGTTCTTACACATTTTTGGAGGACATAACCCTAGCAGGCTAAGGATGCAACAGTTGAATTGGCATTGCCTTACTGATGAGGGTGATTTCTGAATCTCACACAAATGCACCTTTACAGAGTCTAGCCCATTTAGGTATGGTTGCAGATATAGTCTGTGCTGGCTCAGCTCTCTTTGTCCTGCTGTGACTTCGTCTGCCCTGGCAGCTTGCAGTGCTGGACCTGCAGGGCTCACAGGGCAAAGCACTCGAGCAGACCTGGGCTGGGGGCTCAGCCCCCTCCTGCTGGAGCACAGGCGGAGGGCACTGGGCAGGAAGAGCTCAGCAGGCGACGAGATACTGCTTTATTTCCCCTGGAAATCAGCTCCTTCAAGAACTGCACTGGTGCCCAAAGGGTTTCTGCCTTGTGCAATCCACGGGATTGTTCAGTCTTGTTTTGTGTGGGGTCTTTATTCACAGAGGAAGGTACAAGCTTTTCAACTGAAGAGCAAAGACACTTGACTGGGACAGAGGGAAGGACGCTCAAATACACACACACACTAAAACCACAGTGCTTTAGACCTGCACAGCTTCATTTTTGTCATCCACACTACACTGGATCAGCTCTCATCACACAGGGTAAAAAGTCCTTACCCTGAGAAAAGCCAAGCATGAGGGCATTTACCTGCTTTACATGACCTAAATCAGAGTTTAGGAACTTAAACTTTCATTTTCAAAAAGCTCTCCAGGTTTCATTTTTATGAAGAACATGCAACCTGAGGGAATGCCAACACTATAAAGCCAGAAGGCATCAATAAGATGCGCATATATGAAATATATTTACATTATACAATAATATGTTTTATATAATAGAATGCATTAAGTGTATTAAATATCGTGATTTTCAGATTAATATCTTTCTTCTCAAGGGTCTCTGTTCTAATTCTGGAATATTCATATATCTCAATCTTTCCTTAAGAGAGAAAAAAAAGCTACAATGCAAGTTTTTGGACCAAGTAATTGAAAATCTGAAATTAAAATGCGAGGGGTTTTTTTTAGTTAAGCTATTCCCATAAAAAGTCTGATGTATTGGCTGACTAAGATGTCTGTAATGTCCTGCCAGAATTTAGATCTGAGCTGAAATGTCTCTTTTTATATGTTTTCTGTATTCAAGAATTCTTCCTAGAGCCTATCATCTGGTGTTATGCATTAAAATTCTTAAAATTCCTCAGCTTTGTAATAAATTTAGAAGCCTTTAATATCTCAGTATGAAAAAGAGGGAGCTAGGCTGTGCCTATTTGAACTTGAGTTACTATTACCAGAGAACGCTGCTGTCTGGAGCACCTGAATGTCCTTCCTAAGGTTGCTCCTGGCAAGTGGTGAGGAACAGCCAGGCAATTCAAAAGCATAATTAACTTCTGGATGCTCTTTTCTGACATGATAACCCAAGGTTATAATGTGTTATTTAGGTGATACTGGTGGTCCCAAATTGCATATTAACTGGAGGATCTCTGCTGGAAGTAGCTCCACCAGAAGGGTTTTCCAGGATTCCTTTCTAGTTGTGGCAAGTTTATAATCTACTAAAAATATGAAAAATTTAGGGGGAATTCATTGCTCCACTGATAAAAAGCTCCCCCTTTTTTTGAGTTTGCTTTTCCAAATGGATTTCTCTCTTGAAAAATTGATATAACAGTATTTAAGTAGACATAGTAATGCTTACATACCTCAAAAGAACATTGTGGGATATAACTGGCTGATTAATTGACTTTTGTGCTAGGTGAGCTATTTCTATAAATTCTTAGATTTCATATGTGTATCAAAAATGAGATACATGGGTAAAAGTATAGTAATACATACAGGGAAAAGCAATTTTGACTCAACATGTAAAATGTTGTGTTTTGAGAGACCATTACAACTCAGGAATGAGACCTTGAGGACCATGAAATTGTCAGGTTAGTGTTCAGCAGTAGTATGAATAGAAAACAAATATAAATAAAGAGAAAGAAATAAAGGAGAAAAAGAAGACATACTTATGAAAGCAAATACATTAATGGTTTTCCCACACTTTCATGGTTGTGTACAATTTTGGTCCTCCCATCTTCAAAAAGTATCTCCTTAAAGGGGAAAAGGTTCAGTGCACAGTGACAAGGACAATTCACAGTTATGGAGCAACTTCTGTGGAAGGAAAACCAAGATAATCTGCCAGTTTTAGTTCAGATCAGGCATGTGCTTTTGATATATATCTACAAATCATCCTCACTTACTGCACTTTGGCTCAAACAGAGGACAGTCTTGGAGCACTTGAACTGAATTCCATTTGGAAACAAAACCAGCCTATGCTGGAACATGTGCAATTCTGGAACAAGCCCAGTGCAATCCAACTGCTAATGACTATACAATCTGCAGGACCATTTTTATACTAATTGGAAGAAAAAAGCCTGCTGAGGGTCCTGGCGACTCTACATCAATAATTTTGTTTTACAAATGCACTCCTGTAATCTACTGTACAATGTGAATAGCAGAGGTGAATGCTTCAACATGGAACATAAATGATTTGGGAGTAGAAGATGATGGGAAGTTCTTTCCATTTCGAAGATGGGAGAGATCCCCACAATGCTGAGTGGGATGGTGAGGAATGCTAGAGACCAACTAACTGATCATTGTATTTTTCAGATGCAGATCCCATGGAATTAGGTTAATTTGAGTCAGGTTTAAAACAAAGGAAAGGATATGGTTCTTTGTGTGGCATGCAGTGAACCTGTGGAGCTCCTTGTCAAAGGATGTTTCATATAGGTGGGTGTGAAAGTAGACTGGACAAATGCTTGGGGGAGAGATATGTTGAAGTTTACTAATTGGGTTACCAGTTGTGCCAGAATTGGAAAATCTCTGTCTGAAAGTGGGTAGATCCCCTATGTTCCCTTTTCTTTCTCTTCCCTACTTGTCCCCTTATGACCACAGCTGAAAGAACAACATAGTAAGCCCTTGCTCTGAGGCAGTGTTATATTCTTTCTTGTATTATATTTTGTTTCTATATACTTTAAAAAATATTAGATATAAGAAGTGCTGTGAAAATGAGCTTGGAATACACAGATCTGAATTTTACCTTTGTGGCTGGTGCTGTTGATTTCCACACTAGAAATGCTTCTCAAAACCTGTGCATGTTAAATTAAAGTGTGTTTTTCTAAGGAACTTTTAAATTAGTCATTCAGATGATTTTCAAAATCTCAGGCTACCTGAACTCGAAATGACTGCAATAATAAAGGATAATTATTTTTAGGATAATAATTTAAAGCAGGCATAATTTCCTATTGATACTTTATGTTCATTTTGAATTAAGCTTTATTGTTGCAACATTGCATAATTTCAGAGCTATAAAAAAACCTGGGTGTGTTATATGTGCAGTTGGAATAAAGGAATAGATATGAGGGACATCTCAAGTTTCTTAGTGTTCATGTCATTTTTTGGCGTGAAGAATAGGTTTTTTTTCATATATATATATGAATGCTTTTGTATAGTAGTACAATAAATCTAGCTTTGGGTTGAACATGATGATTTCTAGCAATAAACAGCAACACTATATTTGACATTTGTAACATGAGAAATGAAATGTCTGATTGCAATAGTAGATTTGAAACATTGTCCTTCGAGAGGTGGTATAGTCAGGTGATGCTGAGCCAAAATCACAAGAGGATTGTCAAACTCGGAGTCAAATGAAGATCAGTTGGTTTAAGAGTCATGAATTAAAGTTCTGTGCTTTGGGGGAAGGCATCTTCCTTGCCATGATAGTCAGAAATGGCCTGAACCTTTTTTTAGTTTCCCTCAGCATGTGATCCTTTCAGCTGCACCTTTTCCCAACTGCTCCTTCTGGATGAGGTGCTGGCCATGGAGTGGCAGCTGTTCCCATGAATGTATAGAAGTAGAGATGGTTTTTACACAGCTGTCCTTGCCACACTGCTTTGGAGGTGGCAGGAGACAGCATTTTCTGGCTTGCTGGCATAGCCTTGGGTGTGGAGCATGGCTGGATCACAGCCTGGGGTGGCGTGGCTGCGGGGAATACTTTTCATTACAGCTGAACGATTAAAGTAGCCAATAACGGTAAATATTTAATGTGAGTCAGACAAACCTTGTGAGTCAACACTTCTCACAGTACTATAAGAGGCTGCTTCCTACCAGTTGAGTACCTTGAATTCCTGTAACTGCACTTTGCTGGCAGGAACCTCAGGCTATGGGATGGCAAGGTGTGACCACGTAGCTCTGTCATGCAGCAGGTCATCCACATGCCGGGCAGGGCTCTGACTCCCAAGTGCTTGTGTGGTGTGAGAGACAGAGAAGTTGCCAAAAAAACATAGCTCTGCTCTGGCTTCTGGCTTAGTACAGTGAAAAGACTTGTCATTTAAGAGATATGTAATCGTTAAGAGTACGTAATATGCTTTTTAAAGATAGATGATCTGTAGCTTATTTTTAGCGACATAATTTAACATATAGTGGGAAAAGCATTTATGCAGATATTGGT
This sequence comes from Melospiza georgiana, assembly GCF_028018845.1. Taxonomy (NCBI): domain Eukaryota; kingdom Metazoa; phylum Chordata; class Aves; order Passeriformes; family Passerellidae; genus Melospiza; species Melospiza georgiana. The sequence continues at coordinate 125,625,245 of NC_080430.1, read as the reverse complement.
TATCAGCAGCATGCAGTCGTCAGTTTTAAAACTTGCAGTGGGGAGAAAGAATCATAGAACCTTCTGGGGGTGATTTAGAGACAGCTGAACCTCAAGAGATGGAGTTATTCCTACTGTTCAAGTTATCTTTTGATTGTGATAAGAATGACTTCATCACCAGCATTCTGCTGTAGCTGTAAATACTTGCTTTGCTCTAGAAAAAGCTATGCCAGAATTATTATCAATGCACATGATACTGTGCACCAGGTGTTTGCAGTATAAAAAATGTCTTCACAATAAATCAGTAGGAACATAATTTCAGAGATTATTTTTTTTTGTTCTCACTGTACCTGAAGCATATGCAAGAGGGAGTGCACATTCACTTTCATGTAGTCAAGTAGAAATGAGACAACTGCTAAAACACAAGAAATGTCATGGTGCAGTACCTGAGGAAAGACAGGTCAGAGAAATTAAGATTAGGGAACACATTTCCATTTCAGGGGTTTTCAGGTAAATATGGAGAAATCTAATCCTTGACTCCATTTTTATTCAGAGCTTTGATTTTTTTTTGACTTATCCTTCTAATAAGATTATTATTTGATTGTGGGATATTTCAGTCTCTGAAGGTAGAAGAAAGGGTTAAGGCTCTACCAATATGTCACCAATTCCTTCTCTCAGATGCTGTGGTAATGTATGGAAAGGTCTGTAAGCATGGCATTTTTTTATTTTAATCCTCTTCCATTAAGTTCTAATGACTGGTTGCTAAACGATGTCATGCATTTCCTGCTCCTTTTATGGGGAGCTGTTTTATAAAGCAGCAGCTTGGAAGCGTGCAGGAAGCAGTCATCTCTGGAATTGATTGCATTTCTGATAGACCACTTTTGTACTGTATCCCTGGAGAAATGCTGCAGGTCATAATGGCTTATGTTCTCCTTGTAGCTGTAGCATAATAATTTACAGAAGTAGAACAAAGGCAGAAACGAGCAATACCATCTTTGAACCTCTCACTAGGCTCAGCTCACTCTGTTTCTATTTATTTATTGTTTATTTAAAGAAAGCAGACATTATCATTACTGGAGGGGAGTAAGGGCTGTGTACAATGCTAAGGAAATCTCTTGGTCTGAAACAGTTGATGTTTATAAATTGGTTCGGCGTATGATCCACAAGAAACATGTCCAATTTGATCAAGTGATGTGGAAGGGGCAGTTGAACAAAAGCAATGTTTGCATATATTGGGATGGCAGTAATGATCCTGTCCCTTCTGTCTGTCACACTGATTCATTAAAAATGGGTGTCAGCCATTAAGCTTTGATTTCCAGCACAGATAAGTAATAAAGGAAGCACATAAAGAAAACAAAGGCTGGCCACACTGCAGAGCAGTCTGATCTGATTATGCTGAGACTGCCACTTTCTTGAGTGGGTGGTAAGTATAAGGGGATGGCTCCCATTGTTTCTCTTTCTGCAGCTCTGTCCTCAGTGAAATATTGGTAAGAAATGCGTGGGTTTTTTCATGCATCTTCTCTGAAAAATTGCTTTCCTTGGTTCCTGACAAATATGAACAAGAAAGTCCCTCAAGTGAATTCTTCATGATGGGCCAGATTCAGTGAGTGCCTTGGTGTGCAGAAAACATGTAGAAAAAAAGCTTTTGAGGTTTATAAACCACATGGCATTTGCTGTGGTTTTGTGGTTTCTTTTTTTTTTTTTTTCTGTTTGCAGGTGTGCTGATCTTAAGAATATATAGAAGTAGAAATGGTTTTTACTCTTTCCTTCTGCAAATGCCTGAAATTATAGCATGGAACTAAAGGCCTCAGCCAAATAGTAACTGGTACTGAATATCAGTCTTTCTAGTAGTATCAGGCTGCCATGAGCAATTTTTTTATGACTGGACTGGTGTTAGTCGGAACAGGTTTCACCATGGTAGATTTAAAAGTGTCTCGGGTCCATTTTTTATTTAGTACTCTGGTAATTTGGATGTTCATTGAACCATGAACAGTCTTGCAAAATTGCAGGTGAGCTAAGAAAATGTACTGCTCTTATCAGAGAACAGCAAGGATGTTTAAAATATACCTCTGGCTTCTACTACAACTTTAGGAAGGTCACTTACTTTCTCCTTATTTCAACCTGCCTGTTTCTGGATAATATAATGTCACTGACTGCAATGGAATTTAGTGAATACGTATTTGCAAAGCATTTGGGCATTTCACATAAAAGGTTTTGCAGTATTTCTTTAGAAGACTGTGAGTTCTTGATGGTGAAGTCCATAATAGTCATCCTGAGATGAGACTGCTCTTGAAAACTTTGATAGAAAGTGGAAGAGGGGTCCTGAGGCTATGAAGGGTGAAACAATGGGGAGGCAGCACCCTTGGTGACAGAGTTTAGGCCTTTTGCTCTTCCTTTTTTTTTTTTTTTTGGTGTTTTTTTTTTTTTGGTTTTTTTTTTTGTCTTTTGTTTACGTGCTGAGGAACACTTACCATTGTGCGTAAATCCATTGGTTTCAAAGCTTTTCATGCTGGAGAATCTAGCACGTTCTTTTTCCTGGAATTATAGAAATAAACATATAATAGGGATGGCAGAAGGGAATGTGCAGTAGAGGACTAATAGAAACTTGATATATTTGGCAGGATTTTCACTAATTATGTCACTGCCTGCTAATATACATCATCTTTACATTAGGAAGAAAGATGAAACCCCAAAATATGATGATTTTAAGCAGTGATTCATTCACCCTTTGTTGTATCTGCTCTCCAAAGCCTCATACCTGTGCAGCAGTAAAAAAGGTACAAAGTGCTCAGAGAAGCAGCTGAGATTTTTAGTTTTTACCTTTTAGCAAGCTGATTTGAAAATTCACATATATTTTGTGGTGTTCTGTTGGCTGTTTTGCATCCTTCACTGGCCACTGGGCTAAGAAGATAAGGGCTTGGAAAAAAATAAAGCTTGAAATTCCTGCCAGAGGTGAATGGTAAGAACCCCCTGGTGCTACTTTTTTTGTATGATTTTAGGTATGCTGAGTTTGATAACTTATTCTGTACAGCCACGTAATCCAACAATAGTCCAGGAGTAAGTGGCAACACAAAGACCAGGAAGACAAAGAGTGGGAAAATGATAGAAACCTTGGAAGAATTGCCAAATGTAAAGGCTGCATACACAGTGCTAGCTGTGCAAGAGATACAAATGATAGTGATGGATTAGTGATATGCATTCTCTCTGCCTTTTCTCTCTACTGAAAAAATAATTTTGTGGGAACTTGTTATGATTGTCTGTTAGTGTTTGTATTTGAGAAGGGAATGATATCAGAATGAATGAAACATGCATCATTATTTTTGGTCATAAAATGATCTGAGATTTTGGCAGCAAAACAATCAGAAAAGGGCTACCTGTTCTTTATTTTTGAACTTTACTCACAGAAATTGTTTCAATGTGGTGAACACATAGTCCTGAAGATACACAACTTGGGTCTCTGGGCTATTAGGAAATCAAAGTCCCTTACATTCGAATTAAGCCTGGCTCTTGCAGGGAAGATGAGTTGTTGCTATTAATGTATTTATTTTCCAGAGGTCATTTAGATGGGTTTTTATCATCTTTATAGCAGAAAATGACAATGTGACATTGTGAGGACTCTGGAATAGAGCAACAAGACTTTTCTTACATGGAAACCCAAGAAAATCCTGGTTTATAGAACTAGGATTTTGCCTATGGAGCTCAGAGAGGTGACTCCTTTTCCCAGGACCTTTCCTTTCCTTGAGCCTCTAAGCAACCTGTTCCAGTGGAGGATGTCCCTACCCATAGCAGGGGGTTGGAATTAAATGATCTTTAAGGTCCTGTCCAACATAAAGCATTTGTCCTGGATAGGGGAAGGACTTTATTTGTGTATTCAGGAGAGGTGTTAAAAAGGAACAGCTGAGTTAGGAGTAGATTAATTAATGGTCCCTCATTTCCAAGTCTAGTCTTAGGTGGAATGATGATTATTTGCTTATCTTGCATCCATCACTAACAGACCTTACCCTGCTGCCTCCCCTTCCTCTAACGAAGAGTCTTAAATGCAAGTTCCAGTAGCAGAAACTGTCCAGGAATCTGACTGCAATCCTCTTGGCAGTTTATACAGTCTTCTGCCCACCATTGCTGCAAAATCTAGGAGTACATTTCCAATACTTCCCAAGCTGTGATCTGTTCCTGAATATGCATTTTGCATTAACACTTACTATCTGCAGTAGGGTCTCTCTCTGGCATCAAAAAACACAGGTAACCTCCCCATAGGAAATCAGAGCATTAAGATGGTCACAGAGAGAGTGACTAAAGTGACATTGTGTTTGATGAAATGCCTCCACAGCAGTCTCATCTCTTTGGATGGGGCACAGATTGTAGAGTAACTTACCCTAAGCACTATAGGGTGCGACCAGCGTGGTGGGTGAGGACTCAAAATCCCTGTGAGCAGAGCAGTTCCTAGACAGGATCACATACTCATTGCCCAGAAATAGTGTTGATGATGCACTGGGCAAAGAAATTTAGGCATTCATAGTTATTTTTTAAGCATGGTATCTCCTTGATCTCTGTTTCCTATCTGTTTCTTTATAAAAGTAACTTTGATTTACATATAAGAAACAGGCAACTCAGTGCTACTCAGCTACTTTCAGGATGAGGCATGTTTTCAACAGACTTTTGACAAGAGGTTACTACTATTACTAGTAGTTTTACTTATGGGCTAAACATCCCCTCAAATATGTATTTCTAAATATCTATTTCTGCTTGCTTTCCTGTTTATGATAGGATGAAGATATGGCTGGTCCAACTTTGTATTGGGACTCTGAGATGCTCCTTATTGTTACTGCTTTCATGAATCCTTTAGGTAAGATTCCTAAATGTATGAGCTGGCTATATTAAATGTGCTGTCAGAAGGTATTTTCTTGTCTTGGTTTTCTAAAAGAGAAATTCTAATGGGGTCTGTCACTCTGTAAGGATGACTACAGCAAGGACTTTCTTCTGAACATATTCTGATTTGGGTAATTTCATTCTCTCCACCAAAATTCTGCTGAAATTTTAGGTCCTCTACCCTTCCCAAATAGCATTTCTCTTCCTAATTATCATTCAGCTCTACCTCAGCAGCATCAACAAATCAAAAGCTTTAGTTGTACAGCCTAAGACAACTCCTAATTCTCTGGACATTTCTGCAACTAAATATTGAAAATTAGTAACTTAAAAAATATTTTCCATATAATTTGTGTTTCAAAGCACATGATTATTTTTTAACTTTTGCCCTTTAGTTCATAACATATTCCTTTTATTTTAGTGTGAATTTTGGATTTATTTTCAGGTTGTAAATAATATATCCATCAAGCTGTGTGTTTAACATTGCTCAGTTTCCTGTTAGTATTTACCCTGCAGTAATCTTCAGCAATAGAACAGTGAAAGGTTCTGTTTATCATTTGATGCTCATTTATTATTAATCTAAGATTTGACAGACTCCAAGAGTCTATTGTTGTTTCTTGTGGAACATAAGTGAGCTAGAGGAACTGATAGATTTTTCATGTTTGATAGAAAGAATAAAATGCATTTTTTCTAGTGTATTGATGTGTTTCCAAGTAAGCTACCTGTTAAAGGAGATAATTGCTCTGATCCTTTATGCTACTTTTGATTTAAAATGTATTATACCAAGACCAATTGAAATTGTATTCCAAATTTAAAAAGGACAGGGAAATACAATAAAAAGCACACAATAAATTTTACTGGCATAAAGTTGCTTAACAAAATTGTTGTAAAATAAACAAGAGAACATTAAATCTATTTTTCATCATCTCTAACTTGGAGGGCAGTAAGTCACATAAAAATGCAGTACTTTTGGCGCATTTATAAATTCCCATATTTTTCTTGCATCAGAAATAATATTGAGGAGGTTGTACTTCTAACACTTATCCAGAGTCTTTTGTTCAAAAGTAAGTTGTGCTCCTAAATTTGAGTCCAGTTACTCTCAGGGAATTTAAAACAAATGAAAATTCCTACTAACAACTGATAGCATTCAGCTGCTACTGGGAGTGGGTATTCCAGATCTGGAGTGCTACCAGGTACAATTACTTTATCTACACTGGTTATTTCAGACTTCTGTTATCCTCCTGCTCTTGCATTCTGAATGTGCCTTATTCATGCAAATAATACCATTTACCAATAATTCCTGAATATGCTTAGATTCTTTCTGAGTTTAATCAAAACTCCTTGACTTCCCTTTTTTAAACATACCTGTATTTAGATACATTTGACTTTTGGAGGTGGCAATGTCAGCTCTGAAATATATATATATATATATATATATTTTATATTTAGTGACTGTTGTCTGGCAATATATATGGAATGAAAGTCTATAATTTGACAGATGGCAAGGCAAATCAAAGTAGTAAATTTAGATCAATTCATGGTGTACATTCTTGGAAGTGGTTTTAGCATTTAGTGGGCTTTAAATTGATGTAAAGCAACTACTAAAACAAAGCTAAAGGTTTATTAAACTTCTTTTCATAGTTAAATATGGTAGCAGTACTCTGGAAGGTGTGCATCTGCATGACATTTTGTTAATCAGTTTTATATTGAAACTCCTGTGGAATTGCTAGTTCTGATTTAAGAATATTGCAAAAATCAAAAGATGCCCGAGAAACTGAGTAGACAGTGATTTAGTAGAGATACAGTAGACAGCTGAGACTCTTGGACACAACAGAAGTCTGACGATAATTACCATGCCAATAGGAATCCTCTAATTCAGATTTCTTCCCTGTGCATACCAGCTAAACTAAAACCTGACAAGTACAAAGTGATCAGAACAAAAATTCCTGTGGGTGAAAAATACACAGGATGTTTTATGCCTACTCCCTGTGACTGGGGCAGGAAGAGTTCCCTGTTCATTCTCCCCTCCTGATGGAAAACTGAAAAAGCACAAGCTCTTGTACTTCACCAAGGACCAGCAAGCTGTGAAAGTTGTACTTCTCTGTCATAAGGTCTAACTCAGTGGAAGAAGTAGGGGAATTAGGTCATAGTTCAAGGATTCTTGCAGAAATCAGTAGAAAGGCCCAGGAATACAGAAGGGAAAACAGTTCCTTAGGCATTTCTTAAACTTTCTCGTGCAGTCACAGGCAGATGGACAGGCAGGAACATACAGGAATGTGCCCCCCTGCCCCAGTCCCTGTAGCTGTGCAGCTATGTGCATGCACAAACAACTTTGATCCTGTTCTAATTCCTGTTCCTGGAATTTGAAGTGGGATGACCATCTTGCACTATGGGAAGAGCCTGTCCCCGTGGTTGCTGTCAACAGTGGCAGGAGGGAGGAGAATGACACTGGCATTTGAAAGCAGCACAGTGCATCCCAATAATCTCGTAATCCTAACAATGTCTCCATAACAAAATTTGATTATGGAGGATGCAAGATTTCCCTGTGAATGATTACAGTTTCTTAACCAAATAAAGCAAGTTTCTTAAGCAAATAAAGCAGTGAAGAAAACAGAACGTTAAAGGTCTAATTGATTTTGTGGATAAGTTTTGAGTAGTGAACATATATGAAGAGTGCATCACTCTGCGGTGACAAGGAATTGGTTTCCATGTCCCTTGTTATCACTTTGAACATTAAGTTCAGTCCCTGGGCTAGAAGCACTTAAGAAAGTGTTTTGTCCAGAGTAGAATGGTTTGGCACACTTTTAGGTTCCTCAGGAAGTCTCATTTGAATTTCTTAATCAACTGGGGAGGCAATAGGTCTACTGTAGGACAAACCAAGTCTTCCCTCTTCTTTTGGTTGTCCCGGATGCCATATTTCAATCTGGGACTGAAGACATCCTACCTTTACTGCCACTGTTTGACCCTCATGTGGGCATCAGTAGTCAAATTGTGATCTAATGTTTGAAAACAAGTCCAGCCTTTATAATCAAGTGTGTAAGAAGAAATCCATGACCACTGTGAAATGGGATTTAATGGGATCCATCTGAGAACACTGGTAGGTAGGAAGATATCATTTGTAGATGGTAAATTATGAATGACTTATCTAAGCTATGTATGCTCTAACACTATTAGCTCAAATAATTCCAACAGATTTACATCATGTCTTGTAAGGAATTTGACAATTTATTCTCTGTAAATCACAGTGTTAATGGTAAACAAGTAAATAGTTACTGAGTCTTTCTTGTGAGTGTCTACTTCTACTGTAGAACATGATGATTTGACATCATTTTTTTTCTTCTGAAACAGCAAGAGTCAGTTTGATGTGTGTCCTGATGTGTGTTGAGTTACAGCTGTGGCATGGATCAATTTAGCCTGGTCTGAAAATAAGCTAGTTTACTTCCTATTGCATGTATACACTGAGACTTCACAGTAATTAAATCACTAAAGTTATCAAATATAGGTTACTTATTTGAAATAAACCATGAGACTGAATGGCATGTGTAGTAGTGAAACAATTCAGTAAATGCACATCTGTGCTCCTAATTCTTGCAGACTTTATAAATCCACCATCTGACACTTCCAGGAAATGCTTGTGCGTAATGTGGAGATCAATACCTTCTTGTTAGGAAATTACCTTTCTGTTAGTCTGGGAGACCAGTGTATTCAGAACACAGGGCTCACTCTTTGTGTTTCATGCCCAAATTATTGTATTTTTTTCTGCTATAGTCAGTTGTTTCTGTTTTACTTTTGTTTGGCATGCACCTTAAACAGAACACGCAAAACTACAAGTAAATAATGGTTTGGGTTCCTGCCTGCATTATTTTCTTCTCTGCTAGGAAACCAAGGGCTAAAAATTGAACTTTGCAGATTTGCAGTGAATCTGCAAGTGCCTTGTAGGAAAGCAAATAGGAATCTCCTAAAAAATGTCAGTAATAGACATCTTTGATACATTTTTCACAGAGAAACTGTGAAATACCAGAATATGTTTGTGTAGGGAAGACAACCAGCAGCAAGGGATAACAGCACTGGTATTATTAGTGCATTGCTGGATTTAGCCAGGAGATTTAGGCTGCAGGGGTCTGTCCTTGTCTGATATGTAATACAGAATAAAGCTTTAACCTTTCTGTGCTTCTGTTTGCCCATCTTTAAAACAAACAAAGCTGCTGACTTCCTTGGTGGGGAAAGAGAAAGAATGATTGAGAGGGAGGGATTTTTATGCCTCGGAGGTGCATACTTATAGTCCTCACTCTGATGCATAAAAGGGTATTAAAGACCTTTAAAAGGAGAGCAGAAAGTATTTTTTTGACTATTTATGTCAAGATGACAGCCAGCTTATGAACCAAAAATTGTAGAGTAGAAATGCAAGGTGGGATTCTCTTTGCTTGACATATGGCCACAACGGTTTATCAAATGGAATATCAAGAAGGGACTTGATCTGAATGTCTAAATCTTCCCCGGTTTCAAAAATATCCAACAATAAAAAGATGAAGAGGAAGAACCAGAAGTTAAAATCAAAACCTCAGAAGCTGAAATGAGAAATAGCATGCACATTCAAATTGAATGTGGATAGCTTTTGGGGAGATATGCTTTTGCTAAACTCAAATTATTGCACTCAGAATGGGTGTAATTGAATGAAAATCTTTGGTGTCTGGTAGAAGGATGCTCTAATGGTTTCTCTGGCTTTGACATGGGCAGCTATGGCAACAAATGACTCCAGCAATAAGACTCTTTCCCTTCATTAAATGAAGCAGCTGCTATTGAAGGATCTGCCACTGTTTTCCTCCCCTGAAAATCTCTGACACAGACATTTAGCTCCAGAAGCAAGGCAGGTTGCCAGGTGTTGAGCTGAATCAATGGCCTCTTTCCTGCTGCAAGGGAAGGAGGCTGTAGTCAGCTGATGGAAAAAAGACTTTCCATACGTCAGTAAGCAAGGGCAGAGTTGAGGTTATTTGTGCATCTTTAAAAGTCCACGTTTTCAGTGTTTTAAAATACTACTGATATGTTCTGATTCCTCAACATTTTTAAACAAAGCAAAAGCAAGACCATGCTTTCTCTTCTGGGTATATTTTTTTCATTTGTTTGGTTTTTGTTATTTTCTTTTGTTTTTTTACAAAATTCACAATAATTCTTTAGTTTCAGATATTTTAGTGTGCAGATAGCATAAAATATTGACAACAGGCAGTGCATAAAAAGTCTTTCAGTGCAAAAAGTTTACACACATATCAGTCATGTCACATTTTCCAAGCTCTGTTAATGAGATATATTGCATTGGCTACAATAACATTTCCTGCAAATGTATAATAAAAAAGTCATGCACTTAGATTCCTGCATGTATAATTGAATCTGTTTGTAGGTGAAAGACATCCTACAACAAAGCCAAACACATCCAAAATTTGTGCCAAGACCCCTAGATTCTACCTCACTGCTGGGAATATGATCAATTCTGCGGGAGCTTCAAATGCGTTTTAATGGAGATTGAGATTCAAAACTGGGCAAACAATCTTCTGTTACAATTGCTGTATTATTTTGTGATGTTTCCACACTTTTTGTTGATAATTTCCTACTTTTATAGCCTTGGAGTTAGCATCCCTTTGAGATAAATTGTGTTGCTGAGGTCTGTGTGCTATTGTTTCAGAGCACTTGTCAGTGCAGGAATCACAACTGCTGCAGTTGGCATTCTGCTCACATCCTCAGGCTCTGCCTTGCACCACAAAGGCTTTCTTTGCTAGAGCCACCTCTGTGCACAAGGAAAGCTGGGTACCTGGATCATATTTTGCAGCAAGGGATAAAACTGCAGAGTCACTAAACCACAGAGCATAAAGGGCCCTGCCTGCAGCAGCACAAGTGTCTCAGTCTACCTAAGTATCCATGTGGACATAATGAATGCAAATAAATTAACTGCACATAATTGTATGCTTCCTAACACAGAGGGAAGCAAGTTGAAATTTTATTTTTCATGCTGAACCATGTATATCTGCAATCCAAAGGCACAAGGCTTGGACTCTCTTTTTTCTCCCAGAAAGTAGGTAATTAAATTTTTAATTTTTTTTTTAATCATATCATCATTCACACTATAATGAGTCAGATAGATCATATTTTCAGAATATTTTGACTCATTGTTTTGGGTCCGTCTGGGATGGAATCAGTTTTCCTCACAGCAGCCCTCACAGCGCTGTGCTTTACTGCTTTGTGTCTGGAGCTGGAGAGTCACTGATAACACTCCCTCATGCTGGCAGAGCACTGCTCCCACAGCACCAGTGCTGTCTCTGCAATATTCCCCCCCTCACCAGTAGGCTGAGAGTGGGGAAGACACACCCAGTGTGTGAGGGAACACAGCCAGGAGAGCTGACTCAAACTGACCTAAGGGATATTCCATTTATGACATGTGCTCAGCAATAGAAGTCAAGAGCAAGGAAGAGAGGGTGGGCATTCATTGTTTACAAAGTTTATTTTGTGGAGCAACCACTACAAGCCCTGTTCCTCTGAGAAAGCTGGACATCAACTACTGATGGGAAGAGGAGATAAAATCTTCTGTTTTCTTTTTCTTTACTGTGTGGTCTTTGCTTTTGCTTTATTGAATGGTCTTTATATTGGTCCATGACCTTTTCCCAGTTTATTTTCCTCCCCCCCGCTGTCATCCTGCTGAGGATCCAGGGTGACAGTGCAGCTTGGTGGCAGGTGGTGTCCAGCCTACCACACTCACTGACAATTTACACTGGGAATAATGGATCCCAAACAAACCTGATGTCACAAATTACAGGGTCATCCACAGCTGGCAAGGAATTTTGTGTCAGTTGTTTGCTGTCTCTACAGAAACACAGAAACCAAACTGCACAGGAAAATGATGAATCAGTGTTCTGTTACAAACAGTGCTTATCCTCAGCTGAATGCAGGACTCTGAATCCCCGGGCCTGAGAGCACAATTGGAAGCATTAATTACAAGCATGGGGCAGAAGGTTTCATCTTCATTTGAATTTTGCCTCCGGGTAACAGGGCAATATCAAACCCTTGTCCCTGGCTTCTGGGCATCTTTAATTACCTGCCTGCAAGTTTCTAACCACCCTGTCTCCCTCTCTGTCACCATGACAACGTCCCTGCTGTCAGCATCCTGAACTTTCCCTCTATGTTGCAGTCACTTGGAAACCCATCCAAGTAGTTTAAATAATATGGAAATAATACAGACATATAGAAGGGTAAATGCAGGAAAGGAATTAATTTTCTCCCATCCTCTGGCAGCTCCTGGGAGGCAGGTGACCGTGGGGAATCCAGGAGTGTCCATAGGGACTGTTTGTGTATGAAAAACTGAATGCTTGGCTTGGTTGTCTTCCTGAATGAAAAACCCTTTTCTTTATGACTTGTTAAACCCATCAGGTTTCTATTCAAATGTTGCATGGGGTAGGAGTGAAAAAAGCAGACAATGGAAGGGGGGAGGAATTAACGAGGAGCAGAGTGAAGTGCATGTCTAGCAGTTGCTAGCTGAGACCTGCCTGGAGCACTGGGGCTGCCAGCTCCCTGCTGCTGCTGCAGGTCACTCTCTTCTCTGCCTCACAGAATACGCTGGCCCTGTGCTGCTGTGCCATTCTGACTGCTCAGCTGGCCACAACACACATTGGGCTTCTCAATTCTCAGTGGGTTAACACCATTCCTCCAACCCAGCTTCTTGTGTGCATAATTGCAGTTACACTGCAGAATTTGCACTGTGGTTCTAGGGATCCTTTAGGAACAGATGTGCTAAGTGTGAGACTCATCTGCTGCTGCTCCTATTAAAAACCCCTCAAAGCAGAAGCTGCTCTCAAGTGTCACCTTGTGCTGTCACCCAGAGCGTTTCTCTGTCCCCTCTCTTTGCCAGCTGGGTATGACGTATGTCTGTGCTCGTAATGGACCTGGCACAGGATGTAATTTGTCTGCAGAGCACTCTGAAAAGTAAACCAACAGATTTATGGGTATTCAGCTGACCATTAAAGAGCACACTAAATCTTACAGAAGATGACCTTAGGAAGAAGTGGGGAGTAAACAGACTATTGACCCATTGCCAGTCATGCTCATTACTCTCTACAACAGGGATTCTCCGTGTCTTCCAGCTAGAGATGAAGGCCATCTGGGCTGAAAGAAAGTTTGCAGACTGATGCAAAGAAAGATTTAGGTAAATAGAAATTTATATGTAGAGTGCAATATTGACTTTTTTTTTTTTTTTGGCATGCGTTATATATTTTGAGGTGCAGGAAAAATTTGTTTTGAAGAAGCTGTAAAGGAGTAATCTTGTTCTCTCAGGTGTTAAGGTCTTTGGCCTGCCAAACGTAATTTCTTTAATTAAAATAGAGGGAAGTTTAGGGGCAGAAACAAATATTAAATTTTGAAGGAACAATGCTGCATGGTTTTGCTAGGCTGAAAGGAGAGATAGAAGAAGTCTTTCATCACACAGCTGCAGAAAAAGAGCAAATAATCATCCCTCAACAGCTGGAACTATAGCACTGAACTAAGTACTGGGCCCTCAAAAAATTTCATAAGGATCATCTCATGCACAATGGATACATCATGAAAATATCAAGATTCCCATCTGATTATGCCTCCAGTAGGTTTCTGCTTAGTGATTCCAAATCTGTCATTTGCAAGAGTTGTTCCTCTGTTTATCTCTCTACTTCCTGGCAGCAAATTAGTACACAAATATGCACAAATTTACACAAAACCAAACAATCATCTCTTTTAGGCAAATCTAAGGAAAGCACTCAGAGAAAAATCTGCCACTTAATATTTATTTTTATAGTTGTGTACATTATGCCATTGAAGACAATTAAACCCATGTAAATAATGATTTCTGCACACTCATGCTTTTTTTAAATATGTGAAGTGGCACTCCCAATACCTGCCTTTCCTGTACCCAGTAATGCATTTATTATTAATTCAGGGTTTTAGTAAGCTGTCTGAAGGTGAACAAAGAGCACCTGTGGAAGGGGCTGCTGTTGAGTTGTCAGGGTCTTTTAGTAGATAACTAGAACAAAAGGCTGAGATTCCTCCTACAAATGGCTGGGAACTGAAGCCTTGGCTCTGTACAGCCCTGGACTTTGTGTCTGCTCACCAAATTTGGATCCTGAACCAAATTCTGCTAAGTTCTTTTGCAGGATGTGAAGGAATAACCTGCTTTGAACTCTAAACCTAAGTATATAAAAAAAAAAAAGTAACTAGTCTTCTATATTTAGGTACTTGAACAAGTGACCTGATTTCTAATGCACTGAAGTTAAACATTGAATTAAAGTTTTTGCTGACATCTGTGGGAGCTGTTTAGTGTAAAAACTTCAGAAAATCAGGTCGTTCATTTTGCAATTCTGATTTGGAGGAAGAATCTAATTCTCTGCTCCTAATTTTTGAAATTTGAGTGTGTTTGTAGTCTAAACTCAGGTCTGATGTGGAAAGCTGAAAGAAGCCCCAGCAACACTACCTTTGCTATCTTTTAAGAGAAAGAGACCTTTAAATGTAATTTAAGTGTTGTGCTGATAGGAATTTGGATTATGTGTTGGCTGAGTTTAAGAAATGCAGGACACCTCACAGTCAGCTCCTTTCTCTGCCTGTCCAAGGTAGAGATCTTAGGATTTGACATTCCCTTTCTTTTGGGGTTTTCTCTTGTGTTTCCTGTCTCTAGAGTTATTTTACACAAGGCCAAAGCAGAGAGGAGATCTTGTAGGCCAGCGAAGCCCTGTGAGAGGTTAACTTACTTCAGGCAACACAAACCCCCACCCAATATCAGCATCCTGGCCATGTGTGTCACTGCCCCATCAGGGACAAACCCCACTGCCAGGGCTTGCTGGTCCATCGGTCTGTCCTGCCATAGCTCAGGGCTGTGGCTTCAGTCCCAAATCTGCCTTGTGTCTCCTGCCTGCTGGTGTTACCTATTGCCCCACTGCAGCTCGGACTCCCCCCAGAACAGCAGCACTCAGACTTGCTGCCCTGCAGCCTCAGGCACTGAACAGGGGGCAGGGGGTCCATATCCTGGTCACCCCAGTGCTAGGTGTCATCTCTGATGGGAATGAACAGTGTGTCCTTGATTGGAAGGGATGGGAAATATACACAGGTAAGGAAGGAAAAGAAAGAGTGAGATTCCTATTAAAAAAAACCCCTGTGCTTTTCATTGCGCTTAATTTAGTACTTTATATTCATTTATATAAAAACTGTGAAGAACTATTTGGAACAGAAAGAGTTACTGCAGCTTAGCAAGTCAGGTCTATTTATGTGCAACTGTCAAGGCAAATGTAATGGTGGTTTAAAACTAATGTATTTTACTTAACAAGTGCCATGCTCAAGGTTCAATTACCAAGGTGCATCCCACGAACTTAGACAACAATTTAGTCCATTTTTCTTCTTAGTGCTCAATATCAGTACATTCTCTGCCTGCTCATCTGTTGCTGATACATGACAGGTTAAGCCAAGAAACTTCCCTAATTAATAATGTGTGATACAAGAACTTATACAATCACAGAGCAGGAATTCAGATGTATCAACTCATCCTCTGTGTATTAATGCAGCCAGGGGACATTAACACACACCCACTGGAGGGCTGTGTGTGCATTCAGACACAGATTACTGATTTCCTGTCTTCATCACTTAATATGAACTTGACAATATTGATGAAACTTATTAACTTTCTCACCTCTTTTAGTGTCTTATTTATTTGGGTTGTAAGTGCTTTGGCCCATGGAAAGTCTCTTGTCTTCAATTAATGCTGTTGGCACTGGCCTCAGCTGCATCTTTAGATAATGTTTCCACACGACATTATAAAGCAATGATTACCAGTGACTGATGGGATCACTCCTGTTCCATGTAAGGAGCTGCATAAAACTGTGTGTGCTGCCAGACAGAAAGTGGGTAAGGCCTTGCCAAGGGTGCACGTGGACTGCACTTGGGATTTATGATGGTTCTGCTTTATGGATTTACAGGAATTTAATCAGGACATGAGAAATGTCATCCTAGAAACCCCAATTAATCCTTTTGTTTGGTCTCCACTGAGACCTCTCCAGTTACTGCAAGGGTGCAGGGTAGTCTCCAGTGGGAGAGAAGTTACCATTCTTCAGCTCCAATGGATGTTCAAAAGAGCTGAAATGAGAAAATGCCATATAGAAATCTGCTTTGAGGTCTTCCTTGGTTAACAAAAAAGTAACTTCTCTACCATGAGCATTGTAATTCTTCATCATTTGTGTGTGCTGCATCTAATAAACATTGCAGTAGTGGCATTAGCCTTGTCTGTCATCTTTATTTTCTTCATATCCCACTGCTATCCCACTGCAAGTGAACTACTTTACCCTTACTGATGGTGCACTATATTGAACAGTGAAATCAAGATATTCGAAATGGACAGTATCAGCATCTCCAGTATTTTAAGTATGTGCTTGTTAAAATTGACAAAACCATACTGCAACATGCAGTTTGATGACATTTGAAGAACTGAGGCTTGGAGAACTGACTCTTCCCTTGTCCCTTGGCAGGTGACCAGCAGATGCAAACACTTGGAGCCCTGAATCCAAATGTATTTGTTCATGACAGGCTGTTCTGGTTGCCCATACTTTCCAAGACGGGGGTTATATAATTTGCTCTGCATACTGAAACACAGTGACCTAGTGAAAGGTGCATAAAATTTAAGTATTGAATAGAATAGATGCTCTAGCTAGTACATTGTGTATGTTAGAGTTACAGGTGATTGACATGTATGAAATTAATCTCTATAAGCAGGAAAATGTAAGAAAAACTTTTGTCTTATCAATAAACTGAAGAGAGTGCGTTCGCTAGGATTTGATACCTGAGGGCAAGTACCACAGCAGAATTTATATCCACATGACCAAAATTTCTGGAAATTGCTAGGAAAAATCTATCTTGACTGTCTCACCTCTGTCTACTTTTAGATATATTTTTTCCACTAATTGATAGACACCCTTTGCTATTTGTTACTACTCTTTCCTGTGAGTAACTGTAGCTAAGTCCTTCTTTGAAGATGTGAAGGGATTTTCTACATACTTTCCTTACACAAAGAGCAGTCAAAAAGCCCCTCTTCAGGAATCAAGAAACCCACATTTTCATAAACTATAATAATTATGATTCTCTTATTTTTAAGTAGACTTGTTCTTCCTTCCACCCATTTTTTACTATCAAAAGGAATGACATGAATAGTCAGCCTTGTAAAAAGTTCACTACTGTCATTGTTATGTATTATCAAATCTTTGAAATTAAATGTGTCTTTGTACCTGGCTCAGGAGGAAGACTGTGTAATGATTTTGGAATTTCATTCCAGTGCAGACTGATAACTGATTTTTTTCATAATTATTTAGCCTTGTGAATGACTTTCAGTTTTATGGCTGATGGACAAGGATATTAAAAAATGGTTTACCAAAGGTGTGTTAAATGGATTAGTCTGCTTTCAACAAAGAAAACATTTCTGAGGGGAAATATTCTGAGGTATTCTGTAATACTATTATTTCCAGAATAATTTTAGACCAAAATTTGTACACAACAACAAACTCCATTTATAATTCCAATACTAGAAGTGCTATTATTCTTTCTGCTAGGCAAATCAGTTGTTTGACAGCTGCATTGTCCTTCCCAAGTTGACTTGTCCCTTACTGCATTTCAGTGGAATTTTTTTTTCTCGGTAACAAATTATAGAATTTCAATAAGAGGAAAAATAACTTTGCATTGGAGAGATGTTTTTCAGTAGTGGAATCAGTCTTGGAAATAAAAGTTGGAAGATTTAGTTTAGTACTTTTAATAGTCAAGAGATTCTGTGGCAACTTCCCTGCATGATCTTTTCAGTTTTCAGTGAGGGATTTAAATGTTTTGTTTAATGACAGAATTATTTTGGTTTGATATTTGGAAAGTTGTTGAGTCCTGTGGGACACATATTGAACATGTTCTACTGCGCTGGAATTCCTACTTGGAGTCAACATAGTTCTCAGATCTTAGTGGAAGAACAGGAAATCAAAGTTGTTTCAATTTCTGGTTTTAGTATCTGTTTTCAGTCTGAAAAAGTGGGTATGTCTTATTTCATACCTAAAATTGTTTTTCACCAATATGTATAATGCAGAAATATATACTTATGTAAATATTCCAACATTTGTATAATATGCTACCAGTAGGTCATCTGTGTTCCTACAGACAGGAGGATGAGAGCTTAAAGATTTAAAAAATTGTTATTCACAGAAAAGGTCCCATCAAGTGCCTCAGTCATTCATAAATTAATAATGAATTCAGATACTAGTGTCCACATGAAAAGAAGACAGAAAAAACCTCAAAAACTTTGGATTTTAAAATACTTTGGTTTAAAATAAAAACAATACTTTTTAAAGACGAGACAGATTTAAATACAAGTGCAATGAAATGTTTAATTTCTATTCCAGTATTCCAGTAAATATTCCTGTTTGCCTAACCTTAAACTTAAAAAAATATTCTACAGTAAAGGGAAAGTTCTCTTTTCTAGAAACTCAAACACTACTTTTTTTTCATGGACTGTCAGTGAGACAGAATCAGAGTACTTTTAAAATATTAACTATAGAGCTAGAATGATATAAATGAAATTTATTAATGTAGATGAATGTGTAGTCACTTATTAATGTAGATGAATGTATAACTAATATTTCTGATAATTTATTCAAATATTATTTAAAACATTCCATTAGTAGAATCAAAACTATTTTCTTTCTTTTTTTTTTTTTTTTACAAAACATATTTCTCAAGAAATGTAAGTGAACTTTATTTTGAGTTCACATTCAGTGTAGGCTGAAGGAAGTTTCTGACCTTTTCTAACCTCTGCATCTGCTGCTGTTGGTGCTGCTGGGCTGGAGCAGAGGAGGAGCCAGGCTGGAGGCGGCTGTGCCCTGCAAAGACAGAGCTGGGGCTGCTCTGCCGCTGCTCTCTGCTCGGCTTCCTCCCCTTTGGGTGCTGAATCCGTCTGTGCTCCCAGAGAAATCTCTCTGCAGGCGGGGCTAGAGCATTTTGGGGGAAAAGATAATCTTTCTTTTATGATGCATCCTTTTTGATCTTTTCTCCAGCACGCAGCTGAGTGGACACTACTATGAATAAGAAGCTTGACTAGGCCAATATTCAAGCAGCAATCAATTTATTATTTAATTTGGTAAAGTATGAGCAATAAAGCGCTGGGTACAGTGGGGGAAGTTTTCCCTCCAACTACACACCGATAATTGATGATTACAGGTATTTATAGGGGTACTCATCAGCTTTTTTTCAGCAGTTTCTATTTCCAATCTTTTACTCATCAGCAATTTTTATTCCAATTTTATTTTATTACATCACAATTCTATACGCTACTGTGATTTTCATTTCTCAGGATGTATCTCAAAGGAGTATCCCCAGACGGTGACGGTCCAGTTTCCGAAAGAAGAAAGACAAATCCCATCTGGTGGGGTCCAGCTCCCCAGATGTGGGTCCACCTTTTAATTGCAGAGACTATAAATCTCATAACAGTGATGTCCAGCTTCCCTTTGGTTGAAACCGTAAACCCTTGAGGTGATGTTCATCTTCCTTTCTCAAGCTGTTTTTCTCTGCTTCAATAAGGCATGAGATAAGCATATTTCCTTTATATATATTCTAAAGCTATAGTTTCAAGGATACAAGTAATATTCTAAAATTATCCTTCAAAAGGTTATTATTGCAGAACTCTTTATGGATTAAATGCAAGCAAAAAGAAACATCTTTAACACCTTAATTCCAATGCTCCTAAATCAACCAGGGTTAATTGCAAACAAAAGATAGGTTGAAAGGCCTTTTCCCATGCTTTATTTTCCTCAGTTTTTATTAGAATTCGCAACTATCCCATTGACAGTGTCCACACATTTCGCATTCACAAGCACACACATCACCTGTTTTTACCTGACACAAACACAGCTTTGCATCTCACAACACCAAACCACATTCTTTTGATGTGGCAAGAATAGAGCAGTCTGGTCTCAGACACATTCCTACCTGACCACTCTTGAATTCCTCTCACCTGGAAACAGAAAAGAATGTTTCCAATGACCTGAGTTAAACTTTCCACACCTGATTATAGACTTATTAATGATTTGTTATTTCTCATTCATATTTTTTGGGGCTAATGTTGCTCTTTGCTGCTTTAATCTTGGAATGTAAACAACCACACTGAAATCTCTTAGAGCAGACCCCAAAACAGCTAGTATGACATTTCCTCTTCTTAGATAAGGACAGTACAAATGTGGTGGAAGACTTCATGGTAGCTGTTGTGTGTTGCTTAATCAAGCTAGGTCCAAAGACTGAAAAAATATCTTCAAGAACTGAAAGGACTCCACCAATTAGGTTTAGAACACCTCCTGTTTTCATTCTGGGCTAGATAATTCAATAAATGAGTACATAGTTCAAGTCACAGTTTCAAGAAAAATGTTTAAAATATTTCTTAGAGCTCAGATTTAGAAAAACAATGGTTAGACAAAAAATATTGTGTCTTGGGATAAAAATATACTTTGCCAAATTACCCAATAAATTTTAATTTGGACCCTTAATTCGCATTCATTCCTGATCTAAACATCTGTCTTTCCTCCACTTTCTGCAGTGCATTTCCAAAAGTTCAATTCTGATATTTTTTGGAAGCCTTGTTATTTTCTCTTCATTTTCTTGAGTTTCACTGGGACTTCTAAATGACAGAATCAAGAATTAATACTGGATGTTAAGCCTCCCTTGCAGGAATGTGAATTTTTCTAGAATGTAAACAGAAATTTGTCTCAAAGGGCTATCACTGGAATAAAAGTGAAAATTAAAAACACAAGAGACCTCGAAGTCCACAGAAAAGGGAGGGAGACAATAAGAAGCAGAAAAACCAAAAGGATCCTTAACCATCCACCTGGAAATTGCAGAGGAGATAGTTTCTGTGCTGTGATGCATTTCAGCTACATCCACAACTATTTTAGCAGTCAAGGTGGAGTTGTGTTAAGTCTGCCCCATGCCCTGTTCAGAGCTTCTCAAAATACTTGTTTTTGTGAGGTTTGCTTTTTTTTTTTTTCATTTTTTTAAATAATGTTTTCAGCACTTGATATTATCTTCTAACTCTGAGTTCTTACCAGGACACTGTTTGCTTTTTAAGAGCTGTGCATGTTTCTTCTCACTTGGTTTTGATGAGTTAGGAGCACGCATGGGTGAAACTAGGTCAGAGAGACATGAACTTGACAAGAAAGTAAAACTATGAGTTTGGGAAAGGAAATGTTTTGTTTCAATAGCTATTTTGCTACTTTAAAAATATCATTGAACTTACACATGTAAATAATGGAGAGGTTTTGCACACATGTATGCAATTATTTAAAGATTTATTGGCTTATCAGGGAAAGCTTTCCTGCAGCTGGAAATGCTTCAGTGAGCTGAGTAAGTGCTGAGTGATGGGGACTGTTTCCAGAACTGTGATATCCCAGAGGTGGTCAGACAGCAGAGCAGAGTAAGTGTGCTTTCAGGAAGGTCTGGAACATGGTACATTTAAGGACATCTGTAGAAGGCTAAATCATCACCTTGTCATTACACAGGAGGCAGCTGAGAAAGAATAATGCCTTCTTTTTCCTTCTGGTGGGGTGTGAGTCACTGAGCCTTTTTTCACCATTTTTGTTTTAACCAAGGCCAATGTGTTCATCCCTGCTGGATGCAGGACTCTGGCAGGAGAGAAGCAGATCTGCACTACAAGAAGGAGCCCTGTTCACAGGAGGAAGAAGCCTCCTTACAGGGCTCTGTGCTGTGTGAACCTTTAGCTACTCAAGGGTCAGATGTATCATCTAAGAAGATGCAAAAAGAGGGAAGGATGGATCAATAGCCAGAGATAGCCACTGCTCTTCACACCTAAAGGAGCAGTCAAAATCAATGGCTAAGATGCAATGCCTTTCAGCTGGCTAAAGTTAAGGGAGGTGAATCCCAGTCAGCTCCTCCTGTTTGTGTGCAAGGACGCTGGGGTATTTTTCCACACAGCTGCACCAAGCCTTTTTTGGTTTTTGTTTGTTTAATTGGTTGTTGGATGTTTTTAAGTGTGTGCATTCCAAGCAAAGCTAAGTAGAAGGAAATGGCAGGAAGTAATGTTGTGGAAAGAACCCAGTAGGAAATAATGATGAGATGATGTGTAGTAAATACTTGGTTATTAATTAATGATATAGGAGAATGTTCCTCACCAGACCTCTTTGCTTAGTGGTCACGTGTGGTCATTGCTGAAGGCTGAGAAGAAAAGTCTGGGATTCCCTTTAAAACAGTCAGTGCATGAGGTTTTTAATAAGAGCTGGAGAAAAGAATAAAAGGAGCAAATTACAGCAAAACAGTGAGTGGATATGGAATGTTACAACAGTAATGATGACTATGTGCCCCATGTGGGGATTCAGACAAGGGATGTGACAGATTAGATCTCCAGTGATCTATTCAGTGGGTCAATGTCTAGAGAATATGACATTGTCTCTGTAATTCTGGGAGATGAAAAGGTGAAAGAACACGAAAGCAAATGCTTTTATGAGATGAAAAAACTCCCTCAGAATTAAACAAAAAACTTATATTTGTTAATATAATTAATTTTTTCCCCTTGTTTATACCTGATTGCTATGTTAAAAGTTAAGCAGTTTTTGCTACTTGTAATTTTGGTTCTTTTATGAAACGCACGTATTAATGGAGTAATATGCCCCTTTATCTTGTGAATTCTTGGGAAATTAAGGACATGAATCAAAATCTAAAAATAAGGCAATGATTGATTACTTTCTTTTGATTATCTGATAATTAATTTATTAATATATAATATATGAGAAAGTTAAATTTTTCATTATATTTTAATTTTTAAATTATTTTTTCATTTTTTCATCTTTTTCCATTTTTTATCATACTCCTTATCTTGGGTACAGCCACCATCACATACATGCCCTGAATTTGAGAATAAAAGATTCAGACTTGCTGAGTGCTAGTGGAAGTGCCTCATGTACTCATGTAGTGAGGAGGATCAGCTGGGAGATTGTGGTCATGGGAGGGAATGATCTGGGCAGGGATGTAGCCTTTTCCTGACCTTCATCACGCTGCTGCAAAATAATTCCACTGGGCTGTCACTTTGCTCCCTCTCATCACCCCACTGCTGGCTTTTCTTTTTATATCACATTAAAGGTGAAGCACTTGACTTCACCTTCAAGGCCCTTCAAAGCTGCACCTTCCCTACAGATCACCTATAATTCACAGAAAGTGTCATCTCCTAGCCCTGACAGGTCACTGATGCCAGCCAGCTTCAGCCTGCACTTGTTAGCATTTCAAAGGAGCAGTTTTGTGTCTTCTCTCACTGCCTGCAGGAGCTCTCTGCACACCTCAGTGGAGCTGCCTCATTACCCTCCATCCCACACCAGGGAAAGCTCTCCATGGACAGAGTGCTTGTGACAGCCTCCAGACAGGAGAGTCCCTCTTAGCTGTGCTGCCCACCCTCTGTCCCATCACTCCCATCTCCTCCCTGCTGGTTCTCTTCTCTTGTGTTGTCAGGCTTTTGTCTTTTTTATCCCCCTGACCCTGTACAAAGCTAAACAAATAAAGCCCTTGTTGATGACTCCTGGGCACTCTTGCAATAGTAGCTTGTAAGAATAGAAATGTGACTGAATTTAGTTAAGTCTTGGTGGTAAAAATTCATTACAGAATTTTTCAGACACTTGCTTTGTTCAATAAGATGTATTTCTGTCCTACTAACTTCAAATGGAGAGAGCGTTTATTTATTTTTAAATCTGTGGTTAAGTATCTGGATGAATCATGCTGTTAAATAAGCTGTAATTTTGGTGTCATCAGCCCCTGCTTATGCAGGTCCTCATTGTCACTCTGGCTCTGAGCTGCTTGCAGACACTTCACAGGGGATGCCGTGGTCCCAGTGGCAATTATCCACACAACAGGAAAGGTGGGGAAGGCTCTGTTCTAGGGCTGGTGCTTGGCAAGGAGATCATGTCTTCAATTCAGGGTTAATTACAAATAACCTCTGTGGTTGCATAGCTGCATCTATGCATGTGGGAGTAGAATTGAAAGGAATTGGAAAGTGATATATGGAGATCAAAGGGAGGCTGGAGGCCTGGAAAATGAAAATTATCTAGCACCTCTTAATGTGCTTAGGCAACCTGTCATATTACAGAACAAGTACATAAGCTTGTCTTCTGACAGACTGGTGTGACCTTTGTGATTTATTCCATGCACCCAATGCAGAATAGGAGAAAATGTGTTCTATATAGCAGGGCAAGGCAAAAGAGAGCATTATTAATTGCTTTGAATGTGTGGAATAATATACTTTGTGATATATATAAAATACAGCAGCTGAGTGTGTTCTGCAGAGATGTAAATAGACAGTAATTGTACTCTATAAATTTCTGTCTTATTTATGGAAGGCTGATTGTATTTTGGATTTTATTGCTGTTCAGGATGTTAACTGTGCACTCTGCTCATGTGAGGTTCCTATTTTGGATCCTGCAAAGTATGAGCTTTAATAACGCAGCAAACCAAAATCTAAAGAAACCAAAATGAACAGTATGGGATGAATGCACTCTTCAGAAATGCTTAAATGTAGACTGGACTGAAATCTTCTGTACCTCCTGGCACCATTATAGAAAGTCAGGATATGATCTGAGCTTGTGAGATTAATTAGTCTGAAGCTGCTAGGGACTCTTTGCACATCTATCAGTTTTGCCCTTTAGGCCATGTGACACATAATTCCACCTTGAGAACAAGCCCCTGCTGTTCCCTCCTGCCTTGCTGACTGCTCTGCCCCTCTCCAGGCAATATTCAGCTCCAGAGGAGCAGCTGGTCACCTCCAGTGTGCTCAGTGCCGTGGGACACAGTGCTGAGACAATGCTGCAGAGCTCCCATCTCTTTCAGGTATTGTTTCTCATTCCCATTTTTAACCAATGCACAGCCTTTCCAGCTTTGTCAGAAAGCTCTTAAGGTTATATAATAATAAAAGAAAATTACCTGTCATTTATATAATAGTTCATAAAACAAGAACTTTAATTTCTACATGTTTCTAGAATAACTGCTTTAGAACACTATTTGTTGATCTAAACTTTTAAAAATACAGTTGAGAAGGAGTTTTGAGGAGCATAGGTTTGTTTGTACCATAATACATGAAACATTTTTTAAGACCACATTGCAGAAATATTGTATTTCTAACCTGAAGTGAGAAGTAAACAGGGGTTACCCTTGAATAAAGGAGAAAGAAGACTATTTGTGATTCCTCAGTTATTTCACAG
Source organism: Melospiza georgiana (assembly GCF_028018845.1). Lineage (NCBI taxonomy): Eukaryota > Metazoa > Chordata > Aves > Passeriformes > Passerellidae > Melospiza > Melospiza georgiana. The sequence continues at coordinate 125,600,148 of NC_080430.1, read as the reverse complement.
TTATTTTCCTAGATAAAAGGTACCTATATTTTAAAGTAATATATAATGGCAAAAATGTACACAAGTGAAAAATATAAAGGACAGATTAAAAGTGATGTCTTAGTTACTAACTGTGACAAACTTTCTAGTAAATTGGGAAATCAAAGGTTTTAAGCTGTCTGAATCAATTTTTATCCAATAGAAGGACCGGTGGGTGCAAATCCTCACCCAGGAAACCAGCACGTTCGCATTTTTGCAAGTCATCTGCAGTGACTCTTAGCAGAGCTTTCTGTGTCAGAATGTCTGGAAAAGATTGCCTTTGGAGGTCATTCCACGTCTGGAACAGTGGCATTAGTAGAAGCAAGTAAAATTGTATCTTTGTACATATAAAGGCAATCCTCATAGGCCAACACATGGCCAAGGAAGATCCATCATTAGCTGGTCTGTAGGGTCAACAGATGTGCAGACTCTGAGGGGACTACCAGGCTCAACTGGCTCTGCCCAGCTTCTTGTCAGCCCTGCCTGTGTGCCCAGGAACCCTGTTTCAGCACAGATCCAGACACCAAATCTTTTTATTTTAGGTTAATCTTTGTCTAATCCTTGTTCCCTGCATGGAGGTTGGACCTACATTGTAGGTTTGCCACCAACCCTTTGTCTATTTCCACCTCCTACAGTTCTGTGAGGGAGCTCCTGTCTGGACCCTCATCACCAGATTAATCACCTTGCCTTGTCTGGGACTGCTAACAAAGGCTCTCCCTACCACTGTGGCCACTGTCCCAGGCAGACCCTGAGTGACTCTGCTGGGAAGGGCTCAGCTGCCAGTCCAGCCGCCAGCTTCAAACCTGTGTGCACTTTAATGGCGCATCTCTTCTGAGCCTGGCAAACCTTCTTCTGTGTGAGTCATACCCTGGATGTGCATGCTTGTGTGCTCCTGGAGGATAAACAAAAATTTCATGCTCTGACCCGAAAAGCTGTGTTTTAATGAGCTGTTGAAAAGCCAGAGTTTCTTACTGCAATATGAGGTATGCTGTATAGCATTGCAATGAGACAACTGTTTGTAAGTTTTAGGGGCATTGTCCCCAGCACAGGACAGAGCTACCTTTTCTTCCTAAGCTAAGTAGTCAAGAGAGAGAAGAAGACAGATGGCTACAATAGATTTCTGCTGTTTGATGCTTTCTGAAGGATCTTTTCTCTTCTCAGTGTTTACGGGACCCCAGGAGAGATGGTGGCTTAACTAAAGATTTCCTTTACACAGGCTGCTCCCTGTGAAGCAGGTGTGAAGGAAACACACCATGTTTCAGTCCCATGTTTTGAATTCCAGTACTGTAATCGCAGAGCTTTCAGTTCTTTCTAACTGGAGTTTGTATCTGTAAGTAGAATCACAGAGAACCACAATATCATTGAGGTTTAAAGGAACCTCTGGAGGTCAGCTGGTACAACCCTTCTTCTCAAGCAGGCTGCCCGGAACCATGTCCAAATGACTGGTGAATATCTCCAAGGATGGAAACTCCACAACCTTTCTAGGCAACCAGAACCAGTGCTTGGTCACCTTTGCTGTAAAAAAGTGTTTCCTGATGTTGAGAGGGAATGTCCCATGTTTCAGTGTGTGCTCGTTGCCTCCGATCCTGTCACTGGGCACCACTGAGAAGAGCCTAGGTCTGTCCTCTTTGCCTCCTCCATTCAGGTATTTATAAACATTAATGAATTCACTTCTGCTTTCCAAAAAGCCCCAGTTCTCTCAACCTCTCCTCACAGTAGAAATGCAGCAGTTACTTAAGGAGGTTTGTGGCCCTTTGCTGGACTCTCTTCAGTATGTTCACATCTCTCATGTACTGAGCAATGCAGAAGCAGTAGCTACAATCTCTGCAACACAAAAAGTGTTCCTATGGAGATGTTGACTTTGGCTATAGCATGAGGCAGGATGGAGTGGCTGATTCACAGAAAATGCTCTTTGAAATCTGAAATTATTTCAGCCCATACAGAGTCTTGACCACCTTCATCATGTACAGGAGCAAAACCCCTTTGGTTTTCATACCTCAATGGCTCTTGTTGAGTTAAGATATTAAAGTAAATAGTCATGGCTGACATGGTCAAAAGCACTTTGGACTATTTTCAGAACTTTAGGATCATTTGAAAACATTCACATTTTGAGATTCAGAATGGATCTTTACTGGAATGTCATGAGAAATTTCAATCACACCAGCAGCTTCCATGGAGAAAATTTCCTGATGTGTCACAGTGAGATCACTGTCATGTGTGACAAAGTGAACAGCCAAAATCTACTTGTAAGCATACTAAAGCACATAGGTAACCATGTACTTTCACACAGTGATGTGGTTAGGTTTGCAGTGAAATTTTTATGTAGACAATTTAGTGATGACATTTATGATAGCTAAAATTAGATTTTAGTTTTAAATTTGTTAGAGTATCTCTTTAGGAAAAGAAGGGAAAAAAGGAAGATCAGTAAGAATACTCAGAACAAAACACACAGAATAAAGGAGTATCCAGCAGTACATTTCATTCAGTCATTTTGTGAATGTACCAGAAAGTAGAAGGTACAAGAAAAATTCCAAGAACACCACAGACTTAAAGGAAAACAAAACCAAACCAAGACAAATCAAGGTGGAAAATATTGAGGCATTGAGGCCTCTGGACTTCAATTTCATCTTCTGGTAAGATTACATATTGATGAAACCACAGATATTTGCTCACTGAAAATGAGCTAATGGCTCATTCAGACATCATCTGCAGCGCTGCTGGGAGTTACAGCAGGGTGGCACCTCTGCTGACCCACAGGCCACATTAAGGGGCTGCAGAGTGCTGCAGAACTGAATGTTTCTATTGGGTGTTAATATGCCTCACTAAAGTAATAGTGCCATATATTGAATCAAGCTGTATACCTTATATAAATAAATTCAGTCATTTCATTTTGCATGGCAATTACTTTTTATGTTAGTTTCCTCTGGGAGCCATCAAAATTATGTTTTGACAAAGTTAACAGTCTTAGCCAAAGCACTACTGCTTGTGAGAAGTGGGTGGTGTCTGTCCGTCTTTCATCTCTTGTTGTCAAGAGATGAAGCAATTTGAAAGGCAATATAAGAGTTAAGAAATTTTAAAAATAAGGATATCAAGCTAATGGAGTTTTTGTGAATGATAGAAACAAAGCAAGTCACCAGTTTGGCTTAACCTTTGTAATCTCAGTTACTAGTACATTGAAGAAAAAAATCTTTTGAGTATGTGCAGTAAGCAGTGAGTACAAAGGACTACTTCAAATGCTGGATATGGTTAACTTTGCATCTATTTCTAGAAAGTAGGGAGATTTCATGGCAATTATAGAATGCATTCTTTACATATTTTCTCTAATCAAAAAGAATACTGAAATATATGTTTAGCATACATACTGTAAATATTATCACAATGCAACATTTAGAAAAATCAAAGAGAATGGAAGTGCCTTTTAGTCAGAAGAGGTCAAGGTTATGCTGACATTGTCCAACTTTTCTTTCTTTTATGGTTTAATTTCAAAATGCAATTCTGATAAAACCCCTGGTACAGAAAGACCTGAATCAGAGGTATGTGATTAAGTTCATTGTCTTTTCCTCTTACCATGTGGACAGTGGACACCCATTCAACGACAGACTGTGTTATGCCTACAAGAGTTGTGTTCCTGATTGTGCTGCAATGCTGGTCTATTGGGCCATTAATGTATATTCACAGGATCTCAGAATTCTAAGGTTAGAAAAGACCTTTGAGATCATCTTTACACCTCAGATTTTGTCCCTGACAAAATATAAAAAAATAAAATTTAAATATAATTGAAATAGACTAAAATATAATTTTTGTAACAACTGCCTTTTAAGGGGAATTGATTCATGCTTCCTTTTGCCCTCAAGTTGACTTCCAGTGCAGCCACTCTGAAATGTTATAATTTGTTGAAACTGTCCATGTGGTCCATTAATGAGTCTCAACCAAACAGTTTGCCAATGCCACTGAGCTTTGTTGGCTGTTTTAATGATTATCCCAAATATTGTGTGGTAATTCCCACACTGATCACAATGTTGTCTCCTTTGTGTCTTTGGCAGCAGCTGTTTGCCTTCTCTGGGATTCTTCATTCCAGTGCATGCTATTGATGCATGATGATCACCTTTTTGCGGACTAGGCATGTAGAATAAATGAGGCCGTTCATATTTTCAGCCATAATCTTATTATGTAGATCTACATTCATGAGCTACATTCCCCACTTCTCAAGAGAGGTTGCAAAAACTTTTACATAGAAGAATAGGCACTTCAAATCAGCCTTTGAAATGAGAATTCCTGCTTATGAGACTAGGCATGGCTGGGCGAGAGTTTGTGCAGTTCTGGGGATATGGGTAGGAAAAGATGGTTTTATTGATCTAGTGGGGACATAACCTCTGGAAGCAGTTTGTGTCAATATTTTGTCCTTTGACATCATTTGGACCAATCAGTGAAAAAACTAATGTGGTTAATCACTTGTGTGCTTCCTGTTTCTTTGTGCTTACTTTGGAGTAATTTGCTGCAGGTACCATGGCAGAAACAGTTTAACTTCATGGTAGACCTCATAATCTTATGCATTTCAAGGGTTCTGGTGTTTGAAGTTTTCTACTGCTTTTTTGTTTCTTAGCGGGTGAAAGAAAGGCAAATTGGTTCCATCATCCACAAAAGGAATATGCTTGTTTCCCACCGGTTTGTGTCTGACCTCTTCATTACCTGACATTAACAGTCAATCCAGAGACTGAAGGGGAATCCCTTCACTGACAGCAAGACAAAACCTAAATTATTGGATTGAACATCCCTACATTTCTGTGTCTGTGCCTATTCAAGGCCTGACAGTGCTGGCAGCTGCCTAGAACTTTGTAACATCTTCTGGATTAAAGATGGGGGGAAAAAGCTTCTCACCCTAGTAAAGCCCTCAGATTATCATTCTTCATTGATTTTTCAGGTAATCAGCAGTGAAATTGCAACAAGAATTTCAAGGGTAATCAAGAGAGACTTCATGGACTTGGAATGACTGGGTAAGTGATCAGGAGCACAAGCAGTGGATTCTCTGTCTTTCCAGCCTTACTCCAAGAAGGACATTGAGGTACTTGAGCATGTCCAGAGAAGGGCAATGGAGCTGGTGAAGGGTCTGGAGCACAAGTCTGATGGGGAGAAGCTGAGAGAGCAGGGGTTGTTTAGTTTGGAGAAAAAAGAGACCTTATCACTCTCCTCAAGTGCCTGGAAGGAGGTTGCAGTCAGGTGGGGGGTACTTCTCCCCAGTAACAAGTGGCAGAACAAGAGGAAATGGCCTCACATTGTGCCGTGGGAGGTTTAGATTGGATTCTAGGGAATATTTCTTCACTGAAAGCGTGACTGAATTGATACAGGCTGCCCCAGGGAGTGGTGGAGTTACCATTCCTGGAGGTTTTTAAAAAGGATCTGGGGGACCTGGTTTAGTAGTGAACTTGTCAGTGCTGGGTTAACCATTGGGCTCAATGCTCTTAGGGTCTTTTCCAACCTAAATAACTCAATAATTATACGAATCATCTTGTAACAGTAATTCTCATCTTCCTTGAAAACCATCAAACCATCATCTGTATGATATGCTAATGATATCCAGAACACTGTATTTTGAAGCACTTAAAGGCAGGTCATGAAATTTCTGCTGTTCTAAGAAATGTTTTATTCAGAGTACACCCACATAATTCATTATGCTGCTTTTACCTCTTCAGCCAAATCTATCTCTCACTATTCAATTCACCAGTGAGATATTTTTCAAGTTAGTGAGAAAAGTGACTGGAAAAAAGTCAACCCCTCCCACCTCTCCAAACACCAAAAAAGAGAAGTATGTAAAGATACTGATAATTGTTTATGTTTTGTGCTATATTGTGCTTTCAGCAGCCAAAAAAAAACCAAACCAAAACTCCAAGAGAAATTTGCATAAACAACACTAATAGGACATGTTCCAGAAAGAAAAAAATGGTTTGCAAATAGAACAGACATCAATATGATTCTTAAAAGTAATACTGTGTGTTTCCTTCCAAATAATTCCATTCAAGGAACTCGAAGTCATGTACTGATGATAAGTAAACATAAATTATTTTGGTATCAGGCAATCTTATGATTATGTGGCTGTTTAAGAATGAAATACAGAAACCAAGTTTAGTTTAATTCCCCAAGTTTGAAAAATAGTTATTCATTCACTGGGGAGTTCTGAATTGTATTTTTGTAAATTGAACAGAACTAATCTCAGATTCATGATGACTCTGAGTACACTCTGCAGTTTCATAATACACTGTCAGAGAAAGCCAGCCAAACATCTCTGACAAATTCTAAACAAAGGAAACTTTAGTTTTGTTAGTAAGACAATTTAAACTCTATTTGAGTTTCACTTCTTTCTTAACTTCTGTTTGACTTTCTAAACTTCTTGAAGACCCTAAAGATTTCAGATGGGAATCACAGTTAATATTTTGCAATGGGTGGAAGACAGAGCTGGGAAATGACAGAAGGTCTAAAAAAAGGAATTTACTACACTAAACACACTTTCTGAAGCAAAGACGTGAATGCTGAGAAAAACTAAAGATGACATAGACCGTATGAGCAACAACAAAAAACATTGAGGAAAAGAACATGAAATTGGAAATGAGGGGTTTTTTTAACCTCTCTATGTGCATATATATACACATTTATATATATGCAGCACCATGTAAGCCTTCTAGTGTTTGGGTGTGTACACACAGCCTGATGCACAGAAGCAAGGATTTGCCTCCTTCTTTTGAGAAGAGAATGGCCTGAAATATCGAGTCAGCTAGGCAGTAATACCTGCTTCAAAGAACCTGGAAGTGAAGTAAGAAAAACTATGATATGTTGCAATGATGTGTTGTTCCACAGGGTAGAACGGAAGGTGCTCTTCAGAAGGCATAGGAACTTGAGGTACGTTCCTTTTACTCAGCCATTTATTGTGACAAACCTTTAGGGTCTTAATAGTCTTGGAGGTTTCTGTTCCTCTTTCATTTTTCATTACAAATGTCAATTAGATACGAATGTCTATAGTATGAACTACCTCTTTGGAACACCAGGCTAAAATAAGGACATAAGATGTCTAATTTGTTCACTTGAATGGAATAAAAAAATTTTTTGCAAAGAAAAATTAACAGTGTTGAGAAGAATGCCTTAAATCTTGGAAGTGGAAACTGATGGACCCTGAACAATCAAATTTTTCTAAATTGTTATAAGTGGCTTGTATTTGAAATTTACAGAGAATAATGAAAATTGAGGCAACAAGAACTTCAGCTCAGTGATTAGAACCCTACTGTAGCTCTACATGTGAATTATAACCAAGTGACCCATCTCCAGTGATGTCTTTTGATATGGTTCTGCCTTTCAAATAGGGAAGATTCAAAAGTCTAATAACTTAAGAGAGTTGCTCTGTATTTTTAAGTAGTCAGAATGTGAGACAGTCTTTTTGTTTGATTGTTACTTAAAGTAATTCAAGAAGAACTCTGAAGCAATTTACCTTTTTAGAGATTTTAAAGGTTTGAATAATGTGCTTAATGTTTTCTCTGGGAATTTACAAAAGAAACAGGTAATTAGTAGAAGAACATAATTATCTTTTATTCCTAGAGAAATATCCCTACGTTCTGCTAGTTTTAGAACAATAAATTAATACCCAAACATTCAGGATCTACATAACTCTGCATACTGCCTTGCTAAGGATGAAAAAAATGTTATGACAGATCCGTAGTGCAAACTCTGGGCAGCAGTGAAGACTCAGATTTGTTTACAGAAGCAGATGTGAATAAATAATGTACCATCTAGAAAAACAAACAAGAAATTGAACAGCATGATTGAAAAATTTTATTATGGTCTCCAAACATTTGTTTCAGTATCAGTTGTTTACTTGCTGTCTCAATTGTCCAAATAGAGCAAATTTCAAACCCTACCCAGTGAGAATAATAACCAAAAAAATGCCTTAGTGCACACAAACTGTGAGACAAACAAGACACAAATGTTGACATATGAGTATATATTTTTATGATTTCAAGTCCATGTATTCATCCAAATTGGCTTTGATGTTGACCCTTGAAACAATTTGGTTTGCATACTGTAGTAGAGACTTGCCAGTACTTTGTTTCTAAACATCCCCAGACTGCCAAGTGAAGACTATAAACTGAACCAAATTCAATTTTCATGCTCTGGATCAGTCAAGTTAGCACTTGGTCCATGGTCTGCTGCAGACTGCTCTAGGATCGGGTAAAAGAGCAAGAAATAATACATGTTCTGCTCTTTTTTTTTTTTCCTCTTTTCTTTCTTTCTTTTTTTTAATTTTTTTTTTATTTTTTTTTAATTTTACTTTTTGCTGTGCCCTAGAAGCACAGAGAAAGAATATCTGTGTGGGGAAAGAAACAGACACACCTCACTTTGGTGTGGTCTCTCACTTTGTCTACCTGGAAAAAGCTGTAAGGTTGGAGAGCTTTGCAGTGGGTTGTCAGAAGGAAATATGAAGGAAATATGAAGGAAATGGGTGGATGATGGGAAAACATGATCTGGAGATTTAATGAGAAGAATAATCTCCTTGAAAGATCTCATGGTACATTTCTATGCTGTTTTTTTGTTGCTATGACAAAAGTAGCTATATCAAGGTTCAGTGTACAGACAATCCTACAATCTTTACTTTTAGAGCGAGGCAGGAGCACAAGTGATAAAGTAACAAGAGGGAGGAAGAGTTCCCTTCCTTGTGACAGGGGCTGTTGTGCAGGCCTTTGCATATCAAAAGAGTTTCATTGTGCTTGTTCTTGAATGGGAAATGGAGACCATGTTTCCTGCTCTTCTCTTTGAGTTGGATTGAATCCAGCTGTAATATTTCAAACTATTTTCTTCAGCTTTTCTTTTGAGATGGATAATTATCTGCAGAATCACTGAAATGTTATAGATAATTTTCATTTGACAAAACATTGTGTGCTAATTGTTTGCAGGGGTTACTCATATTTAAGAATCACTGTTGTGTGTAGCAGATGTGGGAAGTGTCCCCACACTTTCAGGTGCTCCTTCACAACCTCATGCACAGCCACCAGTGCCTCAGGGTGTGCCTACCTCAGCACAGAAATACCCATGGCCACAGATGCTTTGAGATGCACCTGCTCTAGTGTGGACTTATCCATGGCCACACACATTTTGGGGTGCCCTGCCCCGCTTTGGGCACATCCACAGGTCACAGAACCTTCAGCTCGACTTCACACTGGATTTCCAGCCTCTCCAGCTCAGCAGCACAGGCACAGCAGTGATGCCCTGGCCAACTGCCGGCCCAGACACATCACAATTGCTATTATCAGAATGTTCCCAGGCACAGCAGAGTAAGACAAGAAGCAGTGGAAGCAAAAAGAGAGCTCCTAATGAGGACTAGACTTCAAAACATAGGCCAGCAAGCCCCATGGCAAGCACGGGAGCTTGGCTATTGATATCTAAACAGCAACACCAACTATAAATTTGATCTAGCACATTCCAATCAACTCTGTCATCATGTCATTATATGTCATGAATGCTTTGAGCCCCACATTATATTCTGATAAGGAATGTTGTGGTTTAACCCCAGGCAGCAGCTAAGCATGGCTCAGCCACTCCCAACTCCCCCCCACCACTGGGATGGGGTAGAGAATCAGAGGAGTAAAAGCAAGAAAGTCGTGGTGAAATAAAAGTTTAATAGATAAAAAATGTGCATGCAAACAGTGCAAAACACGGAATTCTTTCACCATGTCCCATCATCAGGAAGAGGTTCAGCCATCTCCAGAAAAGCAGGGCTTCATCACGTATAACAGTTATGTGGGAACACAAATGTCAAAACTCTAAGGGTCCCCCCTTCCTTCTTTTTCCCAAGTTTTGCATTGTTGGGCACCGAATGGCATGGTCTAGGACATCCCTTTTGTCAGTGGGCACCAGCTGTCCCAGCCATGCCCCCTCCCAGATCCTCATGTACCCCCAGCCTGCTCACCACTGGGCCTTGGGAGAGGCAGAAAAGGCCTTGACTCTGTGTAAGTGCTGCTCAGAAACACAAAAGTATCCCTGAACACTGTTTCCAGCACAAATCCAAAACACACCCTTATATCAGCTACTGTGAAGAAATTTAACTCTGTCATCTCAGCCAAAACCAGCAAATGACATTCAAAGGAATTTCAAATATCTGCCATGCCTTTTCTATATTGTAAAGTACAATTCACTGAAAACACCCCATTTCAGCTAAAATTCTATTGAAAAATGCTTCTCAGGTCCAGGATGGAGCTTTATATTGCAGTAGGATCAACCCTGTCAGCCCATCTTCATGTAGAGTCTGGTCACTGTGGTTCACTCATGCCTAACATTAGGACTCAAGTTTCTGTTTTAAAGAGTCTACCACATCCTGGAGGATGATACTGTTCCTAAATTACTCTGTGGTTTCTCTTGCCCACATTCAAAACAAAATAAAAATAGTAAAAAACCCAACCAACCAACAAATGAAACCTGCAAATGTCATTAAATTATTATTGATCATGGGTCAAAAAACAGCAGGCTGAGGTTTCTAAAGCCATGTTTATGCCAGTATTTCAAAATGGCACTGAACTGCCTGCACCCATACCTTCTAATACTGCAAGACTAGTGTCTACCTCTACAATTGTAACTGGAATATGGCCCCAATCCTTACCAGTTCCTGAGTTGTGGATGGGAGAGTGCCATGTGGCCCCTGCTAGGATTTGGTTTAGCTTTTTAAAATATTAAGAGGATCTTCGTTTCTTGCTTGAGGATGTTGTTTATTGCTGCAAAATTCCCAGGAGGTACAGACTAAAAATGTCTCTGTACAAGAAAGTTGTTAATCTCCCAAATTTATCAAGCAGACACTTAGAAAAATGGTGCAATTAGGTTAAAAAGGTTCCATGCAGCTTTTCAAACTGAGGTTCAATTTATTTCTTTCACTTTTGAGCTGAGATATTTTAAATTGTTTTCCAATATTTACTGATAAAGTAATATAATTTCTTTCACTGTCCTTTTTGTGTATACTTTCTGTTAAAATCTGAGGCAGTGATTATCTAATGAGAATGGTCACAGAAAATATAAACAACCTAGTGGAAAAATGGTTTAATTCTTATTAGTAGTAGTGCTCATGTATTTTTTAATCACTTAGAAGAAGAAACCTAGTATTCAGATAATAAGCAGTCATCTTTTTGTATACTCCATCCCCTTTCTCACAGAGCAGTTATGGAAAACTATGCTCAGAGGAGCTAGTAAGGAATTTCTTATTGTGGTCTTGTCACATGTTGATGGGAGAAAGTGGTGAATTTGTGTTTGCATCTTTTCACAGAATCACAGAATTGTTGAGATTGGAAGATTCTGCAGATTATTGAGTCCAACTCCCTCCCCAGGCAGGGTTGCGTAGGGCAGGTGAGCCGGGAATGTGTCCAGATGGTTTTCTGGGTTTTGAATGTCTCCAGAGAGGGAGACTGCCCAGCCTTCCTGGGCACCTGTTTCAGTGCTCTGCCACCCAGAATGTAAAGAAGTTCTTCCTCGTGTTGAGGTACAACTTCTCGTGTTTTATTTTGTGGTCATTGCTCCCTTTCCTGGTGCTGGGCACCGCTGAAAACACTCTGGCACCATCCTCCTGGCACCTGTCTTTGAGGTATTTATATGTATTGATAAGATCCTCTCTCAACCTTGTCTTCTCCAGAATAAACAGACCCAGCTCCCACAGTCTCTCCTCATAAGATAGATGCTCCAGACTCCAGAATTATTGTCCCTGCAAAAACTCTTGTGAAGGAACTTCAGAGCTGCTTAAGATGTTTCCAGTTTGGACTGCATGTTATAATGTTTCTTAAAGCAGAGTCATTGATTTTTTTCTCTCTATATAGCATAAGTCTTGGCAGCATAACCTTCCCTGGGTTGCTACCTATTGGCATTAATTCTGAGCCATGGAGCATGTCTAGAGTTCAAAGTCCTCCATCAACCTGAGCTGGCTTTTGGTCAGGCTTAGAGACACAAAATAGACACAATATATATACAATACAGTGGAAAAAAAAGGAGCCCTTCACAACCTGCTTGTCTCTACTCCACAAGAGAAAAGAGAGAATAAATTATTCATTGTGAATCACTCAGCCTGCCTTGGTAGGCAGCCTTTCATGGTGTAACAACTTTAAATGAGCTGCTCCCCTTCCCTCCTCTCAAAAGTGCCACCAGTTCTTAATGCACAGTGACACTCAATTAACATGATAGGCACATGACCTAAATGCTAGATATGACCCACTGAAGACACCACTTTTTTTGAAATACTTGTGAATATTTTATATATATTCTTTCTTTTCTACCATCAAAAGGGAAAAATAAATGTTCCAAGTATTTTGTGTGTGTTAAAGAAAAAAAGAATAAAACAAATAAACAGAGAGAGAACATGTTCACTGTAAAGCAGTTTAGTACTGAGGGTATTCTCTTAGAAAATAGCACTACCTACCTGCAGGCAGGTAGAGTGCAGAGATCACTAGGCTATTAGGTGTTCCACAATGAAATTGTCCTTTTTATGTCTTTGCAATAAAAACTATAGTCTAAAATCATTTGAATTATGAAAATAATGGGAAAAAAATTTCCTTAAGCACTTTCAATTTCAGTCATTTGTCATTTTCACATGACAAGCTATTTAATGGGAAAATGTCAGAAGAGCTTTCAGTTTGAGGCTTTGAAGTTGATACTGTTTCCCTACCTAAAGTACAGTTTTGTATATGAATTTTGGTTGGTTTGCAACCTGTCCTCTTCCTTCCTCTTTCTCCCCCCTTCTCTACCCTTTTATCTCATATGTCTTCTGTCCTCTTTATTGCCACGCTGTAAATGTGAATGATCACATTCTTGCATGCCAGGACTTAATAATTTGCCATTATATCATGCAAACACTGCTTTCACATAACTCACAGCAAACTCAACCCCCCTATGTCTCCATTTCTTATAGACAAAACCAAGGGAAAGTTTCCACTGACCTTAACAGTGTATGAGAACAGACTTGGATTTTATAGGTTTGAACAGGTTAGTGCAGGGCTATTACTCTAGCTGAATGTAAATACCATCAATCATCTTTACAGTTTTCATCCATTGTAAGTGATTCATCAGGCATTAATTCTTTCTTTGCAGACACATTTTTTATCCCCTGAATTTCTCCTGGGTAAGCTCACCTTGGCCTGTGGGGTGAGAACTTGTCTTTGAGGAATGTCTTTACTTTTTCTTTTGCAGACCTTTTTTCCCCCCTTCCTTTTTGCAAATGTCTAATGGGTATTTTCTAAGGCATGGTAGAATCTTACAAAAGCAAATAGCTGATAAGTTTGGCATTCACATTCTCTGAAAAATATTCCTGCACCTAGGATTTTCCTTCTGGGCAGCTGACAAGCCTCAGAGAAAATAAAACAATTCTTATCTCATTTGCTTCTCCTGTGTTTTGCTCATGTGGAATGTGTTTGGAGATTGTTCACCCAAAGGTGATTGCCTGATTGGATTCTGGTGTGAGTTGTTTTGACTCATTGACCAACTGGGGCCAAGCTGTGTCAAGACTCTGGAAAGAGTCATGAGTTTTCATGATTATCTTTTTAGCATTCAGTAAGTATCTTTTCTGTATTCTTTAGTATAGTATAGCATTCTTTAATATAGTATAGAATAATAAAGTAATAAATTAGTCTTCTGAAAACATGGAGTCAGATGCATCATTCCTGCCTTTCTCGAGGCATTCCCTGCAAATTCAATAATAAGTGGCTATGGGGAAGGTGTCCTGGGCAGCATACTGAATGGACTCCTGGCAGAAGAGGTCCTGCCTGCTGCCAAAGGCTTCCCACGTAGCCCCAGGCAAGAAATTCAATTGCTCTGTTCATCAGGGAAATGGAAGATGAGATTCTGCTTCCATTTCTAGCTTGTGTAGACTGTGAGGACCCTAGAGTGGCCATTACATTTACATACATTTCCTAATATGTGTTTGTTCCCCACAGCTTGGTCTGCATCCCAGTATTAATTACAATGGTGAAGATCAGGGAGATCTTCAGAAAAGAGGGAGCTTGAAAATAATTTCTCTTGATGCTTCATCTCCACAATCGTAGACTACAGTTCCAAGCAATCTCTGTTCTAACACTTCTATGTTCTCAAATAATATTATTAAGTTGTGACTGATGTCAGTATCACAATGCCACAGCTCATGAGGATTTTCATTCTGCATTGTTGCTTCAGTGAAGTAACATGGGTTTGCTTGACCTAAAATCTTCCAGATTGTCAATCTACAAGAAACTGATGGAAAACTGCAAGTGTCCCTCCCTGAGGCAGCCAACCAGGAGACAGTGGCATTTGGCACATTAGCACAACAGTGCACAAAATGGATTTCAAGTTTCTCCCCATTGATTTCCCATCTGAAGCCACTAATCCATCCCAGCTATAGTTCCAATACCACCACAGGAAGGTGCAGTTATAGACTCTCAAGCAGAACTGTTTTCTCTCAGCCATGTTCTCTCTTGTTCTCTCAGAGCTGACACCCCTGAATCAGATGTTACTTTCCTTCACAGTCCTGTTTGACAGACTGCATTGCTTTAACAATTAGTGTCCAAAAGTTTTATCAAATGACACTGATTAATTATTGAGGATAGTCTTCCTTTAAAACTGCCAGCTTTCAGTGTGTTACTGCACCAATCTGACCCTTTTGGAGCCACTGGGGTTGACCCTGGGCTCCCTTACACTCTTTCAGAATAATGCAAACTTTGGATTGTGTTTTCTCAGAACTTTTACAAGTCCAAGGCAACCCTATTTATGTGCATAGACATTTGTGTGACAGTTGTTTTTCTTCTTATTTTTGGCCTGGAGAAAATAGTAGTTCTTTCCCTGTTGAAATATGTTTCCTTCCTTCTGTTGTGCAGAACATCATCTCTTATAGATGATCTGTGGAGCGCTTTTAAAAGATGCTGTGCTGAACAAAACATGCTAACGTTCAGTTTTAGTTAATCATCCATCTGGAAGGGCAGAAGTGTAGATACACCAGTGTTAGCAAAATCATAACATTTTGAGGCTGATCATCAAAGGTTGGACAATTCAGTACAGCAGCCCTTTATAAATATTTGAGTTACAATATTTGCTCTTCTTGTTTATTATTTGCATTTCTGAAATTAAAGTAGGGGTGTTCTTTTCCTTTCATTTAGCATGTGATGAGAAATATGATGGAGCTCCCTGCTTGTTATACCTGAGGCAGGAGGCATTAATTTTTTAAGGCTGGGGCACTGTCAGACAAGATCTAGTGATATTTCTGTCTTTGACTGTCTTTGGTGCCCCCTGTAAGGTTCTAGCAACAGTTTGCATCTCTTTGGAGAGCTGGCATTTCTCATTCCAACCAAAGGCAGTCCAAGAAATGGCTTTTCCTGTAGAAAACAAAGGAAAGAAAAGGAAGAGAGCACTAGGAAAATCAGATTGTGTGTCATTATATTCCTTAACTCTGGTTCCTGGGTTTTTGAAGGACAAGAGTTTGTATCACATGCCAGCCATGAAGCAGCTGTCAGGCTGAGCAGTCAGATCCATGTTAGAGGATGCTGCCTTTTCCTTCCCTGTGTAGCGCTGGCTTTCCCTGACTCACCAATGAATGCAGTGAATGCTCTTTCTCCCTTACTGTGCTCCTCTGCAAGCAGCAGCTTTTAGGTGAAGTCTGCTCCTTGAGTATCTACACATCCCAGCCCAACATCAATGCTTCTGCTTCACCACCAGATGCATCTGGGAAACCTTCCCCAGCACTGCAGTCACCAGCCAGGACAAAATCCTCTTGAGGTGGCTGCTGAGCTCCTCAGAAAATCAGATTGGCTCCTGCAGGCAGGAAGCAGATGAAAAGTCATGGAAATATCTCCTTTCCTTTGTACCTCCCACCTACATCAAATCTGCTTGGAGTTTCCCCAGATCCACCACAGCTCTCTGATTCTCTTATGCTAGTGTTCTGTTCACAACTTGTCATGAAACCTTTCTGAATACTCCTCAGGGATCATACCAGGGACCTGCTTATGTCAGTACTGCAGAATTTCTTTTTTGCTATTGCAGGTAAAAATTATTTTGTTCTTGAGATAGAAATTGATGGTTTTGCCTCTGAGAAGCCCTGAGTGAGGTCTGTGCCATCATATAACCCGGATCCTAAAATCTGGAAACATCCCTATAGATTCCTATGGAAACATGCCTGTGCACATCCCGGTGTGGACCCTGACTGACAGAGTTCTACTTGGAGTGCACTTTAGTCCTCAAGGATAGGGGGCACACAGCACAATTTGCAGACCTTCTAAAAGCAATTATTCCTTAGGTATTGTGAGAAAAACACAGAAATAAATGGACTACAGAATATCTCTGCACAAAAAATATTCACTTTGTAAAGATTTTTTTATTGCACTTGAGCAATTTTGAGCTTGTGACCAAATATTGAAGAAACTGTTGTCTTTTTTCTGTCTCTTCCCCATACGTGTTTTCTTTTCTGGAACATGAATCCTCTTTTCAGCAGCAGAACTTAGAGATGTTATTCTAAAATTATTCATATTGCTTGAATAACTCTTATGATAAATGGAGATTTCTGAGGGAAGATCTAACGACCATTCATTTCAGAGACTATGATATCCTGGAGGATTGGCATGAAGGATAACTGTTACTGCAGGATTGGATAACCTTTCATTTTAAAAATGTGTTAGGGTTGAAGGAATGAATTCTCAATGTGAAATGTAACAAATTTAAAAATGTTCAATTTAAAAATTTTTATTGTGGGAGTGCATTTTCATGGATGTGTTTAGTCTGATTAGATTTAGCTTTGTTCTTTTTGTGATCACTTCGTCTTCAGCCTTTTTATTTTGCCATTCTGTCCTTAAAAATTTCTATAATTTATTAACAAACATTTTTACCCATTATCCAATATCCATTACAGATGGTATTTTTTGTCTCTGTGAGGGAGAAGAGTAATAAAAATTGAGTGTGAAGGAATCCAGGGAGCATATGGGAGCTGGCTTATTCTTGCAAAGACAACTAAGACCAGCCACATTGCCAGGTTAATGATTAAAGGCTCAGGGAACTGAAATGCATTCTCATCATGTTTGCTGGGCTGCTATGTTTTGATAAACAAACTGCCCTGATGATAGAACTTAAAATTTTATCATGAAACCTTAAGATGATTTTTTTCACCCTGTGGTGACTACTGCCACTTTAGGAATGGGATCAATAAGGACTCTCCATATGAACTGTAGACATCTCTGTGTGAATTATCCTGCAACTCAAGGCAGGATAACTCCCAAACAAAGCCATCTTCAGCAAACTACTTGATGGAACAGTAATTTCAACATCAAGTGATCTGCATTATGGTCCAGTCAGGGGCAGGTTTTGGTTTTGAGTGGAATTCTATCCAACAAATATGACCACCTCAATTGTGTTTAAAAACAGTACATTTGTACATAGTTAAAAAGCTTTGTATCAGTTCCAGTGCATTTAGCAGTTCTGGGGATTTTACTTCACAATTATTGGTTCAAGATCTACCCTAAGGTTTTGCTCTTACAGAATATGCTTAATAAATAGGAGATATCCATGAGAAGACTATAAGGTTAACAGACACGGCGTACTTCTGTAGGACAAACATGGAGAATGGGACAATCTCTAGGACAATATCCAGGCACAGGCCCACATGACAAAGATATTAGATGAAAAAAATTACCATCTGCATTCAGCTCTCCAGAAAATAATTTTTCATTCTTTTCTTATCATTGTTTGCCCTCCATGGGCTATAGAATCAATTCAGCAAAATAATTCAGCCCATGCTGGGATAGGATTGTACATGTCTCTGTTGAGAGTATGAGAATTATGCCGTGTTGGAAGAGGTGCAGGAGCATTGCAAAGACTGCAGCATGTTGCTAAGCATCACTGAGTATTTGACAAGGATCAATTGGCTAATCCTCTCTTTCCTGAAAACACCCTGGTAGTGGGCCAAGAACAAACTTTATGCCAGCTTTGTCCTTTGAGACTAAGATAGCCCACAGACAGTTCCTAGAACTGAACTTTTGGCTCCAAGTGATCCCAAAAGGAAATTCAGCGGCCCAAAATAATCAGCGTGTACCATAGCCCAGTTACAAGTGGAGTTGTTTTATTTAGTTCCTATTTAAATATTTTTTTAGTGCATTCGGGATTATTCTATAATTTATTTTAAAATGCATACAACTGCACTGCATTTGCAAAGAGATGAACAAAGACAATCTTCTCCTCCAGGGATGATTTTTAAGAGAACAGTGACTCTCTTTTCACTTGGCAATGTGGAAAACCAGTTCTGAGTCAGGGATGTTGCCTTTTGCTTTTGAATAATTCTTCCATTGGTTTTTGAGTGTTCTATAGAATCTGTGATTTTACAGCAAGATTTTTGTAAGTAGTCCCAACATGAACTTCGGAAATACACATACCAATGTGGATTTGATTGGAAAAATTGGGTCTGTTCTCCATACTGTGAGGAGTGGAGTGATAGTAGGAAGAATGATGTGACAAACATAATTATAAGAGCAAACATTACTGATATTAGAGTAATTTTTGCATCATCAAAACATCAAGTGCCATCATCAAGCTGTTTTCTATCTATGAAAAGGTGATTTGTATGAGAAATTTGATGTGAGAGATGCCCCATGGACAATGGAATTTTTTCCATAGAGTGAAATAAAAATGTTCATCCAAAGAGTTGTTTTTTCAAATGTTTTCCTAGAAAGTAAATTTGAATTAAAACTATTTAATTACTTAATTCTTACCACAGGAGAAATTGTTTACTGTTATCCCTGGATTCACGGTCAGTTTTTCACCCAAGGGCAAATGGATGAAGTAGTTTCCAGATTACTACAGAGTTAGTAAGAAACAGTTGGTCATTTCTCAGATTTCAGTTTCTATCTATCCAAGATCTCTCTGTGGGATATTTAAGTGTTTTAAACCGGAAATGAGAGAAAGCTTGGAAGGCAGGGTCATGGCTAGCTCTCAGTTGCATGGTTAGCTCTCACTTCTGCTTCACAGAATGACCAGACCTCTCATATGCAATGTACTGAGAATGTAATGGGAGTCAACAGCATCACAGTAAACTCCAACTGCTGCACTACTGATTCTTGCTTTATTTTTGGTTCAATTTACAGTGAAAACCATTCTCCGGGTATGAAGCCAAATGGCAGAAATAGGCACATAACAGGAGAGGAAACTGGTATTTCTGCATCCCACAAGTACACTCTAAAGAGGCACTTGATAAGGCAGTATTTCCTTTAGTACTATATTTCAAAAATACTATAGATTAGGACATAAGGGAAAACTAGGTGGGAAAAAATGTCTGCTTTGTGGGTCTAGAGTAATTTAGTAGGTTTCACACTACCATGGGTGCAGTCAAGGTACCCTTCTTCAGCACCTCTGAGGCTTGACTCCCAAAATAATTGTTGCAGGCACATAGGTGTTATGTCTCCAGGGAAGTAAATGAGATGGAGCTGGAGTATACAAAACCTTGTAAATCATTGTCTAAATGGAAATTTAGGAGGTGTTAAACATCATTATATGATCACCGCAGCATGCAGTGTTCAAGTGTTTGTAGGTTCTTTTCAATGTCCATTCTAGATATAAACCCAATAGATCTGTGCTCCCTATGATCCAGGGAAATGGCCTGTTTGGCTGGGAGCCATCTGGAGTAGACTTCTAAAGAGGCAGGCAATTCCTCTGCTTGGCTTGTCACCAATATTTTGTCATCTCTGTGGTTTGAGACTTAAAAAGGCTCTTTCTACTGCAGGTCCTAAGCCCAGTAACCTCTTTCAAAGGTACTACCTCAAAAGTACTATCTCTACTACTATTTTAAAGGAAAATAACTTTCCTTTAAAGACTGTTTTCATGGTTCTGCTGTTCTCTTTCTTCCCTACATTTCCCTGTCCCTTAGCCTGAGTGGTTTCTGACCACATCCTTCACCTTTCTGGAGAGTGCTCTGTGCTTTAGACTGGAGGTATGTCTGCCCTAAATGGAATGAGGTAAAAAGAGACTGGAGATTATGTCTGCCCTAAATAGAATGAGGCAAAAAATATAAAGAGAAATTTTTCAATTTTAAGGAAGAGAGACTGAAGAAGAGATACAAATGAATGAGATGCTTTTGACTTTGATACTGGACTCTTTCAAGGTGGAAAGTGAAAGCAATGGTTTTTCCATCACTATGGAGATGAACAAGATATTTCCTCGACTCCATTATGCTTATGGCACTTGAAAATTCTGGAGTGTTTATTTCTTTCTATGAAGAACTTCAAGGAATAGCTTTGCAGATTATCACATCAGTCTATGAAATCATCTCCAATCTACAAAGAATGGTGGTAGATGTTCTAATGGTGATTCATCTAAAGGTGATGAATCTCTGAAAGGTGTACCCTGCTTACTAAATGAGTTTGAGGAGACTTTGTCTATGTGGTTTTCTTCAGAATCTTTATTATGAAAAACAGAGGAACATTTTGTTGTTTGTCATCTTGCCATAGTTGTGTCATAATTTACAAAGCTGCATGCATATTGTAATTACCTGTCTTAGATATTGAGCTGATTTTGGAATTCTTTTTTGTTTTGGGTGGAATTTTCTGTTTTAGCAGACACGAATATGATTTTGTTCTGATACGGTAATCATAATTCTAACATAAAAGGCTTTTACTTATGTATCAGCTGCAGAATGCTAATGCAGCTGTTAGATATCTCTTTTCTATTGATTCAGTCCTGTCTGAATAAACACTTAATATTTAAAGCCAAATGTGACAAAAATTAAGAGGACCAGTGTGAACAGCATCTATTTAGTAAATACCATTTTTTACTTTCATTTGGTTGCCACTTTGTAAGGGGCATCTGAAAAAATTCAAGTTTTCAGAACACTGCTAGAAGAATCTAGAGGTTATAACCTACTTATTCCTTAAAATATGTCCTGTAGAGGAGAGACTTTGTGAATGTCTCTGTAAAGGATGCAGTCCAGATCATTTGCTAGTGAGTAAAACCCAGAGGAGTGAATGTTTGTGCTTTGGTCAGAGAAAAACCAAATGCAATTCAAACAAAACTGGCTAAGAAAAACATGTTTACTGGATTTGCTCTGGTTTACCTCCTTCTTTTTTTCTCATTTCTTCCTCTTACTTTTCTCCACGTTGCCTAAATACTTGCTTTACCCTTGTTTTGAACTGGGATGTCCCACAGAGCACAACATTTGTTTTTAAATACAGGCAGTTTCAGCAGATATTGAGTAGATCTGTGTGATGTTTGATGGATTTGGATACAAAACAGGGGAAGATCTGTATCTAGGCATGACTGAATCATCAACATGCCTGTGAAGATCTCTCTCATAAACAAAACAGTGACAGGGAAGGAGCTGGTGCTTAATCCAAAACAGTTCAGGGATCTTTAGAGCAAACAAAGACTGACTTGAAAAATGTGGTCAATAGGCTTGGGTTATATAAAAATGCAGCCTTTCCAGGAAGAAAAGAAAAGGAAAGGAAAGGAAAGGAAAGGAAAGGAAAGGAAAGGAAAGGAAAGGAAAGGAAAGGAAAGGAAAGGAAAGGAAAGGAAAGGAAAGGAAAGGAAAGGAAAGGAAAGGAAAGGAAAGGAAAGGAAAGGAAAGGAAAGGAAAGGAAAGGAAAGGAAAGGAAAGGAAAGGAAAGGAAAGGAAAGGAAAGGAAAGGAAAGGAAAGGAAAGGAAAGGAAAGGAAAGGAAAGGAAAGGAAAGGAAAGGAAAAAAAGAAAAGAAAATATTTAGCAACTGGGTAACTGGAGCAAAGGGTATGATTGCACTAAAACCAATGTTTAGTATCAGTCTCTGTCTTCTAAGGAGAGAAAATGCATTCAATGATATATTTGTATGGATAAAAGAGGCCTCTGCAAAAAGTTACTGATTAAGTGGAATTTTAATTACTCTAAACTGCTAGAAATCTGAACTTCAGAAATTATCTGAGACCTAGGGAAAGAAACAAGTTTGCAAAAGAGAGAAGCTTACCCTGGAGTGCTTAAGAACAAGTGATTACATTCAAGTCAGAAACAAGATGGTCCTGCACAACAGGGAACAGAATAAAAATATTTTATGAAGTACACTTCAAGGGAAAGGACCTCAGATGAAGCCACTAATATCTATGACTCTTTCAGAAATTTGTGAAGGACAAGAGATAATTAGAAGATTTATAGTCAAAATCTGTGTTTGCTTAGAGTCGAGGATTACATCAATATTTCTTTTCCTCCTTTTTGGATTAACTTTGGAGAAGGTTCTTAGAGTCTGTTTTTAATTTTCTTTTTTCCTCTGCTTAGAGAAGACTGAATTTTACTGCTTTAAACTCTGTCTGGTTACTGATGTTCTGAGTAATTTTTGATTTTTTGTGTTATTAAAGGGAACCTTTAATCCCAACTTAAACCAAATGAAATTATTATTTCAAAATAATTTAAAAAACTAACCACAGATAAATGGCTGTGCTTCTTACCTTGTTTCAAACATTTCAGACATGAACCCTTCTTGCTGCAGGGTAACCCCCTCCTCCTCCCAGCCTGCACACAGCCGGCAGCAGCTGGAGCAGGGTGAAAGCCACATGGGGAATGCCAGCATATCCAAATCACCAGCAGGAAGCTGTAGGGTTCTGACCATGAAGTTCCCTGCACAGGGGCTGGTACAGGGCCTTCACAATCCCATTTGAAGGATCTAATCTGATTCAGCACAAGCCTGTGCTTGTCCACAAAATTTTCATCTCCATAAATTCAGTTTTACATTCAGTAGTTTTGTCAGAGGCAGATAAAAGATCTTTTGTATTCAGAGCCACACAAATTCCACAGATTTAGCACATGAGTCTGTTCAAAAAAGGCCCTTGAGAGAAAGTGCATCCATGAGTCCCAGCATCTATCAATCAAGGAAGGACTTTTAAGGGGAAAAAAGCCCCCAAACTCATTGTAAAATGGTCTGGGATACTATCTCAGTATACCTGGTCTCCTTTAACAAAGCTGACCTGCTGGCAGAGTTCAGATCTCTAAAGTTCTGCAGATTCAGTTCTTCACAGATTGAACAATGAAATCACATTCTGAGCAGATAGGAAGTCTACCAGACAAGAGAACATTAATTTCAGGTCATTCCAATTCCTGATAGATCCATAAGCCATTTTCCAATGCTCTCTGTATCCTTCCCTTCATGATTTCCCTTTAATGAATTCAAACTTAGAACAAGTTTGAATTCTACCATAAAAGTCAATGAGGTTTTGTCAGGAGAACTAATCTCACCTTCAGGCCTTCATTTGATTTCTTTCTTTTTATCTCATTTATGTTTTGTCTCAAAGCATACAGTGGCAGCACGTCAGTCCATCCATTAAAAAGTATCCTTTATATGTTCTGGTGCTATAGTTTTTAGTATTTAGAAACTATGAACATAAAACTGAAGCAACTGTGAGAGCAAGCCAGGCCCAGAAAATATGTGTTGTGTGAAAATGTTTTCAAGAGTAATTGCATCTTTATTTCTATTTCATCTCTACTCACAGGACCTTGACAACACTTCTGCTTCTGATAGGAAAAGAGGAGTCATGACTGTTGCTCTCTGATGCATAGAAAATCTAGTTTCATAATCAGATTCTAAAAGGTATTGGTAAGTCTTGAAATTGAGCAGAGGAAAATAAAAATGTGTAGAAAATATTCTTCATAGTTGCAGCAAGAGTTATTGCTTGAAAAGACACAAAAAAGATGTAGGTGAAATAACACAGACCTAGAGGACTGTGTGTAGAACTTTGGTATGATCAATTGAGAAATCAACATACCAAACTCTGGATATGATAGTTAGACTTAGATGAGGAATAAAATAAGGTGTGTATCTGACTATTCTACTCTACCAGCTTGAATAAATCCCTGAATCCTGAGAACGGCCATCACAAGGGCACATTTTAACATCTTTATAATGATACTCACTATTCTTTCTCCTTTGAGTTTCTTTATATCACCAAAAGATAGTGTGAATGTATATCACTCACAGAACAGAATTTAAGAATTGAAAGAATTTAAGAATAGAAGTACCTCTCCCCTTTGTAAAGATTTTTTGACATTTTACAGACATTTTTTACAGAAATTTTCTCTGAAAAATAAGCTTTATGATTAATTTTGTCTGCAAAATTACAAAGTTCCTGTCTCAAAAAACCATCTTTTTTATTGTTTTTAACTTTTTCTTGCAAATTTTCTACATTTTCTTTTATGTGGTGGCAAAATAGTCCCATATTGCTGTCCCACTACAAGCCCTCAGTGATATTTCACTGACTGGCATGAAGCAACATGATTGCACTAAGCTCTTTGATTCTCTGATCCTTTCTATTCACAGAAGAGTAACACCTAAAAAACAACTCTTCATATGGATCTTTTGTGACTATATGGTAGATTCAGGATTCACTTGTTTTATTTGTTATACTGGGCAATGTTCTTTCTGAAGACTATTGAAGGAGATTAAAAATAATAACATAAAATTGTGAAGTATTGCACTCATTCACATAATGACCTGGCTCATTCTTAAGGTATACCACAGATTTGCTAGTTTTTTAAAATGTGATTTGTTTGTTTGTATTTTTGTGGTTTTGGAGCTTGTTTTGGTTTGTTACAATACAAAGAAGTAAAGGACATGACTTCTGAAAAAAATGTTTTTAATAGATCAGGGAAGAATAACAGTAGCTTGAGTAATATAGCAGAATTGTGTATATATCTGAGTAGCAGGAGCACCAAAATTTTCAAAAAAATATTAAAAAAAGAAAGTTGGTATTGAAATATTTTCTCCAGGATTGTATTAAGATAAATTTGGCAATGGACAATAAGGATGGAAATTTTAATTCCATTCCTTTTCAGTGCAAGAAGGTTGATGGGATCACGAACGTGCTCGAGGACAGAGAGCATAAGGACGTTAACTGATTTCCCTTGATTGTGAACTACCCATTTATTGATTCCTTGAACCCTGGAGGAACTTTTTACAGCCTTCAGTGCGGCCTCCAAGCTGTGTTTGCAGGGCAAAAGGGACTTGGAAATGTTGTCCACAAAGAGTGCTGGGCTGGGGAGCCAGTGGAAAGAGTAATTTGTTCAGTAGGAAAGAGTAAGGACAAAGGAAAATCTTAAGTCTTTGCATGCAGTGGTATTCCAGGCATCTGCCACAGCACTACTGAAACTTGGAAATTTGGATCTGTGGTAAGGGTAACGAAGCAAACAACATCCTTAAATAATTGTGATGCAATATTTTTGTAGATCTAGTCCATAGACAGAAAATCAAAACAAATTTGAAAGTTCTTGACTAAACAAGATCATGACTCAAAGCATTGCTGTCACCACTACATACTGGTCAGATCTGACTCTAACTTGGTACCTTGCCCCCGCATCATCACAAGATGCTACAGAGACTTATTTTAATCAGATTTGGTGAAATATGAAAAGTCACTGCATCTTGAAAAACTAGGCAAAGATTTGCTTCTACATATAACAAATACGTAGAGAGATAACACATTTATTTGGATCAGGACTTCTACAAATGCAAATGGTATGAATTTGCATAGATAGTAACTCAATTTTATAGAGCTGTAAGCTGTGAAAAAATGTAACAGAAAAGTTAATAGAAGCATTTAATAAAGGACAGTGAGCAGGCACCATAAATCTAAGCAGAATTAGACATCAGAGAAATGTAGGCAACAGCTCTTCTATACAGGAAAGATTCCTTAACTGCAGGACATTTAAAAATGCTATTATGCATCAAATGGCTCATACACATCCTAAAAAATCACCAGCAAGTTTATACTAACATGGATTTCAATGCAGCTTGGAAAACTCTGGTAGGATTTGCAAGGATTCTGAGAGCCTAAAGTCAATTGTTTAGAATCACATCTATTAGGATGGAAGGTGTCTAATTTTTAAGGTACAACACTAGCAATGGGAAAACTCCTCTATGATCTCCAGCTATCCATGAAGTGCTCCCTTGCATTTCATTCACACATGAAGAGGGCTTCATTGCACTTTTGCCTCCTTTGTGCAGAGATGCATTCTACCTTCCTTGCAGGGGGTTTGGCAGAGAAATCTAACCTCAGTCAAGCAGAAATTGAGCCCACAGGGATTCCTAGAAGATGCTTCACTGACAGCTTTGAAAACTGATGATGGAAGAATAAACCTCTTGTGACAAGTATTTTCAATTTCAGGTTATCTGTGGTGTGAAAATGCAGAGCTTGGATGCCAAAATATAAGACCAGACAGAGCGCCTGTCCTTTTGCCCACAGAATTTCATAAAAAAAGCTTTTAAGACCAGAACTTACTTGCAAGCGGAGGCAGTTTCCTGTGTTTCCTCTCAGGTCAGAAACCCTTCTTTTGCCCAAAAAAGGGTGTGTACATGAGACCATTCACCTGGCAGGACCTTTGCTTGTAGTTGAGGTTCTGTCTGTTGCTTCATAAAGTTTTGGAGGAAACCATTATAGGATCTTTACAATAAAATGTCCCTGTGGTAAGATATTTTATTACCTGAGGGCCTAATTATTAATTTTTTAATCTTGGAAATGAATAACACTCCCATTGACATTAACTGGGCTCCTACCTGACCAGAAATTGAGTTTGAACTTTTGAGTGTGATCTGCAAATAATATTGAACACATTGAGAAGGAAGGAAATGCTGGTTACAATAATACACAGCTTGTGCAGTTTCATCTCTCCCTGTGTCTTTATAGGTGTGCACAATTCTAGGACACACATGAACACACACACTCAGAGTGGAGAAACATTTTATGTAACTTCTCCTCAATATTTATAAAAAGTTTCCCTTGCTATCATACATATACTTTTTCTTTCCTTAATGCACGAAAATTCCCAAAAACTTTTTTTTTTTGAAGCTCTTTTTATATCTTCTCTCAATTTTACTGCCCAAAAGCAAACAAGCACAGTAATTTTAATCTTTGAAATGACATCCCAATTTAGTTTGGGAAATGTTAAGCATGGCTTTCTCTATTGTCTTCCCCTGGATTGGGTCATCAAATGGGTCATTTGAAGGAGGGGAGGGCTTGGGCTTTTTGTGGTGGACTCTTGTTGTCTGCTCATGGCTCAACAGGATCAGCACTAACCCCAGAGTAGATGATCTCACCAAATCCAGGCCTTCTCCAAAAAGGTCCCGATTTCCACAGAAGTGGGAGTTTATAAGTATTCATCATGCCTTATGATGGATAATGTTCTATGCATGTCAGATTGTTCAGAAAACCCCCTGAGGGGTGATGGGAGGAAGGAAATCAGGTTGAATTATTATAAAGGCTTTGTTTAAGCAGACATAAGGACATTTTGGAGGCATAGTAAGTGCACATGCTGATGAGAAAATTAAAATCTGAGTTATTAGTTAAAAAAAGCAATCCTCCCCTTTATTCTTTTCACAACTCTAAAGTTTTACAGCTAGAAGAAGGTATTTGCTATAACATTCATCAAAGGGTTCTTGCTGTAATGAAAGGTACAAAATAAATTATTCTATGATCACATTCAGCATTTTTGCTCTATTCATGTTATCATTAGAGATTCCTTCTCAGACAGTTAGATATTAGTGATAGTTGTGAATATTTGATGTACTTTAGTAATTTGCGTTGGAGATGTGAATAAGAAATTAATTGAAAAGTAGTATAATTCAAATTGAAAAATGTTTATCTAATATGCAAGAATCATCCTGTGATTACAATGTCAATATACAGTTTAGCATTGTTAGGTGATTTCATTTGCTAGTGGTTGCCACATCCTTAAAGGTAATAAAGGGTATCTGAATACCTGTGGGCAGTCTCAGCACAGTACAGTCATTGAGACAATTATTCTTATCTCTGGAGGATCATTATCCCAAGATTCAACATGGATGAGGGCCAAAGCTTTTATTTTTCCTTAGGTTTATTATTGGAACAATAAATTAAAGAGGTTGATCAAAGTATTGTAGAGATTGATATTTTTTGTTGATACTAGGTCTAATGTTAATTTTATAATGGAGGAGTTGGATTGTCTACTGGTCTAAAAGGATAAATCACCATCAAATCTTACCTGATCAAGGAATTAATCCCTGTGTATTCAAGCTGGGCACATCCTAAAAATACTATCTTTTGATTCTGAGTATTCCAACTAAGGTAAGGTAATAATTTCTAAAATATTTCAGTTGAAAAAGCTTATTTGTTTTTGCTGCTCAAGACACACTCAGATCCTGTCATCACTCTTGGTTCAGCACAGCAGTTTCAAGGAAAGTACAGGTCTATATTATTCATCTTTCTTCTTAGAGAGGGAAAAAAATTGAGCTTTTTTTCTTTTTAAGAGAAAATATCCAATGCAATTTTGTTGTGGTCAAAAATGACATGGCAGTGTTTTTTCTCTTTCCTCTTTATTACAAAGATTGACATGCTCATTTTCTTGCAATAAAGGCATTAGTTTTAGTAAATTAATCTGTTTTTAAAAATCAGATACTCATCATCACTCTGCTCTAGAAGCAGGGAGCATGAAACTTTCATTATTTCTATTAGCAGAACACATATAATGCATTTCACAAATATAATTAGCCATCAAGTCTGGCTGACAGTTGTGCAGATGATTGTAGACATTGTGAGTGTAAGAAGTGAATTTAGCTCTTGGTAACAGGTATCTTTGACAATGAAGGAATCTCTGCAGTGAAGTAGGAAAATTGTATGCAAGTTAAATAACTTCTGTTTTTACATGAGTCACCAGACATATTTGCAAGTGTATGTTACTTAGTTATCCAAATTAAAACACCAGGATGAGCCAGCATTTTAAATGAGACAATCTTTTAATAAGAAAGTCGAAAATGAAAAGCAGATTTTCATAGGTCTTCAGATTAATATAAAATTCTTTGGGGAAAAAAAATTATACTGTGGACCTATTCTAAATAGAAAAATTTCCCTTGTAACTAGGTTGTCCTGGTAAATGTGGACCAAAGCCAGTTTGCAAATAAACCCAAGCTGGGCGGCAGGCTGGAAGGAGCAAAATGGGTTATGACATTCAGTTACTGGTTATTTGAGGTGACAACTATATGCCTTTCCATAATGCCCCTCTCCATAAATATTTCATTGACCTCTATATTAAAATCACTGTTTGTTACCATCCCCTGTTGCTGTGTGGGATATATTTTAGTACCTCCCTTCTATAAGGCAGAGAAATCCTTCTCTCTCTAAATGCTGGTGTAAATGCATTGCACGCATGTTATTGATTTCCCAGAAACGGCTCCATCAGGACAAGCTGGTTTTGGCTCCTAAATGATCCTGGCTGTGTTGTGTGTGTCTGCCTGGCCTGGCAGTAGTGACATAACATCATGAACAAAGTGCCTTTCCACACTGCAAAGGCCAAAAGAGGTTTGGCTGTCCATTTATTTGTTCGTCTGTCTCATTCTATTTGTTTGCCTGACATCTGTGCACATCTACAGAACTGTCAAGATTCCTGGAGAACACAAGTCTATGTATTTCCCATTTTTATTGTGGAATGGACTGCTGAGTGGGCTGCCATAAGCTGCCTCCAAGACAAAGGAGCTCTGAGCAAATAACCCTACTGCATGCTCTTGCTTTAATGGTGTGATTTAGCCCTTCAGGATTTATTAAGAGAGAAATTTAGGAGTTTAAAGAGTAAATGATAAAGCTTAGAAACAAGTTTTATCTTGCTGAA
The DNA here is from genome assembly GCF_028018845.1 of Melospiza georgiana. Classification (NCBI taxonomy): domain Eukaryota; kingdom Metazoa; phylum Chordata; class Aves; order Passeriformes; family Passerellidae; genus Melospiza; species Melospiza georgiana. The sequence continues at coordinate 125,570,541 of NC_080430.1, read as the reverse complement.
GGGGTTTTAACTTGTGGATTAATTTCAAAATTTCATTGTTTTATCTCTCTGTCTAGTAATTACATTTTACTTTGTAAATACCTGTGAAACAAACATATTTGGGTATTGAAAAAGGTTATTGTGGGTATTTTTACAGTATATCTGCATGCCTGTATTTTTTTGTCTCTAATACCTGTTTGGTTCTTTTGATAGTGTTTATGTTTTGCTCTTTACTATTAGCATTTGAAGACCTTTCAGCATTAACTTTTAAATGGAATCACAGGTCATTTATCTTGGAATGTGTGCTGAGAAGTAATCAATTGTAGCATCACTTTATTGATGGTGTTTTGAAAGTCTTCCAGAAAAACTCTTTGTCTTGTTCTGTAGCTCATTCTGATGGGATTGATTTATGCTAAATATATGTCCTTGGGTTCCACAAGAACTGCATTTTAGTGGTTGGCATCTTCCTATTCTTCCTTGGCAGTAATAATAATAAAAAAAAGATAATATTGCTCATGAAAATACTACAGCCATTAGCAGAATTTAATTATTCAGAGAAGTACAATGGAGCCATTAATAAGACGCTGTAATGACATTAAACACCACCCACAAAACAGTAACACTCTTATAGTCCCATGAAGATTTCACAGACTGAAGCCTTGTTTGTGATAAGAAAGAAAAATATCAAAAACAAGACTTGCTTAATTATGAAGCAAAAGTGATTTCAAATTAAGGGAGGAAATAAAATATGTGAGAGTGGAAAAGTAAAATATAAAATATTATTTTATATGTAACTTTCATTAATCCCATGGCAGAAAAATTTCCAGAGGCAAGATAGAGCTTTGTAAGCCTCAGGTTAAGGTTTCCCTCTTTAAAGAGTGAATACAAATGAACTCTAGAAAAAATTTAAAAAGAAGAATTAAAATAATCAATATGACAAAGCAAATGTATGCAGAATAGCTGCAAATGGTTTATTGGAATAACAGTGCAATTGCATTAAAAAACCTGGAGACATCTCTGGGGAGACAAACCTGTGTCAGATGTAAAAAGATACAAAATTTTAAATTATTTTCAAGTATTTAATGAAACCTCTCAACTGAAACAGGCTTGCTAAATTATTTATTGAAAAATCTAATTAGTACGTGTAGCTCTTAGAGCTTGGATTTAGTCTTTCTGAAGTGACCCATATATCTCTCAGAGAACAGGATATCAGAAGAATTCCAAAGATTGCAGAAATTGCTAAGAGGTATTAAAGAAGCAATTTCATCTTTCTGTGTAATATCAGCTGCATAATTTTCCTCTGATCTTCATTATAGAGGAAATAATAAATTTTGTATATTAAGAGACAAAAAATAAATCTGCTTTATTTTGTTCCATGAATGCTCAGGCTTCGGAAATTCATGAAGGACAAAACACTTTCAAGAAACCAATACTAGGGATCACTGACTTCCTCCTCTACATATGTTTTGACATGAAGTAATGTTTTTCTAACCACGATTTGTTGACAGAAGTTTCTCACTTTCTGAAAGCATAAGTTCAAGCAGACAAACAGGACAATGGACAGCTTTTCCTGGTGTTGGACTTGGTCTCCTGGAAGGTGCTGTGATGTGTGCAATGCCAGTAAGAGGGACAGTCACCCCACCATTAATCATCATGCCTGGAACCTTTTAGTATTGCTCGACAGAGGATTAGAACTCTGCTTGAAGAAGGTGATTTTCTTCATGAAAACTGGGTTTATTGTGCTGCCCTTTCCACTCTCTTTCCTGGGGAAAAAATACCGGTATATGTGCTTGCAAGAAGGCAAGAAAGGGAGGAAATACTCTGAAAAGTAACAATTAGTTGGAAGAAAGACACTTGTCAGAGGTGAGTTCTGGGAAATAATCTGAAAAAGTTAAAAAAGCTGAAATGGTCGAGCAGAGTTTTTTCTATAATCCAGTGAATGCATCATTTAAGACATTAATTACCAGTGAGAAAATGAGACAATAGAAAGAGAAAGATGGTTGATTATATTTAAATCACTGAGTCACACTCAAGCATCATAATCACTGGTAAGTTAAAGGTTCAAGAAAATACTGAATTTCCAAGATATGTATAGAGGCAGTGCTGTTATTTACAAAAGAAATTTTTGGTTTTTTGCTCTTAGAAATTTGCCTATTTTAATGATAGATTCCCTTATTAGCAATCTGAACGGGATTTTCCCCAGTTATAGGAAATCCCTGTACCAGAACAGATTAAAAAATTGCAAAGAAAGATTCAGAGGCTTAAAAATGTAGTTACATCTCTCAAAGGCTATAAAACTCAGGGGTCTGTTGGAGCTGTGAACGGAGTGTGGGGATTTGGGCCCCTGTTATCCCTCATGGAGATCTGGAGGCATGGGGAGTGTGCTGAGAATGGGCCGCAGCATTTTGAAATTGGGCAGCATCTACAAGAGGTTATTTCAGAGAGAAAGTAGGCAGGATTTAAAGCAGGGAAAGTGCCTATGTCCCTTGCCTTCAGAGACTGCTAAAACCAGGTCTCCTTAGGTGTTAGCATAACATACTTTAGAAATCAGGGTGGGGTACTGAATGCAGGATGACTGGAAAGGGAAAATATTTCTCAATTCTTACCTTTTTTTTGTGCTTGCATGCAGATTATCCAGCCCATTCTACCACCAGTCAGGAGAGGAACAGAGAAAATGTGTCTCTGGAACCCACAGCTGTGAATGGCTGGGCTGAGAAGGGAAGGGAGCAAATGCCACTGCCATATAGAAACACAGAGAGAACAGGTAGGAAAGCTCCTGCAGCACCTAGAGGAAATATAGCTGTCCCAGAATACAGAAATGTACTTTCCAGGGAAAAATATATATACTTTTAAGAGTCAGGTTGGAAAAGGTTAATACAGTGAGGACGTGCCCTCAGCATGCTGCTGTCAATGGGCTATGCTACAGAACACATTTACTTCTGCTTCTCTCTTGTTAGCTATTGCAGGTGTACTGTTGGGCCTGCATTTTCATATCCTGTCTTTAACATAATTTATCTGATTTTATCTCATTATTTTTTCATATTAGTCCCAGGAAGTGCATTAACTGCCCTGCTGGTTTAATATTTCCTCCGTGCTACAGGAAGATAATTTTCAATATTTTGTGCAAAGATTAAAACATTCACTCAAAGTTCTTGCTCATATATTTTAAAGGACAGTATTTCTTTCACCTGTACAGTGGTGGCAATTTTTCCTAGAAATACATCTTCCATTTGGGAAATCTTCACTTCTAGTACAATAAATGCACTGACAGCCACCATAAAGTATGAACAAGACAGATACCAAGTGAGGGAAAACTATAAGAGGCCAGGTATTGTTTTTAATTTATGGAGACAGACTGGTTATTAACAGCTTCTACATCCCAGTAAAAGCTCATTATGCCCAGTTAGTTACAGTGTAGCTCACTTTCCATTCTCTTTAGAAATGCAGCAATCCAGATATTAAAGGATCCGTTCTTCCATATGCTAAAGAAATTTAAGAAAGTGAAGGGGCTGATGGTTATTAGCAATAGTGTTGCCATTTAGGAATTCAAGAGTCTCTCTGAGGATCTGAACCTGTGTCAGTTGTGAAAGGAAAGGGGGTTGTGAAATAATTTCATTCCTATAATGAAATCACTGACATGAAATCTCCCAGTTGCTGAATTATTTAGAGGAGGAAAAAGTAGTAATAAAATCTGCTTTTGTCGTGGCTAAAATAATTGCTTCTGTATTTTTTTCTCCCACATTTTTCTCTGGAGGCTTTTTATATCCACAAGTAACAGGTGCACTTTCACCACGTATAGGCTTTTAGCAATTTCTTTTATGAAGTAAGTCATACAGAAGGAAATAATTAAGATAGCCAACAGATTAAACCTGAGATGCAATGCCCAGTAGCAGCAGCCACTTAATCTTTTTGGGCATGTACATTTTATGTGAAGGAGACCTTCAAGGAGTTCTCATGTTGACTAGTGTGAGTGTCTCAGACAAGTTCTTCTCTTTTTGGACTCACATAGACCAAATGGGCCTTGCTATAGGACTTTCAAATAAAAAATAAAGTCCAAGTCCACACTAGGGCAAGCTGAAATGTCAGAGCAGAGCTCACGCTTTTAAATGTGTTTTTTGAATGCCTCTTTTGTTTAGTCAGGTTTTGCCTAAGTGTAGGTTGTGGGTGTAATTTCCTTGTGGTGATTTGGTTATAGCACAGACAGAGCCTCCTGAAGGCTTTTTCTCGAAGTCTGGAAAATGACTTCACTGCAGTCACACTTGTTTAAGTTCAGCTGCTTTCCAGAATTTACATAGTTTGACCAGAACAATGGCAAAACCCAATTATTTCAAGGTCTCTTTTACACTTAATGTGACTGAGAGGTAGCCATTGCTTCTGCCCATATATGTTTTCAAATAAATATTGATTGTGCATTTGCCTTTTGTGTTCAAGCCTCAGTTTTTATTACTCACTCAATTTGCAATTTTCCTCCACTTTATGCTAACAAATTTCTTCAGTGAGGTACAGCAGACAAATCTTTTTTAATGTGGTTTTCCATCTCCTGGGCAACATTATGCCTTTACACCCTCACACCTCAAAATCTCAACTTATTCATTTCAAGACCTAACTCCTCATCTTTCTGCTGGCTTTTAATCTCTCTCCATAAAGCCTTATTGCATATCTAACTCTTACAGTGTCATTTCTTTCCCCTAGTGGTTAACCAAAAGATTTTCAGTGGAACTACAGCAAATAATGAACTGTAAACATTTCTGGGAATATAATGAGAATATAGATATTTATATGGAACTGAGCACTCAGGGATGATAAAGAATTCTGGCAGAATTCTGGCAATGAGGGAGATGTTGCATGGTATGACTCCAGCTATTCAAAAGAGAAGGGAACACTGCTATGGAAAATTGCAAAACTTTGATGGCCAATCAGTTGTCATTTCTGATAAATTATATATCATAGTTCTAGTTTAAAAGGCAGTAAAAATGATGCATATTATGCTTCTTATTACATATTCCTTTGGTGTGAAGATGGAGAGAAGAAAAGGCCCTGACCCTGTGTAAGCACTACTCAGTTATATCTAAAACATCCCTGTGCTATCAAGCACAGATCCCTCTGTTTCCAACACAAATCCAAAATGTAGCCCCATGCTAGCTACTGTGGAGAAAATTAACTCTACCCCAGCCAAAACCAGCATATTCTCTTTCAGCCAAAGAAATAATGCCTCAAAGAAGCATTCTGAAGAGGAAGCTGCACTGAGTAAAATGTTTGCTGTCACATATGAGCTGATATGGAAAGCAAGATGGTCAGAGATTATGAAAAAGGCAGCATTCTCCTCAATTAGCCTAGACTGCAAATAAACTGGAGAAATTCCTCTGTTAATGTTTTTTTTATGACCAAAAAAAAAATCTTTGGTTTAAAGGTTTGGAGATGATTCTGCAACACACTTTCAGGAAGGGGTTAGGATAAAAAGAAATTTTCTTTAGATGGAGATTTGTAAATTCAGGAGATTTTAGAATGAGACTGGATATGGTGAGCCAGACTGTTCTTTCCAGTCCTGTTTGGTTATGCAGCTGCTGTTTATCCTCTTACCAAATATTTCTTGTTTGTCCTGTGGAATTAAAGACAGTTACCTGACTGCTTGTCTTTAATTCTCATGTCTTAAATGAGGGCCATTTATTAAGTCTGAAATGTGTTCAACATTTTAATGAATCTAAAAGGATCTTGCAGAACTGAGACAACCAGAAAGCCATTTCATTTCATGCTTAGGTGTGTTGAAGATGGCAATGTATGAAAAGTTTAAACCACTACAGTTTTTCTTCCTGTTTTTTACTATTGCTAATATGAGAGAGATTATTTATGGACTATTTCTTAGCATCAGTGTGCAGCCTCACATCACCATTTGGCTTTCTTACAATGTCTGAAGTGGTGAAGGTTGTTCAAGTAGACCAGTCAATGATTTGTGATTTACCATCTCTTTTTCCTTGAAGTGATATGCCAGAGTAATACAGCATAACAGCTCCCTCATACCCTGCTTTAATCATTACTTGATGTTGCATGAAGTCATAGTAACAACAAGTCCAAATTCAATATCTGTTGGCTTCCTCATAGCATACTAAGTGGCTGATGATTTTTAGCTGTTAGAAGTTCTTTCCTTTTTTCCCCATGAGCTAGAAGCTTTTCAGATTCTTTGTTCTAAGATATTTGTAGTTTGGGACATTGGCATTTCCAGCTTCACATTTGATCTGATGTGACTGACTATAATGTGGATCTGGCTTTGTGACGGAACTGGTAGCCTAAAATTAATTTTTAATGAGTGAAATGAAATATGCATTTGTAAAATGAGATTCATCTAAGGCAAGAGCAGCTAAGATGAAACATGCCCTAAAACTACCTATATACCTCCTTCACACTGTCAATTACAAGAAGAACCTCCAGCAATGAGGTCAGAGGTAAAAAAATCTACAGTTTGGGTATCTAAAATGAGGTCAGTCTAAACCATACATATCATGAATCTGTGAAGTTTAATATGTAGGTTGCCTTAATATCTGTCAGTTCCATCAGAAACTCCCAACATCCCTGGATGTAGCTTCCATCTGTGTGTGCAGTCTCATTTCCAATAGCCTTTGGTTTTTTGCTTACCACCAAATGACTTCAAGCCTCAACTTATTCAAGGAACAGAATCTTCTTCTCATTCTGTGACTTCTGTGAATGCTCTTCATTTTGTCCTTTTCAGATTTTTATCTGCTTCCTTCTTAGAAGAACAAAGAAAGCTCCCACAGATGCAGAGCTAACAGCTGATACACTGGAGGAAAGTGCAGTCTCTGCTCCCATTTGCTTAACTCTGGCCCCCGAGAGCTTCCAAGAGATCCCCTTCCTCACCATGGAGCTCTGGAGCACCACCACTTATTTAAAAATGTTTTTCTATTTGAGACTGAGTCACAAAGATGTGATAGAACCTCTTTGTATCCTTGATTACATTTTGCTTGAGTCATTAGGGAAATCCCACCAAAATGAACAAAACAATGCAGAGCAGAAGTTATCATGTAAACTTTGATTGATATTATTGCAAAACTTGTTCAGTGACAACTGTGGGAAATTTGGACAACAGTGAAAAATTTGGAAAATTTTTCTGTAAAATACAGTAAAGCACATTGCAAACCATAGTCACAGTCATCCCTAGACGACACCCAAGGTGTTATATCAGGCAGTTTCCCCAAAATTACAGCAAGCAATACGCCAACTTATTTTCTAGTCTTGAAAGGAGGTCCCTTTGTTGCAGCACTGCATCAGTCCAGTGCTATGATGCTGGTTTTTATCATGATTCCTGCTAAATCCATTAGCTTCACAGAAGACCTATGGACAAAAGGCTTGTTGATAATTTTTATAATTTTAAAATCAGCAGAATTTAAAAGAAAGAAACACTGCTGAAACAAATTATAAGTGCCAGAATATTGCATGTAACATTTTATTGTGTTTTATATATTAAATACCCCATCATTCTGGACTTGGTTAGTGTATGATATAAAAGTTGATTTTTTACAACAATTTAACAGGTTTTGTCAGCTAGATCTAAACTAAAGAGCTGCCTAATTTCTGTCTCTGGCATACTAACATCTCTAAAAGTAAACAGCATGTCCATAGTTTACAGTTCATTATAGCTTAAACTAAACAATAATCAGTCTGTGAGAATCAGGCATTTAAATTCAGTTTTGTCATTTTCTTCAGTTTATTTGTTTATACCAGATCTCAGCAGTTAAGGCAGCTTCAGTCTATGATGGAGATCATTACTGAATGTTATTCTCTGGTGTTTCATTGCCAGTCTTCTGTGCAACACACACCAACTATGCTATAGACATTATAAAGAAAACTTAGTTTTGCAGTTCTGTAAACATTTTTATTCTAGTCTAATACTTCTTCAATTATTTTACTTGTTATTAAATTATTAAATTGCTACTAAATTATTTTACTTATTATTTCTGATATATTTTCTTTTCAATTTACATTTCCAAGTTTTAAGCAGATTTTTTTTGTTGTTGTTATTCTTAGTTTGAAAGGCTCTACCATTTTTAATCAAAATAAAGAAAAATAATGGACATTCCCCTAATTGGAAAAGATATTGTACCATAATTGAATAAACTCTTACAATGCCTTGCCAGATCACTGGTGCAGGGGTCATTAACATGACTGATGCTTTCTCTCAAAGATGCTGAGAGATTCACAGGCTGCATTAGATTCCAGGGAGGGGCTGTACCAGAGATTCCCTACTTGATCAGGAGAGATGCATTGTTCTGTCTGGCAAAAAGAGGCAGTGATGTAAGTGGAAATAAAGGGCAAGAACTTTACTCCGTTGAGGAAAATAGACCAAAGGGTAAATATTTAGATACATCTTCCTTGTCAGTTCAACACAAAAGGGCAGGAGAACTGGAAACCTTCAAATGAGTTTCTATCAACCAAAGCAATAACATAATCTCATTAAAGGGAGTGGCTTGGCAAGATGCAAAGCTGCCCAGGGGGTTCTTGCTGTTCTAGTACTATTTGTTCACCCTTTATTTAACACCACCATTAGAAAGCTTAATGGACTGTTTATATCAGACTATTAGACACATGGCAAGATCTTTAGTAATTGGAGTGTGATATATAGTAATGGGCTATTGTTTGCTTGATGCTACCTACAGTCAGGCCAGTGCTGAATATTTATTTACTGCACGTTCCAGATATAAAGGCAGAGGTGATGGAGCTGCCAGAGAGAAATGCTAGGGTGAAAAGAGGCTTTCCTGAGGCCCTGTAAGCTGAAACATTAGCTGCTTGTTTTATCTGGATTTTTTTACACAGCATGGTGAGTTATTTGATAATATCAGCTTGAGGCTATGCTTAGATCATGTTTCCTCAGAACACTGTCTGGAAGGCTGTGCCAGACTGTAGTGTCATTAAATATATATTACAAATGCTTCAACAAATTAGGTAATTAATTAAAATATATTTCTATAGGAGAGGCCATTTGATATTACTATTCTTCTCATGGTAGATTAGGTTTGATGATGCTGTATTTATGATATTCTTTCTGAGCCATTAAAACCTATTACTGGCTTTGGAGAAAACATATTTGAAAGCAAGGGTTTTTGTCATGTTTCAAGTACATTTGTGAAGTCTAAAACACATTAGCAATGTTAAATTTTCTTTCATTTCTTCTAGAAAATAAATACTGAATGTGTAGGAGTGAAGATAAAGACAGAAAACTCTTAGGAATTGAAAAACCTCAACAAAAGAACCAAGAGCACTCTTCTCACTCTGCAGTCCTCATTTTTATCAGACTAGCCTTTGTGCCTCTAGAGTGTGAGTACATTGTAGCTTAGCTGGCTTTTGTATTTGCTGCAGCAATATAATGCAAATAAAAAAAGGAATGTAGGAAGGGGCTGTATGAAGGACATCTAGCCCCAAGAGCTAGCTGCAATTATAAACTCACAAACAGCAGGCAATACTTGTTTTCTAACTTTTATATTGAAATCATGTAATGGTGTACACAAGCAGAAAACTTCCTGTAAGGGCCTGAGCATGTTCTTGATGCCCATCTCTGCGCTGGGTGGCTGTGGGGCTCTGCCTCTGCACGAGGAGGTCGGGCAATTTCTTGTGAAGGGTGGGAAAACAGTTGTATTCCTTTGGGAAAGACCAAGGCAGGCTGCCAGCAGGGCTGCCTGGTGAGAATGGAGACCAATCCCTGAGGAGCAGCCCCTACTTTTTCTTCTTAAATAAGATGATGGCATTTCCTGTCTTTTGAGTTATGAAGAAAAATACTGTAGAATTTTGTACATGTAATCTTCAGTTTATTCTTAGTATGCCAAAGCAATATCTGTGCAGAACAATAGGCTGTCTTTGGATGCCATGCTTCAGACCTACAACTTGGAGAACCTGATTCTTCTTTCAGAGCAATTTAATCTCATTTCCTGCCATGAGATTTCAGCTGATAGATGTGCAAGTCATAAATAATTAAAAGGTCACGTATGCCTAGAAATTCCTGAAGTGTAGCATCTATAGGGATTTTGCCTAGGAATAAATGGCAGCAAAGCAATGAAAATTATTCTCTTGAAAGTGAAAAATAGACTTTTTCACTAATCAATGGACAGACACAAGCAATCAATACCCAATCTAAAGAAGAAAAATCAATACCACTCAAAACACATGGTTCCTCTTTTGCACAGATTATCCTACTATAACATTTTTTCATCCCGTGGCTTGGAAAATTCCAGTACGTTTGCATATAAATTCTCTTCCATCAAAAATGTCCAATTCCCTTTCCCTGCTGTGTTATTGGGATGCTGTGGAAAAAGATAAGAGAAAACATATTCCATTGCCTCCACTTCTACCACAATTTATAAAGAACTGTTCAGATATGGTTATAGCAATCATGCTTTGTAATGATTATTCCATCCCTTCATAATAGTGTAGTATAAAGGTTCTGATGTTTATTAATTCCTTTTTACTGAAATATTGACATAAAAATACAATTTTAAATCAATAATTTTTATAATATTATATCAAAGTTATAATAATTTTTAAATAGCTGAACAAAAAAAAATCACTGATAAAGCAAATTTAGTGAAGTGAACTTAAACCAGCAAATTACTGATCAATAAAATAGTATGAATAGCAAGACAGTTAATAAAGATGACAGCTACTGCCCACCGTATATAGGAAGAGAAGAAAATTGAAAATAGAAATCAAATTAACCTTTTTATTTTCTTAGGGAATATGTGTAACTGAGAGCTTCAGTAAGAACTTACTCCCATTTGCCACACAGTCCAATGGCACTGAGCAAACAGAAATAACTCTCCAGGTTTTAAGAGCTTTCTTTGTTACACATCATCAATGCAATGAAAACTTTGTTGTGGGTTTAATTAACATGAACTGAAGGTAGTAGGATAGCTTAAAAAACAATTACAATTGGGATCTATTTTCCCTTCCATAAAGACATCAGTATGTGCATTTTTGCCCAATAAGCACTTCAGTCAAAAGCATTTATTGTTCTTGAAAACTGAAGGGCAGAGGGTGGACAATTTCTCGCACAGCTCATTACAACCACAATAAGGAAATGCAAATTCAGATGCTTACAACTAGAGAGTGATAGAATCAGTCCATCCTAAGGTTAAGGTAAAATCGAAATCAGTTCAATTAAGGTTTGCTCATAGTGCAATTTGTTTTTATCAGCACGGTTGTCTTCCCTAAAAACATCTGGTAAATCAAATGTTGCATCAAGGTAAGGAACTTCTCAACCTTCTGCATAAAACAGTTCTCAGACATATAGTTCTTGTCATGGTAAAGTGGGTCAGTTATTTATAAAATTATACATTTGTCATAAGGAATATCTGAGAGAGATTTAGAAATTAATTTCTAGTTGTTGAAATGAAGCAAAGAATGGAAAAGGTTCATAAGTGTTTTCAAAAGAAGGCCTTTATTCATAAAAATTTAATTTGACAAATGAGATAAATTTCAGACCTAAACATTTTCATATCTTTGCAGCATATTTCTACAGAGAAGAAATAGAGAAAAAAATTGAGAGGGTTAGGAAGTTTGTGAAACTGTGGTACTAAAATATGAGAATTTTTTGAAAAATTTGCATTTGATTAATGCGAAAAGATTCCTCCAAAGTCCAGGGCAAATACTTACTAACTCACCCCTACTCTAAATATTAATTTGCCTGTTGATTCCTTATTATTTTTATTACTTCCATTCCTTTTTGCCATTTAATCATTATATATCTCAATTCATGATTCTAAAATGTGGCTTCTTTCTTCCTTCTTTCCTCTACCTCTGTTCTATCTCATCTTTTAATCTTTCAGGACTCTAAGAGCCCAGTTTTTAATGTATGTTCAACACTTTTAGCTTTTGGGTACTTTTTTAGTGTGGATATTTACATGTTTACGAGTGCAAGGCAGCCTACCAGCCTGCATTACTGCACTGTCTTAATGACCAAGTGTAGAATTATAGATCATGGAGTGGTTTGTGTTGGAAGGGACCATAAAGATCATCTAGTTCCAACCCCCCAGCCTTGGGTAGGGATGCCTTCCACTAGACCAGGTTATCTCTAGAGCCCTATCCAGCCTGGCCTTGAACAATCCCAGGGATGGATGTCCTAAACTTACCCAGTCTACCTGTTCCAGTGCCTCACCACTCTTTGAGTAAAGAATTTCTTCCCAATATCTGACCTAAACTCTACTCTCAGTTTAAAACCATAGCCACTTGATCCTGTCATGTCCTGCATTTGTCTAGTGCAAGACTGACAATGGATAAAAATCCATCTGTGTTTCATAATCCACTATACAGAAAATTCTGTGCTCTCCCTGTGTAGTAGTTTATCAGTTCCTTCTTGAAACCGAGGGAAACGATTTCTGTTGAGCAGTGTTGTTATCATATTTCTAGAGTCCCATACTGTAGCAATCATATTTCTAAAGTCCCGTACCTTCTCAGTGATATTTCTTGGGGGCAGTTCTTCACAGCACAGACTTCTTCTGCTTGTTGCTGCTTCTTAGTCAGGGCTCCTTCGAGGCTCCCCCTGACTGGCCAAGCCCACTCCATTTTATCACAGTTATCTTCACTAGCTACAGCTTCTCCACAGAGCAGTACTCCAGTTATAATGTGATGAGTTTTTCTGGAGGGTGAGATGGTGGTCGTGATTCTTCCTCAGGCTTAGAGTTGCCTCTCCTCCCAGAGAAGCTGGGAGTTCATGTACCTTTATGTGCTGCTGCCAGAAGGCACAAGAAGTTTTGGAGATGGTTCTGTAGCAAATTGAAGGAATGAGTTGTAGTTACACAGGACATCACAATAGCAAAGGGATAATGTTCACCTGGAGGCTGATGACTGATATTAATGACGAACTCTGACCATAGCTAGAACCAATACAAAGTCATATTCCCATGATGAAGATGTTCTCCAGCCACTTCTTTAGTATCACTTCCAAGGATTAGCATGAAGACATAACTTTTGGTGTCTTCTGCTTTATATGTCCTCCTCATTACCTGAATTACGCTTCCTTTGCTACTGTTCAGTAACTAATGACAGATTTGAGAATTAACAGACTGTGACTGCAATGTTCCCTCGGTGATGGCAATTAGTTGCCAGCACTGTTCATGCTTTACCTGCACTCAAGATGTTGTACTTCTGCCTTAGTGTTATCATTCCTGCCTCTGCTGTTCCAAGATATCAGCAATGGACTTTACACACTCAGTTTTGATGTACCTGGAAAATGTCCAGGTTATACTCTTATGAAAAGGAAGATTCCAGAGACTGTTGATTACAAATTCTTGCCAAGGGGTAAGTAAAAGGAAATTGAAGACCATGTACATCTGGTACTGAATATTTATAACAGAATTAGGCTTTAGTAGTGTATTCCCTCTAAAACATACAAACTTATCATTAATAAAATGATCAAAAGGCAAAAGAATCTTTACATGACAAGTCTTTGCATCTACTGTTGGTGAGGAGAATTGAGAAATGCAAAAAAGCCACTATTTAATGCAGAGCTTTGTAAGAAGAAACTTAACTAGATGGTGTGGAAGAATTGCACAAAACCACATGGATAATAAATATATTCCTTTCTATGGTTGCCTAAAGTCCAGATTAGTTTCTGAGCAAGGATCACAACCTTTAAGCAACATGGGCTGGGAAATCACTAGAAGCTAAGAAAAGAAAATACTTTTATTGTGATCATAAATTAGGATGCAGTTTTTTTCTTGCTTAAATCATTATTTGTTTTCAATTATAATTTGTTTACATTTACCAGAGGGAGAAATTATTACTACAACTCTATTAAAAATATGTGTCTAAGTATTATGAAAGACAAAATTACAAATATGGAGTCATACTGATACTTGAAAGCATCACAAATCCTAGAATATAGGTGAAATGCAGGCTAGTTTAAGTTTGTATTGTATAGATCGAGAGTGGTATTTCTCTAAGAAAAAGAATTGTGCAAAATAGCAAAATAGGCTTTTTTGTTTGTTTGTTTGTTTATTCTATGCCTGAAATGCCTGAGTTGTATATGCAGTAATTTTATGATTGGAATTGGATGGGATAAGTGATAGCCTGAAGCTGATGACATCTGCATCCAGGGCAGATAGGCAATGATGTCACATCTGCAATAAGTAGAACAGAACAGATTCTGTACCAAAGATTGATGTGATTTATAACTTTCATGATGCTGACAACCTTGGACTGGATGGCAGGTAAAGTGCACATTCAAACTTGACTCCCCAACATGGAATTCTCTAGACTTGAGCACAGATGGGTGGGAAAAGGATGACTTTATGAATTTAACTTGACCTGGGAGCAGACTTTTGGGTGAATAGTCCCATTTCTGTTACTCTTCCCTTTTTCTTCAGATATAGTTGTTTAGGTTTTTCAGTTTCCCAGGGGCTGCTGACTGTGGGATAAGTGAGAAACAAACTTTTTAGAAAGGTTCAAATTTAGTTTCTCAGTCTCATAGATACTATACTCAGTAATGGTGTGAATTGTTCTTCTGTTTATTCTAGAAAAAGTTCCTCACACACACTGAATGTGTCTGTTTCTGCCACTGACATCCAGCACATAAATCATTCCTTCTTCTGATCCCAAATTCATCTGTGCACATGAATTCCTCACATAACATGTGTTAATGTGAGAATTACACATGAAGACTTTGTCTGCTGTTTGAGCAGTATCCTCTAGCTGGGAGTAAAGCCTATTTATCTCCAATTGGATTACAGCAATAAAAGTGAGTCAAATAAACCATTCTGCAAAATGTGGTGGCATGCAGCTGTGACTCGCACAGCACAGCAGACATGTTTACATAATTATAGGGAGCTTTCCTTCTTGCTTAAGAAGATTTGAAATTTCTGGTTGCTTGTACTCAGAACACTGTCAAATCTGCAGCATGGATTGGCTGACTTCATTGGCCAAAACATTAGAGCACAGCAAGCATAAAACCAAATCTTCTCTGCCAAAAAAAGATGGAGACATCATTACAGATGGTGTCTTGAGGATGTTCTGCACAAAGTACCAGCATGATGGGATTACAACGACTGATTCAGATACAAGAAAAAAGAGAAGAAGCAACACAGCTCATCTGACACAGAAACCGAATGATATTGACTAATTAATTCCAGTGCACACGTCGCCTGCCATGAGCATGTTATTAGGGTGTCTGACAGTGACATTTGCTGAAATTTCATAGACTAGACTGAAGAAGCAGATGCAAAAAGATCCTGGTGAAAGGATGGGAATTCCAAGGAGATTGGTTGATTGATTGATTGATTGATTGAATATGTAATGAACTGTGCTATTCCAGCTAACAAAAGAAAGTTGAACTGGGGAGGGAAGGCATAAAATGCAATGTCTTGAAACATTCTGTAACAAATTACAGGAGTTGAAAGAAGCAAAAAGTTATGCACGAGTTGATCCAAGCTAAATGAAAAAGTACATTTTTCTGTAAGTTCTGTGAAGAAGAAAAATTGGTAATTTTATATATTATTTATTTGTGTCACAGACATTTTTTCATAAAAATCCTTTCTTTTAGGATTTGTCCTTTCTGGGAAGCTGGGGCCCCAGAAGAAAAATGTAAACAATTATTATCTGCTGATGTGGAATGTAACAGGTGCATCTGTGATTGGTCTTCTGTGAGTGTTTGGATTTGCTGACCACTCATGGGAGAGTTTGTCCTTGCTTTCTGATGGACACAGAACTTTGCTATTCATTCTTTCCTATGCTATTCTTAGCTTAGCAGCTTCTGCGACTTCTCTCTCTATTCCTTTTAATATAGTCTTAATGTAGTATATATCATATATCAATAAATTCAGCTTTCTGATCATGAACCAAAATTCTAGTCCATCTCTCTCACCCTGAGGAACCCCGACAAGTCATTGTAATATATTTGCATCTAACAGAAGATGAAAACAAGTTAGTTTTAAATGCTTTGTTTAGTCAATATATTATTCAGTCTAGATTTATGTTATGTGCTGGTGGTATTTTAATTTACTGTAATGTGCTTGTAACCTCACTGGAGCTCCCAGAATTCACATAAAGAAGAGAAAAATGGGCTTTTCCTTTTCTTCAGTATTTGGTTACTCCCACCTCTGTGCTAAACTAGATCAAAAGAAGACAGTTATCTTGACCTCTTTAATGAGATTTATAGTCATTGGAGCATATGGTTTTCTTCTGGATAAACCTTCTTCCTTACTCAGCCATTTCACATATCAACCTTTTACAGCTTTTCCCAATCAGAAATGAGAGTCTGCTTCATGTTAAAAAAGGCCTATGCACTTTAATATCTAATGCAAATTTTCAAATATAGATCTAAAATGCAGTTTAAATTGCATTTTTAAGAAAAATATGACACTTCTATATTAAGGAAGGATCTGTGTTGAATTTTATTTGAGGATTTGAAATGAATACAGATCACTCCTTTTTAAGTACTGCATATGGCTGAACTGTGACCTTTTAAGTGTTTGCTATTCTACTTTTACCAAGCCATAGTCTCTTTGGATCTGTTTACTCCTTAGAAAGTTTTGAATTTCCTACTAGGTTTCTTGTTCTTAGTTCCTTGAATGGGAAGAAGGAGAGCATAGAGAAGGGATGGTATCTTCATTAAAAACCTTCACTTCATTCTGAGAGTCCCTGTAAATCATTAAGATGATGATATTTAAATTACACAGATATTTATAGTTCACAGTTTGTGAAAAATTATAGAAGGAGTTCTATAATTTCTCAATAAACATGATTAACAGTTGGAAAAGAAAGTAATGAAAAGCTTCCTGCATTAAATAAGTTTATTGGATGAGAGATGCAGAAGGGAAAATGGCATCTTTTATGAAAGTATCACAAATTATCAGTAAAAAATTGGAACAACACAATTTTTGTGGTTAACCTACATTTTGCTTTCAATTGCAGCACACATGCAACAGGAGGAAGATCATGTTGAGTAAGGAAGAGCACAGGAAAAGCCAGAAGCTGTGATCATCCCTTAAGACAATTTCAGTGAGCAATAGAGATAACACTTATTCATGAGGACAGATGAAACTGGGCACATGGGAAAGGTGAGAAGAGTGACCCTTTGAGATGTTTCCTCCTGCACTGGATTCAAGAGCCTCATGAATTTGATTCCAGCACGTTGGCATTGAGGGGGCAAAAAAAGTTGTTTCATAAATGTTGATACATTTTTTTTTTCTATCATCACAAAGTTTCTATCTTAGAGAACATAATTTCATGTAATTCAAAAGACAATAAAAACAATTCCACGGAACAAAACTTTGGAAAACATCCCATCTATCATTTTGGACTGTGACAATAAATTTTGAGGAAGAGTATCCAAGAGGGTCTCTCTTTCCCAGTGGTGAAGGTCTCAAATATTGATGGCTACCAATTGTGATTGGTATTTAACAGCAGAGGTCATGTTCTTGGAACTGTAAGTTAGTCATCTGAGCTTTTGGCTATTGTGAGTCATATTTTCAATGGTAAGTTATTTCTTTGGAATATGAACGCTATCAAGCTTTTGTTTTTCCACAGGGTAAAAAACAGTCTCAGGTATCCTGATGACATCTCTTAGAATTTCATTTTATTCAGGAAAAGGTGAACTAGTATCTTACCAGGGAATATTTTAAGAGTCTAGATGGAAATCTCATTAAAATCATTGCTGTTGTTTTTCCATTCCTCTCCATGCACTATTCTTTTTAAGAGAACAGTTATAATGACACATGTCTGCTGATTTAATTTGAGATCAGACAGTAGCTTGTCATCTAAATGTTATAAAATTGCCAACCAAACTTGAAAAAAATGTTCCTTAATTTGACAGGAAATAATCTTGTAGTAAGTCAGCTTTATATTTGGGTTTTGGGGAAGACTGCATAGTAATCTGTCAACCCTTTGAAGTTAACCATTTTTTACCATACTATGAAATTTGGACCTTGGTTCAGTTTCTGCTACAGAGTCACACAAACTTGGAAGGTGTTGCTTGGTTCCCTGCTAAATTTGGTGGTGAATTGAAATTAATTGAAATTAGTGCTGTGAACGCCCTGTGCACCACAAAGCACCAATATTTTTTCCTAGTAGTTTTACTTTCTAACTAATGTGGCAGGTATCTAGCATCCATTAGATTGGTTGGGTTTTGTTTTTTTTCCCCTAGTATAGGAATTAATGAAAAATGTGACAAGGGTGACTTCAGGTCCCACTGGGATATTATTTTTTGTTAACTTGCCCATGAAAGTCCAGTAGGGTCTGTTGCAGAGATCCTATGCTCTTACAAAAGCACAGTTAATGGAACAGGAAAACCGTTTCAAAGTGAACATGCATGACAAACTTGAAAATACAGAAATTTTAAGGAGTGAAAAAAAATTAATCTTACATCTATAAAATGTCTTCCTGCCTCTCCAGGTGTCTTATCTTTTCAAAGCAATGGAAAATCTCTTGAGCTTTGCTTCTGCTCATCATTTATTTTTCCACTTCATTTGATAACCTTTCCATTCCTTTTTCTTCTACCTGTGGATCTGTTTCAGAGCTTCTCACCAGAGTCAGGTCTGCTGCCTCCGGGGCTGGGGTAGAGGCAGGAATGGCTCCCTGCTGAAGGAAGGGGAGGGGAGGTTTCTCTCCCATTTTCTTTCCCTCCCTCTGCTTTCCACAGCCATGGAGCTTATATTTAGCTGCAAACATGTCTTCAGCCAGGTCTGCATGCTCATTCTTGCCGCAGAGAGAACTGCCAAGTCTTTGTTGTCAGAGAGCTGCTGCTGAGCAGCACACCTCCCCAGGGATCACTGCTGACCAGACAGCTTTCCTCCCTGCAGGGAGATGAGATGAGCTCAGAGCTTGGTGCTAATAGCACCCAAGGTTTGTGGGTTCAATGCTCATTTACTTAACATTGGACTTGATAGTCCTTGTGGGTCCCTGGCAACTCAGAATATGTTGTGAACTTTTCAGTACCTGATTTCAATGTTCTGTCAAAAAGCTTTTTGAGGTAATTTCGCTTCCTATGAAAAATACTTTCTAAATTACTATTTCCTCCCAGAAAACTTCACTTTCCACACTGCAAATTTCAGCAAAGCCTGTATTTACCAAGAGCTTCCATCTGCCCTATTCTCAGGCTTCAAGCATTAAATCCCACCTTGCATCCAGACTGCACAAGAGCCAGGGATCCACCCTCCCTCTCCTTCCCTGCATGTATTCTCTAGATGCCTGCCTGCCTTCCCTGTTGCTTAGCACATCCTCCCCAGTTGTTTGGTCCCTCCAGGAGTGGCTGGAAATAAATTTTCAGCAGTGGACCTGTCTCCTCTCAGTGCAGCCTGGGTGTGGTCTGATTCTGCTCCTCATTTATTGCATTCCCCAGGGAGGCTTTGGTGCGTTTATCATGCCTTAATAACACACCTGGTCTTCAGCGTGCAGAAATGAGCACTGTGCAACATCTGCACGGGATTTTAAGATGGAATTGCTTTGAAAAACCTCTAATGGATAATTTCCTAGATGCTATAATGCACTGTGCCCCCAAAGAAAGAGAAAAATCACCCTTTGAAATCTAGTTTTCTTCAAAAAAAGTATTATTAAGGTAAGCTCTGACTGGTTTCCATGGCTACTATCTACTGTACATCAGTATTCGCTGTGACCAGCATTTTAAATGGTCCAGGGTGAGTCCTGAGTGCACAGGTTCACACCTGTGAAATATTGTGTGTCACATTATAGAAGTGGTTTCAGCTACTGATTGTGACCTTGATATTTTCTGGCATAAAATATTGAATATTAAATCAAAATAATATTTTACTTGAAATGCAGTGCAGTCAGCTGAACACCAAAGTTAGAAGAAAAATCCACATTCGCACTTGCTTTTCTTCTCAGAATAGACAGTTTTCTAAAGATACAGAGGACTACTATGATCTATGCTCAGAGGAAGGTGCTGTAGTACAGTTTTCTTACAAAGTTAAAATGCATATTCTCTCATGTGTTAATCAAAATGCAAACATTCTGATCATAGTGGTTGAATCAATCCCAGTGATCTTTTGCACAAGATTTGGTGAAGAATAATATATTACCTAAATATTACAGATTTTGCCATAACACACCTTTTATCTTGGTAAGACACTGATTTCTTTATTTCTTAGAGTCCAAAATTTTAGAAGTCTTAAACATTTTTTCTCCCCCATCGGCTAATATTTTGAAATTAAAGGGAGGAAGGCAGTTCCTAAAATGTTCTGATCGTCCAGCATGTTAAAGGGACAACAGGCTGCCTTCTGCTCAACTAAATGCTGTCTGAAAAGTTGGTGCACCTAATCAATCCTGGTACAATCATCGGGATTTGTAAGAGGAATTCCAGTTAGCAGTTTTGCAGATGTTCACAGTTGTGCCTCTTTACAGTTAGAAAAAGGGTATTTTTTTACCCCAGCCATACTATCTGTGCAGTTTTGAGGGTGTCTCTAGTGAACCTCTGGTATTTTACTGTGCTCACCCAAGCAGATTGAAGAGTCTCCTCAATGCTCACTGCTTATTCTAAGTAACTGATTATTATAAATCCACCGAAGCTTCATTACAACAGGACCAAGTATAATAAATGTACTAAAATTCATAGAGATGTCTAAGGCTAGTGCTGGGGAGTTATTTGGTATTAGTTAAGCAATAATAAGAAAATTATTTAGATGAAATGCTGAACAGTAATGAACTGTATTAGGCAAATCAGATGTTAATGTTAACAGTAGGCTTTTTTTATATCAATATCTGCAATAACCTGCCTCATTTCTTTTTCAACTATGAAGATATTTCCCATCATGAAAACATCACATTTACATTGCTTTGACCTTTCTATGCCAATTAGTTTTCCCCCTTTTTCTCTTATTAAGTTGTATGTAATGCTTGCAGTTTGTCAGAAAATGGAGGTCAATGTCATCCTAAATGGCTTTCAAAAGCTTTTACCAGTGATTGTGTGGACACATAGGGCATTCTCAGAAGATGCTAATCTTCAGCCTTTGATATCCCAGTACTATTAAGCTCCCTACGCACTTAGTCATGAGTTGAATAGGGAAATACATTTAAATAATTCTCTCTCTTTTCTATTGTATACTAAATTCCTAGCTCCTGAAGTTTATTAGTGATATGCAACTCACAACTCATTCCATACACAAAAGAACATGTTGAACTATCCAGTGAGTAAATTATAAAATAAGTAATTATGGTAAAGA
Source organism: Melospiza georgiana (assembly GCF_028018845.1). Classification (NCBI taxonomy): domain Eukaryota; kingdom Metazoa; phylum Chordata; class Aves; order Passeriformes; family Passerellidae; genus Melospiza; species Melospiza georgiana. Next base: position 125,549,395 of record NC_080430.1, on the reverse strand, counting down.
CATCCAAGAGAAGGCAGCTCCAAATTCTTAAAATCAGATGTCTCTGAAAATGAGTAAAATGGGATAAAAGAGGAGTAAATATAGATTTATAGCATAACCAACACCTTACTCCTGAGGGCCCCAGGCAGAAGATGAGGCTTTTGTTTCCTTTTCCTTCTACCCCCACACTGCTTGTCTTGACCTTCAACCCAGCATTATGGCTGCAAGAAGCTGCAGGGGCTGTATTACTTCTGTTTTTCTGTCTTGCTAATACATTGCAGAATTTGGGAGGAAAAGGGAGCAAATAAGTGTTAGTTATGTGCTTAAGTGAAACCTCATATGAGAGGTTGTATTACTTGTCACCACTTTCTCCCATCACATGCACGAAGAAGTCTTCTGGAATAAGAAACCCCATCTTCCTGAGAAAAATTTAACATAGCTGAACTCTCGGAGTGGAAATAAGATGAAGCTTTGATAAAAAATCACAGGGATCACTTGAGGGATACAAGCTGTCAAATGTAACAAGTGTGAGTGAGCATGTTTGCCCAGAGCCTGTAAACCCTTGGTAGCAGCTTCAGGTCCTGTTTACCATATGGTTCCAGACAGTTGCTATCCATCCAGGCCAGCATTTCTGACAGGCAGCCAGATAACTTCACACTGCCTCCCTGAGAGGCTTCAGAGCTGAATGCTAAGCAGTGAGCATCATCCCTCCAAGTGCATTTGAACCAACATGCCCCGTGAAACTGTGCAGCTTGGAGTAGGAATAAAATAGTAGACAGGGATGTGGAGAGCAGCTTAGCTAATCGCTGTGATCAAGAAACAATCTATTCACTTGCAGGGACAGCTACAAAGTCTGACACAGCAGAGGAGGTTGGAAAGTGCCTTTATTTTAATAGATACACACTAACAGTGCTTGACTCTGTCAGGATGGCAGTATCTGTGACTGAAGATTTTCTAAGAGCCAGACCTATGTGTGACCTAGACTTCCTTGCTATGATGGATTTATCTACCTGCACAAGCAGCTGTATTGCCAAACCTGCTGGTGTGTAAATGTCCACAGACTATACTGTTACTATTTGCTAAATTGATTGTGTGTAGAAACAGGGTTCATAACTACTAAAATTGATCCTACTTGGTGTTACATGTCTATTGTACATGCAGTGGTGCCTAGATTACACATCAGAGACAAGTCTGCCATTGCTTGTTCCACTGTCTTAGTGAAAAACCTAGTATACTCCAAAGTTGTACTTTATGATGGATTTTTATAATTCTACAAGTAAATCATACTACTTAGATACGTGTCAGATAACAGGCACATCCTGCCATGCAAATAGATATTAAAAAATACTTATTAACTTACAACCACTTTGGAAAATGAACCACTTCTCACTTATACCCACCCCAAGTTAAAAAAGAAAAGTAAAATGGAAAAATTCTCAGCAATAAAAGAGACACATCCTATTGGTAGTCTTTAAAACTTGTACATATTTCTCAGATACTTCTATCAACCTTTTTTATAACATTTGTCCAAATATGTCACTAGAGAGATTAAAACAAAAACAACAGTGTGAAAATACCTTGTTGTGGCTAGAGGATTCATGGGACTTCAGTTTATTAATATTAAGTAATGTACACATATGAATGTGTATAATACAGGCACACATGTATCATGGACATGGATCTATATATAACAACCATGCAGAAGTCAGCAGGCTTCAGGGGAACTAGAATTTTTCATATCTCTGTTACTAGTTACATGAGATAACTCACAGAGAGCTGAAGACCTGGTAGCTAACACCAGGGTCCCCCTTGAGTTTGCCTGACTTCAGGTTAGGATCCAAAGTATTGCACTGCTGTCCTTGATGCCTCAGGTTTTAGCTTTTATAGATTTCAGATTCTATTCTGCATTAGTGTGTAAGTCTAGGCTTCATACTAGGGAAGTAAGGGGGATAGTAAGCTCTCTCCACAGAATAGGTGAACAAAAGAATTCCTTCTCTAGCTGGGCACCCAAGGACAGCCAATCCAGATCTCAGACTCAGGTGCATAAACAAAAGTGGAATGAAGAGAGAAAGTCAAGAAGGATGGGACTTCATGGGCTATTAACTCCAATATGCAAATGGACCAGAACTTATAAAAATGTGAGACCCTGTAACCCGTCGTCCATTTTGTGGCCGTTTTGGGTTTTGCTGCCCAAGGTGGATCTATTTGAGGCCTTTTAATAAACACCTACTTTATTCTTTAGCTCTGTCTAGTCCCTGTTCTAGGTCAGCCTTCACAAGGCATCATTTTCCCTAAATGTTTCCTGAGCATTGATTCAGGCAGGACATTTGACCAACACATTTCAAGAAGAAACAGATAAAAAACTGTCAATGCAAGTCTAAGCAGAGGAAATCACTATTTTAGTAGTGTTATCAAGACAGAATGTAAGATTGTTAATGCATCCAACTAGGTTTTATCACATTTGAAGACAATAATTTGCTTTCAATAGATTTAATGGCCTGAAGTATTATGCTATTATCATGTCAATGCTGCATGAGGAAAGAGTGTTAGTTTGAGTGCTAGCAGCACCTTAGTTAGAAGACCATTATGTTATATGCTGTAGAAAATTATATAACCTTGTTACTTATAAGGGCATGAGAAAAAAGAACTTTGCTGCTGTCTTAACATCCATTTTGTAATTCATGGTCTGTTACATGCTAACACTGAATATTAGAGTGAGTGGGAGAAGATTAGCTTTGAAATGGGAAAAGATGAGAATTTATTTTAGAATAAGAAGAAAGGCTGTAGCAAGGCTGAAGGCAGGTTCTCTAGAACTTGCTGACATCTTTTAAAAAGCAATAGTTTGAATACTTTTACTTTTTAAACAAAATTGACTCTTTTGTTTCTTAATTTTGTATTTCAATCAGAGGAATCTGGTTAACCATAGGATACACAGGGTGATTTAGGCTAAAGATGCAGATTTGTATTTATGAGCCAGATCCTATTGTGCACACTCACATGATGTCAACATCAAAGAACTTTTGCATTTGTGGAAACAGTGTGAGCTGCTGGCTGCCTTGCAGGGAACCACTACAGCTTTTACAAACCTAACTTTCTGTATCAGTGTCCAGGGATTTCAGTGGGGGATGTTGTTGGTATGGGTTTCCTAATAGAAAGGGCTGGATGCAGGGCTGAGTGTGGTGTTCCCAATGGTTAGAACAATAAAACAGCAGAAAGCAGCATTTCCTATAATGAGACCAGAGTATGAGACCCACAGGGTGAAGCTGGTAGGGAGGGAGCTACTGTCCCCATAGCTCTTCTGATAAATTTGTTCCTGCTCACATGAGTACCTCGTCCTTATGCTACATTTTCTTCCCTTGGGTCACTGTGGTATCTGCTATGCAGCTCAGTATCAGGCATCTGGTGTCTGATTACAGCAATTATTTCAATTTCTAGAGCTACTGCTAGACAGTTTCTGCCAGTGTTGAGTATTTATAGGAAGGATGCCAAGAGCTTAATCATCTCACATATGTTTTAAATTATTGATTTTTATATAGATGTATAATCAACAGGGGTTTATTTAGGTGTGTGGGTTTTGTTCACTTCCAATGGTGGCTTTTAAAATTCAGATTGAGATTTTTCTATATTTAATCTGGAAAACTATCATCTCTTCACCTTCTCACTACTGTCAGAGAAGTGGTTTGAAAAGCTTTCATACCATCTGATAGCTCTTCCAATCTGTGAGGATTCATGGCATCGCCTTTCTCTAAATACATATTCCCTGGGAATCTGTTGGGACAGGACTCAGGTGCTCCATCTCCGTCAATTATATAGCTTGGTACAGCATGTTTGCTCTCTGCCTGCAGCAGCTGAGGTGTCTGCAGGCTCACCTTCCCCTGAGACAGCCGACATGCAGAGGATGCTGCAGGGGCCTGACACGTGGGAGCACAGCTACACATCCTCCAGTGCACGTCCTTACCAGCGTGGTGGGGCTGCAGCACCACCTGGGCACACCCACTGCAGAACCTTCTTGAAGAGCTGGATGTTAAAAACCTCTCACTGTGTATGCACAGAGATGAACATTCAAATTAGCCAGCTCAGGACTTATAACCTGCTCTCCTCATTCCCCTTGCTATGGGCTTGGGCATAAATCCCAGTGGGCATTATCCCACTGGGATAAGTTAACACTTTCTTTGTAACAGCATTCTCTCTATGTACACACAGCATTTTTATACATATATTTTATGTTTTTTAACCTGTATAAAAATATTCAGAGTATCCTGAATTGAAAGGTCTACCTTTCAATCTGATTTTGATGATTTTCAGTTAAGCCTGTAGCATGATGCATTTTAAGCGTAAATTATCTTGAAATAATGAGTGAATTAAAATGAATGAGGAAAAGTACACTTCAATTATTTTTGTGGACATCTTAAATCTCCTGCGATTGCATTTAGTTCGGAGAAAATAAGCTCTCTGCCTCCAACGTCAAGTAATTTGCCATACTAGAGTGATGGAAATATTCCCAAAGGAAGCTGCTGCTCTGGAAAAAGAAAACAGCATTAGACATTTAAAGCTTCAATGGTTAAAACGTTTACTTCATAAATATTAAAGGCAAGGCAAAGCTTCTAACTCTTCCCTCCTGTAAAGGACGGTGCTCAATCACGGTGGAGCAGAGAGGGTGTCAGTGGAGATGCTGGAAGGGATCGATGCAGTTCCCTAGCAACAGGGCGACGAGTCTGGGGTTCCTGCATCCACAGGGACCCTCCTGACCCACTAAATCAAGGCAGCAGCTTTGCCTCTGCTGCCACTGTGCTTTCTTGGAACAAACATTTGCACTGCTCGTATTTCTCAGATCAACCCAGAGATAAGAGAAACAAGTAGCAGTGGGGTGGGAGGAAGCTAATCATATTGCCCCTTTAAAAAGGCAGCTGTGTTGTCTGTCAGGGTAATCCTTTAAAGAAAGGTAGCTTTATGAGGGGAAAGGAACCTCTAATGCACTGATATAATTATTGCTTTCTAATGTCAAGTAATGGACCTGATGTTTTATTCTAGAGCAATCTCAGTCCATAGCCATGGAGTGCAGAGGTGATATTAACTGTGTTCACACGGCTGCATAATTGCTATGGGAAAAGCAGGCAGTGAAAAGCATACATGGCTTCTCTGTTTTGCCATTCTTTTAACACTGTTGAACTTCGTAAGTTAATTGTGGGTGGTAGCATGAAAATAATTCAGTTTGCCACTATGGAAAAGTATTTTCAATATTCTTCCATTCTACATGAGAAAGCATTGGCTCAGTATGCATGTGCTTTTTTCCTCCTTGTACCACTCAGAGCCAATATGGCTCCAAACAAATCTGTTTTGGTTTCAAATTTGGTTGTCTAACCAAAAAATAAAACAGGACAGGAGAAGCAGACAGATAAAAGTCAATTAAGATTAAATCTAAAGGTTTACTGAGATAATTTTTTTATCTGGCAGTTGCAGAACAAAATAGAAAACATTTTGTATCAGGCTAAGAGGCACATTTTACTGCTGTTATAGGAGCATGTGTTATGTATCAACCTTGATGCTGCTGACAAATTGAATGTGATTTATTGACAAATTTTAATTTCATTTTTCTTTAAATACAGTATCATGGCCATATGCCTTGTATATTTTATCTCTCTCTTGTTTTCTTTTTTCTCTTTAAAGAAGCCCCCAAGTCTCCCAGTGTTGTTTTAAACATGTGGGTGGTCTGTCTGAGCCATGCCTGACACAGCTGGGCCCACCAGAGACAGGTACTGGATCACAAAAAGAGTCAATTCCCGCAGCAAGGCATCTTGCCACTGTATTTTGAAATACCATGGGCTCTTTGTAAGCTGAGATCCATTCTTGCCTTTATCTTAGATTTTTCTTTATTACAAAATACACTGAAAATGCAAGAAGACACTCGAATCATTAATTATTTCCTCTGAGTGGTTAAAGACCATCTTAAGCCAATTGGTTTTATTTGCCTTCACAGCATAGCTGTAATTAAAAACATTCATAGAGCTTAAAAGCTTTTAAAAATCTGGAGGAAAATGTACCATCTGCTCTAGATATAGCAAGAATTGACTATTGCCTACCTCAGAACAGATAACTAATAACTACATGGGTCTCTAGTTCCTCCTATATTGAAATAATTTCAGTGCAGTATATTAAAAGCAAATAGACTGAAGGTTTTAGAAGCATTGCTGATGCTTTTTTTCGACTATATCTAAGCTAGTTGCCCTGTACTAGTGTAATTCAGAGGCAAATTGAGTGTTCAGTCAAAAAGTAAGAAAAATCTTTCATCTTCTGAAGGATATGGCCATAGACCATTAATTTCAAAAAGAAGGCTCAGGCCACCAACCCTGTCAAGAGAGTAAATGAGGGCAAACAGAAGTTGAAATAAAGATAAAAATTCAATGAATCCTATAGTTAATTTTGAAAAAATAGTAATATAATAGGCTGGACTAGTTGTACTACCTCCTCTTTAATTTTATTTAAACTAGGACTCAATATCCAAACTCCATCTGAGTACTTTAGGGTGTAAGCACATCACATATATCACTTCACTGTGTTAGCAAGCCTGCCCTCCTCTTCTGAGACAGATGAAGGCCAAAGCAGTATTTCTCAATAACCTTCCTGTTTCCATGAAGCACTTCAGGACGTGGCAGGGTTACATTATTGTGAATCCCTGGATGAACATCATTCCACAGCAATTCCTCTCTGTTATCTGAGCAGCAGGGCTTTATATTTTGGGGTTTGTCTACAGGAAGATTTTTGACAGAGGACAAATATGGTCATACAAGCTGACTGCTGCTGATATATAGAAAAAACTCTGGCCTGTCTCTATCCTGTGCAGAAAATGACTCTGCAGTGAGTCCTAAAAATATCCTTAAAGATTCTAGGCTTTTCCTTGGCCCGAGGAAAATTTTGGCTTTGGTCAACTCTACACCTTAGCAAAGAGGCCTGCCAGAAGCAATGGATTTTATTAAAGCTCACCAGTTGCTTACCAGTATAATGACTCCAAAGAAGTTCTGCCACCTGATATAGACAAAAGCAGGTTTGGCATTATTACAGCCTCTGGTGAGGGGAAAATGTCTGTCCCTCCATCTTCTATCAGACTGGTGAAACAAGGGAGACAAAACCTACCCTTTCCTCCACTGCAGTCCTGCCCCAGTCAGTCTCAGCTGGACCCTGGTACCCAACTCTGGGTTTGGGCTCCTTACCAAAGACTCTGCTCAACACACAGGCAGCAGCTGTGACCCAAAATGGAAAGGAAAGCCATTCTCATATAACTTTATCTGAAAAAGACAATACCCTGGGATAGGGAAAGTAACTTTTTTGACAACGAAATGTCTTGACTGATCCACTGTGAAAGATGGAAAAACCTCCCATGCCTCCAAAAATATACAAGAGTAATTGAACATTTTGGGCTCACTGAGGTGTGTAGGGCACAGCTAAGAAGTGCTGGCACAATTCTTCAGGGCTTGACAGCTCCTTGGGAAGAGTCTATTTTTCAGTGAGCTACTCATTAATCAGGATTCTCTGTAACACTTGGGATAGCCCCAGGACCTTAATCAATTGTCTTTTCTCAGTAGGAAACTAGACAGTCTAGCAAAATGCAATGTTGGTGCTCATAACAGGCCACCCCCTGGCACTGGGTTATGTTTATGGGGTGTCAGACTCTTCCTGGGTGTTACGTGCAGTCAAACTACAGATTTGTTTAAGGATAGCAAACAGTCAATAGCAAAAGCTTGGGCACATTCATGAGTAGTGGCAGCAGTTCTGGATGTAATTTGCTAGGTCTCAAAGATTCTAATGATCTGGTAGTCCTAATTTACCTTTTTTCTCCCACCTTGGTCGCTGGTTGAGAGAAATACAGGCTATTCTTTCAACTGAAAAGTAATTTTTTTGTCTTTGTGGTAATAATAAAAGTCCACACTCCTTAAATACCTGATTCATTGTTAGCAATGATGGTTAGAATAATGGAAATGTAAAATATTTGTTGTGATTAAAAAAATATTTGGGATTGTTTGTTAAGTAGCACAGCCATGTGATATGTTAGTTACATTGGGGTCAAATAAATGTGTTTAGATAAATTGTGAGAATGATTTAACTATGGGGTATAAGCAGTGTTTCATCAAGGTATGTGTTGGCTTTTGCTGATTTGTCACCAAAGAGTTTAAAAGAAAGTCTAAAGTCACTTTGTCCATAACCATGTTGTAAATATGGAATTGAGGTACTTCTAAATGCAGATCAGCTCAGGGGAATAAGGTGTCTGAAGCACAATATGGAATAAGTATGGGCAAATAAATAAATTAAATTTTTTGGGCTATGAAAGAGGCTGTTGGCAAAAAATGCTTCACAGATTTATCCAAAGTGACACCTTGATTGGATTTGATGACGCTGACAGGTCCTTTCCAATCCAGAATATTCCATGATTGTGGTGTCTTTGGAAGCAGTTGGGACTTTTGTTTTATGAGTCTAACATTTTTCACTATGCACAGAATAGCAAAGTGCTGGCAATGGTTTGCTTCAGAAATGTGCTTTCTAGTAATAACTATAATTATGATAATAACAACAGTAATAGTAACAACAGCAACTACTTTACTTTCTAAGATTCTCTTGACCTAAGTTCTTACTTTCTACAACATGTTGCAATGGTCAGAAAAGAGCCAGCAGGAGTGGCAAAGATTAAGTAGGCACTGTAAGATCTCAGTTCAGTCTGAGTCATCAGTATTTTCTCTCTATGCGCAAATACTGCCATTCCAGGCTTCTCAGATTCATTCCACTTCTATAAATAAATATATTTATTTATTATTATCATAATATGTGTTATATATACAGAATTGAACAGCAATTGTATTCAGAGGTACTGCATAGAACAATGTTGAAGACTATAAAATTTAACTAATCAGTATAGAAGGTAATAAGAGGCTTCTAGTGCAAATCCCTACAGATGACCTGAATTAACAATGCAGGACACCAAAACATGATTAATATCCTGCTGATCTGCTATAATTCTACCATCATCAAGAAGAAGCAGTGCTGATAAGACAGAAAAAGTGTTGAAGGACATTGCTAATTTCATATGTGATCCAGTATTACCTTTTAAGAAGTATGTGGCATTTCAAAGAAAGCAGTGTAAATGAAAACACAGATTGAGGCCAGTACTTTTCATGGTCAGGTTCTAAACAATCTTCTCCTTTCACTATCTATAAGAATTATTTCACACTTTTGCTCTGGAAGTGATAATTCAGACCTTTTGGCATAAGTCACTAATCATAGTCACTAATCAATAAATTATGTGGTTGGAATAATGTTGGAATCTTATGACTGTGGTCCATAAAAAATATGTGAAAAATGTCTTTATATTCTCTTTTTCTTATGCTCTGAATGCAGTTAATGTTACTGTTTTTTCTGATGACTGTCATCCTATATTCATCTGTACTCTTGAATCTGTGCCTTAAATCCAATTCAAATGTGTGGATTCCTGCAATGTGAGACTTCATTGGGGCTGGAAACAGTGTCAAAGAGGAAAGAATCCTGAAGCTTCGTATTTTAAGAAATCTTGTTCTAATATTTAGAAAAAAATTTCTCTCACCTATTTTGCAATCAGCTACCATGCATTCTTCATACAGATACATGGACTGACTTTGAGATTTCACATCACAAAACTTAAATAATTTGTTATTTTAATTCCAGTGACTTCTAAAGGCATTAACTGAGGTGTGGTAATTTGGACAATTTTCTTCTAGTCTCTCTTTCTTCTTCTTCTAATTTCAAATATTGGACATTTTCCTTCTAAGAGACGTATCCCAGCATTCTTAAAGACCTCCTAGACAAGATCTTATACAGCCTAGTTACTCTTTCTCTCAGTACTCCTTGATGCAGGGTTACATCACAGGCTAAAACTTATAAAGAAGAGGGTTATTATTTTAATTATTATTGTCTCTATTTTGCAAAGTGCTTCCTGGGTTTGCCCAAACCTCAAGGAGGTCTGTGGGAGAACCAAACCTATGGATTAAGCACAGTAATTTTCCTAATTTCCTTTATGGCTTTTGACTGAGCTACCTACAAAAAAAAAAAAAATAGGAGAGGGCAGATACACAAATGTGTAAAGTAATCTTAGCAAAATTTTTCACTGGAGATGACAATGTGTAGATTTGGTTTCATATGTAACTTGCAGTGATGGAAGTCAACCACATGGACTTTTGCAACAATTTAAACTACAAAGTGAGAAAAAAAGGTGAGTCAGCTGAATAGCACTGAACTTTGGCCTCCCTGGTGTCTATTTTTAAGTGACCTTAATCACAGTGAGTATCGATTTCTTTCTCAGGGAGGCTTTAGCAAAATTCTCACAAAGACTTTTTCAGTCGGATAAATGAACACACATTTCAGGCTTTGGTATTAATGAAAATTCCCTGGAACTCAGAGTAGCAAAGTTTAGTATTTTACACCACTGTCAGTTCAAAAGGACATCTGCTTCTGTGCAGATGATATAAAAAAAAGATATTAAATGATAATAAAAATAGAGAGAAAAACCCAACAAAACCCAGTAGAAATGTGGTTTCCCTATTGACTTTTCAATTTCAACTATTTATATTTCATGTCGTTCCCTTGTACAGGATACAATAATTAAATGTAAGCTTAGGAGTGTATTTCCATCCCTACTATAGGTGTTTATTTAAAGGGAGCCACTGACACTGTCAATTTCACAAAATATCTTTATTTTAAAGGTATTATATTCCAAACTGCAAATAAATACTATTTAGAACTACTTGGATGCTCATCACTTTTTTCTTCCTCATAATGAGGCTCATAGCTATTTCCATCCCAGTTTTTGAGAGGAGTGACTGCAGAAATAGGAATAACCAGATAGTTTAATGCCTTATTTTAAAAGTGTTACTAGGATTAATTGCCATCAGTGCAATGCCATCTGTCATTGTCCCACAACAACATGTAAGCATCCAATTAGCAAATTCAAGATGCAGTTTAATTAATCAAATGCAACGTTTCAAATTTAAGACTCCTTTTTCTCTATTCACTTCAATAACCTCTTGTTTCATTTAATATGGTCTCATCTGAGCCCTCTTTTTTTCTCCTCTTGGTATTAGCTCCCCTTCAGCTTGCATGTTGGATTTTTAAAAAACCATTGTTTTTAAAAAAACAATGTTTTTTAACATTTTTATGCACTTTTACTGTTATTTATACAAAGAGCTTATTTTGAAATTCAGTAAGTAGTCTTTTTATTCAAAGTACAACCTAAGTGAAAAGATTAATTACGTTTTTGACCTTCACATTTGAAAAATCAAAGTATTTTCGGTTATAGCTGCCTAGGCTTTATTCATTTGCAGGTTAAAATGTCAACAAATTTCATTAAGCACAGCAACAACTTCCATTCATTATCTTTATTCCTCTAAAGAAAGAATCTGGTAGGCTCTCTCTCCTGTGTACATTTGTGCTTTGGTGAAAGACAATGACATTGTATTGAAAGAGAATATTGAGGAAATTGGATTCTAAGCTTGGATTATTTTGTAGTAGGAGACTTTTTTTCATCAAATTTGGTAAATAACTTCACTGATAAATGAGTTTTGCTCCTATAACACTGTGTGCCATGATGTGATAGAATATTTCCAAAGCAGATATTACTCCTGGTGTTGATAGCAGAAAGGCTACACTTTCTTGACTATGTGATCCTTCAGGAATGAATTTGTAGCTTCTTTTGCTCAAAGGGTCAGCAGTAGATATTAATTCCATCTCATCATTTTATCCTGCTGCTGTCAAAATAATCACAGTGGAAAATAATTCTTTCTGAAGATGCTTTATAAGAAAAGACATGGCATTTTGCGTTCTGAAATGTTTGTACTGAGTGGACTGGTCCTAGATTATTCAAAGGTAAAAAATGGCAATAATGAGGAAGACATCTGCCCCCCAAAGAAGGAATGTATATTTTGGACATTACAGGGACAGCCTTATTATTTTTATTATTTTTCATATTGAACACTAGCCTACTTTCTCATCATTTGTTTAAAGATAATTCCAGAAACACATTTAAAACAAATGGACAGGAAAAAGAGTGATTAAAGCAACCTTTTGACACTTGCAGTCGTCATTCATTACTAATCATCTATCATTCCTAAAAGTTATGTAGCTTTATTACCCCCCAGAATGGACCAGGGATTGCTTGGATTGCGTCCCGGAATTAGGGAATTGAGACAAAAGTCTTTCTGCAATTCCTTTGACCACTTCCTAATCTGTGCAATTTGCTGGGTCAGTATTCTAGGGGAAAAATTAACAAGAAAACCCATACTGAAAATGATGCTGAAGTGGTTTCATACATAACCCGGAATGCTAGCACTCTGAGATCAGTGGTTATTACCCCTAAATCTCATTTCCACCCACTTTCACAAACACATATTCTTTGGTCCTTTCAGTCACAGTGTGTGAGTGACAATAAAATTACAGGCTATTTTGTGCAGCAGAGTGCTTAAAATACCAGACCAGAGTGATGAATGTCTATAGGGAGAGCTGGCTCAAATTGTGGTCAATACTATGGATCAGATTAGTAAAAAAAAAAAAAGACCTTTAAGAAATACAATTCGTTATTAAGCAAGACTTAATTGCACTTCTGCTTCTTCCCTGATGTCTCAGAGCACATTTTTCCAGAAGAGAGTCATGCCTCCTATATCTTGGCATGCCATCCTGCTTCTGCATAAAATGATCCCTAAGTCTCAGCCCTTGACCCTCAGCTGTGTTACCTTTGGGCTGAAGCACACAGATTGCATCTTCAATGATGTGATATCATGATATCACATCTTCAAAGATTCCTTAACCTATGAATGTAAATTCCTTATTTTTCCTGCCTAATTGAGAGACTTCCAGTGAGTGCACATGAAAAGTAGGAGTGGCAGGACAATGGCAGGATCAGGCCTTGAAAATGCTCTGCTATTAACCAACACGGGAAAAATGAATTAACTCAAAACTTGCAAACACAGAAACACATAAGGGTTTGTACTCTTTTGCCTCTTCAGCATTTTCTCACAAGTTTTAAAATAGCTCTAAGCTGTTGGTGAATGCTAATGTAGGCTGGTATTCACACTTTCATCACTGATCTTTCCCCACTGCCCTCTTCTCTATTAAAAAGGGTCTGGGTATGGGCTTTCCCAGAAGATTTTGTATTCATTCATTACTGCAAAAAATGCAGTTCCACAGATATCTGAGACTTCTTATAGGACTAAATACAGAAATTTTAAAGGTCTGGTTTTAAATGGGAAAAGAAGTTTGCCAGGGAAGATAAGCTATTCAAACAATACAAAGGTCTTGATATCATCATTGAGAGGGACATGCAGATGGGGCTGTGATCCAAAAATCACTCTTTAGGTTGCTGTCTGGTCCTGTGGGACCTGTCTTGCTGAGGGCTGTGAAGAAGGGCTTGTGCTTGTGAAAACCTTTGCCACATAGACAAAGCATGTGGTCTGTCAGTGAGACATTACTGATGTTTTTATGTCACATCACCATGGCTCCACATGCACCCCTGGAGCCTCAATAATGCACACAAGACTCCAGCAGGGAGGACTCTGGGCAAGAACATACATCCCATTTTTCCCAGGAGCTGTTAGGGATGTGAAAGATGTGATGTGGGTGCCATGCCCCAACACCACTTACAAGCTGTCGTCCCACCCAGTGCCTCTAGGAAACTCAGTCTGGTGTACTTTAACCAGGGGAGTTTAGAGAATGGCCTTTGGTTGGGTGCACCCTGGGTACCCTACCCAGCCCCTGTGGGATTTTCAGCTGTGAAGATCAGGCATCACAGGAAATGTGAGGGGAAGACATTTGAGTGGCAGCATCAATAAACCAGGGGAGTTCTGGATCCACATTCCTCTTTGTGCTTGAAAAGGCCACGTCACTGTGATGTGAAGAGGACAGAGGGCAAGCAGAGCAAACACAAGGCCTCGTGGTGCTTGCTCTAACAGAAAGACTAACAGCTCACACAACCCCCTTCAGCAATCAATACTGTTCACATGATTCACTAGCTGGAGAAATGGGAGCTGTGTCTAGGCAGGCACAGAGCCCCCTTGGCCATCCAGCACGGGCCAAATGCTCTTCCTCCTGTGTGGAGAGGCAGGGCACTCCACCACCCTGCCCCAGGGATGAGCTCCTGCTTTGGTGAGGCAGGGCCCTCCACCACCCTGCCCCAGAGATTAATTCCTGCAGGGCTCTCCACCACACTTCCCCAGGGATGAGCTCCTGCATTGCACAACAGGCAGAACATAGTGGACAAACATGCACTTGCCTGTGCTAAACAAAGTCACAAGAGAGGTTAAACCCAGCAGTGTTGGATGTCTAGGAATTAAAAGCATGTGCAAAATTAAAAATTAGATAAATATCCAGTGTCTTGTGTTTGCCAGGAGATCCCTTTCCCATACAATATTTTGCAATATTCTTAGTATTTTTCACTTCCAAGATCAAGACTGACCCTACTTTGCTTCTGAGAGCTCATAAAACATTGTCAAGCAAGGTGTTTGGGTGTGGAGTTGAGTTTATTTGGCAGACATGAGAGAGAAACACTAAAAGTAATGTCTGTTTTTCTCAGAGAAACCACGTAACTTCTGTGCCAAAAAAAATCAAAAGTGTTGGCAACACGCGATTATTTTAACTCTATATTCATATAATACTGCATATAAATATAAATATTTCATAGAGAAATTCGAGACAGAGATGCTGGTGATTCTAGTGCCCTTTATAAGGGTAAAAAACAGAACATATCCAGAAAACCTAATGACAGTAGAAAAGACTAAAACTTCCCCATAAATTTAGTGAAAAGTCTTATGAGGAAGTAAATAACACTAAACCATAGATGTAGTAGATTGTCATAATTCTCTTCTCTGTTAAATGGCACTTCACTGATCATAGAGAGGTCAAGATAGGATTTTTTTGATAATCAATCATAATGTTTATGAAAAATTTGCATATATATCTGCTATTGTGTCTCTATGAAGAAGAAAGAAAACACTAAGCTGTTGACTATCCCTAGCAGAAAACCAGGTTAATCTTTAATGTATTGATGATTAAATAATGGAATTTTAAAATATTTCTTATTTAACTATTTTTGACACATCAATTTTTTACATGAGGTTCATTAAAGAACAGTATTCAGTGTTTGTCAACAACTTGCATGGCTCAGTTTTTAGGTCAATTTTGTGATCTCTGCACTGAAGTAAGAACAGAGTCTACATATATATATATATATATATATATATATATATATATATATATATATATATATGGATGGATGGATGTACCTGTTGCTGTCAATGCAAGGGTAAATCAGTCATAATGTTCGTTAAAACCAAATTCTACTGCTCTGCTGATGGGCAATAGTCTGCTGATTGGTTTTCATGGCTGATTGAAGGACCAGGTTTGTTTGGAGGATGTGTCTGCTGGAGAGACAATGTGAAGTCTGGTTTGGGTGCTGCCCCCTGAAGGTAATTTAATTTCTCCATGCAAAAAAAATAGTGCTTTTGGAAATCACCAAATTTCAGAGGTGATGGCTGGCTTTTCTTGGTTATCTGGTGTGTGATGGACATTTAGTAATTTCCAGCATGAAAGGCAGGACTGAAAGCTTGAAAACAAGCAGAAAAAACCTGTAACACTCAATGAACAGCACAAGACCTTGTGGAGGGGGAAAGCCCCTTTCACTAGCAAGCTGAATGTGAATTTGAAATGGAAATGCAGCTGGTGATCTGTGGCTGTGATCAGTGCTTACTCCATATTTCCTTAAAGACTGCATCAGCAGAGAGAGCTCAGGATAATGACACAGAGGGAGCTGGCATTGTTCAGCCTGGAGAACAGAAAGCTCCAAAGAGACCTTACAGCAGCCTCCCAGTACCAAAAGGATCCTACAACAAAGATGGAGAGGACTTTTTACAAGGGCACACAGTCCCCATAGAACAAGGGGGAGTGGTATTAAGCTGAAAGATTGTGGGTTTAGATTAGACATTAGAAAGACATATTTTACTATGAGGGTGCTGAGACACAGGAACCGGCTACCCAGAGGTTATGGACGCCCCATCCCAGGAATTGTTCATGGCCAGGTTGGAGAGGGCTTTGAGCAACCTGGTCTAGTGGAAGGTGTCCCTGCCAATACTAGATGCAACTAGATGATTTTTAAGGTTCCTTCCAACCCCAACAATTCTGTTATTCTATATTCTATTATTCTATGATTCTGTACACTTATCCGTCTAGCCTGCAGATTTTCTAATTCTCTGCTGCCAGAAGAAATTTAAGGAACATTTATTTCACTTATATTTTCTGTAGCCATCTTTGGGGATTATGGATTCACCATGTCATAACAGCATTTATTTTAGTTCGTATCAGGAAGAGGCACATTTAATCTCAAGACTCTCTAAAGTGAATTTATTGATTCAGTGCAACACAGACAACATCAGAACATCTTTTCACCCCTTTTTCTTCTCTTCTCCCTGATGTGTGCACTGTGTACCCTTCAGCCTTATTTAGTCTTTTTTTTTTTGTTCTTTCTCTGGTCTTCCTTTCTCTCTCTACTTCCTTTTATCCTTGTAAAACAGACACATCAGCGTGCATCAGTTTTCTTTGCATTCAGAATCAGTTGTCCATGGCACAAAACACTGAAGTTGAAGAGCAGAGAAATGCAATTATGGCAGGACAATATCCTGCCTTGGAGAGGCTTCAGAACAAACTCTGATATGTAATGAATCAATATACAGTTGCCATGGCAACCTTCAGGGATCACGTTTGACCTTGCTACCATGGAATCCTTCCCTTAAGAAATAGGCAAACAAGAGGGTTTGCTGCATGAGCCTTCATACTCCTGATCAAACCTGAACACCAAGTTCTGAACAGCCTTGCAGCACCTGTGGTGTTGTTAGTATAAAAAAAATAATGCATTAAATTGTGACTCCATGCTTGATGATTCTTTGAGGTCACAAGTATAGAATCAAATTGAAATTTTAAGCATCCTAGGATCAGATTCTGGCTGTATAGAATGAGTTGCAGAAAAAAAACAACCAGAAGATCACATTGTCTTTCTGTGAGCCTACTGTGTTTTATTATACTACCTTGAATCACAGCTTTGGGAGGAGGGATTATCAAATGTAGTGAACATGCATCATGGCTAATCTTGAGCTGTAGGGTCTCTTGTGTCTACAAAACACTGAGCTGTTGTCAACTACTTTATTACTGCCTTGCAACAGTTAACAATACACTTCAAAATATGCCAAAAAAAAAAAAAAAAAAAAAAACAAAACCAAAAAAACTAAGCAAGAGTTTGGGGGAGTAACTGTGGTACTGCCATTGATCTTGGGGACTAAGCATTGCCTCCACTGATGCTTTGAGGCCAAAGGGGTACATACAAGTGTAAGCTACTCAAATGATATAATGCCTCTTGCCTCCCTGTTTTGTGGTATTCACCACATGCTGCCAGCTCAGATCCTTCTCGTTTTAATAATGCTTCTCTTGATATACAGCTTCTTATTTTTTCCTGACTGTTAATTTTTACAAGCTTTCCTTTTTGAATTGCTGACACATGGCATATTACAGTTTCATTCTCTTACAACTGTGCTGTTTGAACACATTAAAAAATATAAAAGCTTGTATTATGCCTAGGGACACTTTAAAACACCATCTAATAAAAATCTTTAATATGTAGGTCTTGCTCTTTGGGAAGGCTTATGTACAGCATGTTTGGGTTCTGTTCCCAGGTGAGTCTTTGTATAGAACTATATCTGACCTCAATATCAAGCAGATCAAATTGTTTGGGTTTCTTATTCCCTCCAATTTCAGTTGTTTTGGTTTTTTTTTTTTTTTTTTCCTGAAAGGATTATAAAATATGGAAAAATCAAATCACTGCCTCTCAGCTGAGGAGAAATGTTCATACTAAGAAACCTGCTACTTTGCTGAAGTGTGTCAATGGATTTTCAAGTCACAGGAGGTAGGAGGTGATGAAATGTATGTAAGTTAATACATGTGCATTTTCCTCTGTGCTCACTTTTTCTAGGTTTACCTTTTGATTGACCATAACATAATTAATTTTACATATTTTTGCTTTTGGAAAACTTTTCCTTATAATGTAGTTACTTTTCAGGATAAGAAAAATATCAGTTATGGGGAAATATTTGATTTCTACTTAAATTCAGGTTTCTGAATGATATGCACTTTTGGAAAAAGTGTTCTATTAGGAGTAGGGTGCTGGGTGCTGTGTGTTAAATTCACCTAAGGCAGTAAGATCTACAGCCTCTCTGTAATCATCTGCATCCTCTTTTTGAAAAGAGAAAATTTCATTTGAAAAAAAACTGTAGATATAAGAAAAATCTTCATGACCTTTTTTCAACCCTTTTGAGTGCAGTCATTCTATCAGATTTTCTACTTGTTTCAAGCCAGTTGTATTTCTTTGGAGTACCTTTATATTTGGATAATGGTGTATTCTTAATAGTAGCCCATGTGTGATTTACTTTATGCATCACTGGAAAAAAATGCAAACCCAGGTGATGAATGGTACAGTAAAAACTGTTTACTCTAACTAATTAGATAAATAATTTGTAAAAATTTTACATCATTATAGAAACAAAATCTTGCTATTTTATGCAAGGAGTTTAGATCTATTTAAGTTAACACAAAATTGAATTTTGTATTTCTCTCACAGTTTTATTCTGTAGGCAGTTCATTTTAGATTTGACAATTTTCCATAGTTTTTAGTATTAAATAGTGCCCAATACTGTTTTGTATTATACTGCAGTGTTGTATTTTGCAGTTCTTACCTTTTTTTTTAATTAAGATAATGTATAATGTGTGTGATATGGCTATAGTTATTGTGTTTTTCCTTTCAAATAACTGTACTCTCTCTAGGTATAAATCCAGTTGGCAAGTAGTTAATGTCTTCAACCTGTGTTTTATGTCAGCCTGCTTAGCTTTGTGAGGAACTAGCAAAGCTGGGGCAGGATAGGGCCAGGGTGATAAGCTCCTGCAGGCAGGGAGGCTCCTAATGTTAGTTCATCACTCTGGTATCGGATAGGTTTGAAGAAATCTTCCTCACTCAGTATGTTTAATGCACCCTAAGAAAGACGGAAAAAAAGATGTACAGAACTCAGCATGAACCTGCACTGTTCTAAAAAAAAATCTCTGACATGATCTCACATCTTTCTGTTAGTTCATATGAGCACATAACACTGCTTTCATCAATATGCTGAAAGACATTTAAGATACCACCTTTGCTCCATTGAGCAAGGCATGCAGCAAAAAAACCCTGATGTTACCAAAACTTGCTCTCACTATTGACAAAAACTTACCAAGAGGCTCCTGTAGCAAGGGCAGCTCTGACTAGAGAGAAGAAAATATTCATAATAATAGTGGTAGCTTTGGAGGGCCAAATAGAGGAACTCTAGGGGTCCCTTTCAGATGAAACTGTTCTAGGGTGAATGTTTTTCTTCTTATGCAAATAGAACAAGTCCCTTCTGTTTCTGTTTTATTGCTAAGAAGCTTCTTGGTACACTGCTTTGTAGTGCAAAACAGTGTATCTGCTGCTTCAGCTTCCATTTGCTAAACCATTAATACTTGGTTTTCATTCATTCTTCTTTCTTTGATATCAGAATTGCCAAATCACCTCTCAATACATATTCCCTACCAGGCAAAACTGCTGGATTAGAAACATCTGCAAGGCTCCTCCACTTATCAGACTTCCAAACTCTGTGCTACTGAGAGGGGTTATTTAGCACCTTATGGGCCTATTCAGTTGTAATCCTTCATAACCTGCCTTTTCTTACTCCTTGCCTGCAGGCTTTTGTTGTCAAAAATACAGTTAGGATGTTGGCTGCCAGCAGAGGAGGTGGTGGGCAGGGTAGACAGTGAGGGAATATGATGGAAATGGGGAAAGGCTGACATCAGTGAGACAGGGGAAGCAAGCATGAAGCTGCTTAGGAAAAAGATGCAGAGGAGCATGAGCAACACCCAGGTAGGGAATACACTAACCTATCAAAACAGGAAGAGCTGAAGATCAAGGCAACATCTGTCATAAGAATTGGATGGATCCTTGAAGCCTGTTTAGCTTGCAGAAGATGGAGGGACCTAGCATGTGATGGTTAGGAAAAGGATTTAGCGAAGTTGGAAGCCAAAGAAGGCTTCCAACTTTGCTAAAGCCTTTGTAATGATTCTTTCTAAGGCATAAAATGAAAAAGACCATGCTTCAAAACTACTCCCTTTAACTTAGGCCTCATGTTACATTAGTTTCAGACGAGGTTTCTGATCTCTCAGGTCCATCAGAATGGCACAGGGATTGCTCAGTGTCTTTGTATCCTACAGTAGAAATTCACTTTTCTTCCTCTCTTGTAAAATCTCCCCATAAGCCCAGCCATGACTGTGTGGCTACAGAGGTCATGCAGGCTGTCAGGCTGTCAGGCCTGAGTGACAAGGATGCCCCACCCCATGGCCGTGGCTCAGTTTTGCTTCCTGTCAGCCAGTGTGTGGCCTGCTGCTTTTCCAGGGCCTACACAAGCAGGGGAGCACCATGGGTGACTGAATTGTGACAGGGAGCAGTGGCTGGTGGGGATGGAAAAGCAGGCTGCCTTGCCACTAGCAGTGATTACACTCTCCCATTTCCCTGTGGGGAACTGAACTCTCCAGGACTTTGCTTTCTTCTCTCTCTGTATCACTTCTTTTCTCTTCCCCATCCTGCTTCCTGCACTCTTCTCCTTCCCTTTACCACAGCAGAGTAGTCAATATCCCTCACATTTGGATGGACAGTTTATGTTAGTTGCACAAATAGAAATTTAGAACTGAACTGAAATTTCTCCCTTTGCTTCTCCCAGCTGGATTTCGTTCATCTTGATAGTTTTAACTTAGCCACATTTGTTGACTGTCTTCTCTTAATTTCACTCATCCTAACTGGCAGAATAAAACTACACTATGCCTCACATAAGGGTAAAAGAAATGTTTCAGAAAAGCAACTAGGTTGGCCAAAATAATTCAGCTTTCATCCAAGTCTATGATAAATTTGCTCATTAGTTTCACAAGAGCCCACTAACAAAAGACCTTTCCTGCAGAGCAATCCTGAGAGTTGAAAAATAAGTTTGAAATGAATGTTCAGGGAACTTCATATAATCATAGAATGGTTTGGGTTGGAAGGGATCTTAAAACTCTTCTAATTCCAATCCTCCTTACATGGCCAGGAGCCAGTTTTTCTTAGGGCGCTGTTCAACCTGGCCAGAAATGGCTCCAGGGATGGAGCATCCACAGCTTCCCTGAGCAGCCTGTTCCAGTGTCTTGCCACCTGCACAGCAAAGAATTTCCTCCTAATGCCTACTTTAAACCTACATTGCTTCAGCTTAAGGCCATTCCCCCTTGTCCTTACAAGCCCTTGTTAAAAATGTCCTTCTCCATCTTTTTTGTAGGCACCTTTAGGTACTGGGAGGTACTATAAGGTCTCCCCAGAGCCTTTTCTTCTCCAGGCTGAAAAACGCCAACTCTCTCATCCTGTCTTCACAGGAGAGGTGCTCCAGCACCTCTGCTTATATTTGTGGCCCCCATCTGGACTCAAATATGCTCATCTTTATAAATATCCCCATATCAGACAGGTCTTTTGCCAGTTTTGAGCAGCAGAGCCATATCTGGAAGCCATTCAGATCACAGATCACTGACCCTACATAATTTCTCCCCTGTTACTGATGCCTCAGGTTTTAGCTTTAATATTTTTTAGATTCTGTACTGCTTTAGTGTGTAGTTCTGAGCTTCATATTATGGGATGATAAGCTCTCTTCACAGAGAAAGTTGACAAAAAATTCCTTCTCTAGCTTGGGACCAAGGACAACCAATCCAAATTTCAGGCCCAAGACCATAAACAGTGGTGGAATGAAAAGAGAAAAGCAAGAAGGATGGGACTTCATAAGCTAAAGCTATAACTGGACAATTAACTCCAAGATGCAAATGGACCAGAACTTATAAAACTCTGAGACCTCGTGATCAGTCATCCATTTTGTGATCATTTTGGGTTCATCTTGGGTGTAGCCCTGGCTGGACTCTTGTTCTGCTCAAGGTGGATTCAGGCCTTTTAATAAATACCTACTTTATTCTTTAACTCTGTCTGCCTCTGTTCTAGCTCAGCCTCCACAAGGCATCATTACCATGACAGTGGTCACTTGGGAGGGCAGCCTCTACATTCCCACATTTCCAGCTGAGGTCAGACCTTCCCGGACTCCAGTGTGCTGATGAGGATATTTCCCAGAAAAGCAAAAGGCCCCTTCACTAGATTGTTTTTCTTCTGTTGGCACAAGTAATTGATATTGGGTTAAAGGTCTATGTTGCAAGGCCTATTTTAAAAGAATAAATCTTGGCTTGGGAAAAATATCAAACAGCATCAGAACAAACTGATCAAACTTTGTTTGAAGAAAATGCAGTAATTTGCATTAGCCAACTGAAATCCAGTCTTATATGTAGCCAAAAAGGAACCAAAAGCATTCCCTACATGTTTCTCATTTATTTTTACTGCATTTAGATGCTAACTGCAATTATTTTGATTAGACGTAAAAAATCCAGACTTGCAAAGTTCATGGAGAGGAACTGGCCAAACACTCAGATACAAAGTGCAGTGTTTCCTTCAGCTTCCTTTGGATCCTGGGTGTTATAGATCTCCTGTGCAGAGAAGGCTCCGCAGGAAGCCATTTGCAGAGCACGGCAAGGTTTCTGATTCGTAGGAATGATCAATGCTGCACATTCTGGAGTGCCATCTACTGGCATTTCATTAACTATTTACATACTCAAATAGAAAGTGCTCCTGTAAATTCCGGTGTAATCAAACAAGACAGAATCCCAGAAGAATGGTTCCTATGTTCCAAAATCTAATGCAGAAGACTGTATCTCAAGATGTGCTCTCTCTCCAAGAAGAATAATAGAAAAACAAAGGAGAAAATGCCTAAAATTTTTAAATATTAGCCAAGAAATTGTGTATTTTATTCATTCTCAAATGCAAGCATGGTGACAGGAAATAAAATGTATTCAGTACTTATTTGCCTACTATCACCAGGAAAATGAAATTTTCGTTAAATCAAAGCTGAATGGTTTTGTTTCTTGAAACAAAATGTTGAAGTTATTTTGGTTCTGTATGCTATATTTTAGTTCATTCTGGTTTCAGAGTTGTGAAATAATTTTTGTCTTTTTAAGAGGAAAATTGCCATAAACTTTTTAGACCAAGAACTCATTTCAAAATTAGAAAATTATTTATTACCAAAGAACATTAAATTTAACATTTTTGTATTTTCAAAATTCAACACATAAATTTTATTTAATTAGCATAAATCATTTTGAAATATTTCAAAATCCCTAAGTCAAATAATTTTTTTTCCTTTGGTAGATGAAAGGCATGTGATGTTCAACACAGAATTTTCTGTCCCAGCTGCAGACTGTAGATTTTTTTCTCTATTTAGATTTGGCTAAAAAAAAAAAAAAAAAAAAAAAAAAAAGGAAGGAAAAAAAGGCAGTTTAGCAAAACTTTGTGTTTTTAAGACAAGATTTGCACATTCTTTTCTGACCTGTACAGATAAAGTTCATTGTATCTAATAAGAGCTTGAACCTTTCCTGCCACATTAGTGTTAGTACGATTCTAACAAGTGATAAAAATTGTAATTGGGAAATGTTTTTCACTCTAAGAGTCCAATTTTTCACATTTGTGCTCCCAGCTTGCCAGCACTATTGAGAAGATAAAGCTGTATTTTATTACTAAGCTCGACCTGTCAGAATAATGCTGATTTAGTTTGGAAAGTATTTTCAGACCAAAACTCCCAGCCAGATTTGAATCCACTCCATTGCATTATGCCACTAGACCTGTCACTTCAGAGGCCAGGGATGATGTCTGAAAGGCTGGTGTTATAAATGGAGAGAAAAGGATTGTTATAATAGTCTCTGGTCCAAGGCTGTAGTGAAAATGGGCATGTTGAACTAAAGTTGAAATGAACTCCTTCCAGCATTTCTAAACTGATTGAGTGGGTTGGTGAGAGAAAGAAATAGAAGGTCTATTATAACACTTTTTCCCTCTGTTTTCCTGCTAACATTGTCTGACAATGAATACCCAGGATATATAAAGTTTTCAGGTTCACAAGGGCATGGAAAAACCTGGTTTGTTCCAGGGCAACAGGAGAAAATGAAGTGCACTAAAAAGTGTATTTCTATTTCCTTATGGTGTGGGGGTAGTAACTGCTATCTTAAAAATAAACAAAAAAGGTGTAATATGACAAACTTTTGAAATCAAAGTCATCCTTAATGCACTCAATAGCAAAACTTCATTATCTGTCCTTCTAAGAAGACTTTTTTTTGGTAAACCTATAGCTGGTAATATAAAGAAGGAATTAAAACAAAGAAGCTGCCACACAGTATTTTTCTCAAAGCTTATTTCCTCAAAAGGAAAGGGCTTGCAATTTCATCTGTCTAGCCTATGTAAACAAGACCTGATAACAGGAAAACTGTCTTCCATCCCTTTGTTTTATGAAAGAAATGTTTTTCCATATCTGTTGCTTGATCCCAAGCTCTGGCAAAGCAAGACAAAACTCTGCCTAGCCTTCCAAATCCCAGAAGTCCACCCAACCTACTGTTTTCTAGGATTCTTTGGAGTTGTCTAAATATGCAATTTCATTGATCATTGTTAAATTTTATAATGATTCCTCCAAGCAATTTTTTTATTCCAACAATTCCAGTCCATAAAATTTCCCATCATTAGAAACCAGATAAAACAAAAAACCCAAAACAACACTAAATTGTTTAGTTTAGAATGCTTGAGTTCAAAATAACATTTTAGTTACTCCTGTTCTCATCTACATCTGAAAAATTCTATCCCTGAGCAGCTCTGTTCTCTGTCATAGACTGTTATTTGTGCTTTCAAGTAAAATTTTTGAGATTTGCCTATTCCCATGATGATAATTCTAGTTTCTTTCCTTATAAACTGTTGTGCATTTCAGCACTCTGCCTGCTAAATTTTCTTGTTTGGCAGTCTCACACTGAAAACAGTTAAGCTGTTCTTCATGAGCAGCACTTTTCTACAATAGCTTTAAATATAAATCCCTGTTCAGTGAGTGTTTAATCATTTTTTTGTCTTTCTGAGCATTACAATCCTGTTTTTGTAATAAGTTGCATTTTGCTGTTAATGGAAGACGCGTTCTGTGGCAGTACCAGGAAGAAAGCAGACATCTAGTTACTGACATTTCAAGCAGCACTCTTCAAAGGCAGATATGTTCTCCTTTTAAGACAGTAGCTGACAGCTTGCATTACTCAGGTAGCTCTTCTTTCATCACAGTTATTGTTCTGTCCTTTAAACTGCTCAGTTATGTGTCCTATGACCTTGTGAGCTAGCAGCTGTTAGTAAAAATGGGAAGAAGACCCTAGCACTGAATCCCCCCTTGAGAATCAGCCCTTGATATCTGGCACCTCTGCTCACAGGCACATTGTTTGCATAGCAATTAATCTTGAAGTCTGATTAAGCTGGTGAACACTGCAATTCCATATATTTGCCACCTTACCGCACTAATTAGGGAAGAAAATCCAATGTGCCATACATCATGCTGGGTTATTCTCCTGATCAAACCCATGGTGAGTCTTGTAATCTCTCCTTTTTTTATGCTGATCTTCATAAGCACTTAATTGAGCCTCTGCAGTGGCAGTCATGGACTAAATTTCTGTGTTCCTAGCCAAGGCCCAACTGAATTCTTTCCTACCAAGTGAGACTTGGTAATACAAACATCATTAAGAAATCAATTCCAAAAGAAAGAATCATTCCTTCTGTAGCTCAAAAGTATATTTTTTCATAATGGTGCCAGTACTTCACCACTAAACAGCCCATAGGTCTCAGTAATTATTTGGATAGAAGACGTCATTTAATCAGACATATTCTTAACTTGCTTCATGTGACCTATAGAGATGTCAGCAAAGAACAAAAGCTTCAAAAATTCCTTAAAATGCCCACTAACCTCACAAATGTAAGATAAATGTAAGATGACAGTGTTCATATTGGAGATTTTTGCTAATTTTTTGTGTTTTACTTTTTATATTTAGCCATTAAGTAAAGCAAAGAGGCTTGGGGGCAGATCTGTTTCAGTTTGTTGGCTGTGTTTAGCAAGTGGATTAATTTCCTCCTGCTGAAGTTTTGACTTAATGACTATCAATCCTTCTGCATCTTGGAACATTAAACATTGCTGCTCATTTTCAGCTCACTTTCTATGCGTGACTCAAATGTTTTCTTGAAAAGTAGATGATTTCCTGGGGCTCTTCCCATGGCATAAGGCACCACCAGATTGCAGAGGGTGCCACAGGGTGGTCATCTCAAGACAGCCTTCCAGATGGAGAGAGAAAGTGATTTGGAGAGGTGGCTGACGTCTTCATTGCTGAGCTAAATCTTCACCTGCCCTCAGCAGCGGGTAAACTGCAACTGACTGCAGGAGTTGCAAGAGTAAAGCAAATACTTTACCCTTAAACCCAATAAACAACCATTTAGAGCAATTATTCACTATCCCAATCATAGAATTTATAAACCCCCTTTCACCTAAATATGATGCTATTATCAGGAAAAGCAGTGAGAAGTGCCAGGGACATGCAAACACAAGACTCCACTTTAACCTAACATATATCCATTCCTGCCTTGTACTATCTTTCCACAACAAAGAGCAGAACTGGAACATCAAATATTAATAATGTTTAGAGAATTAAGTGCAGTTGATCTATAGAGTATAAAAAACCGTAACAATAAGAAGTGCTAATGATTTTAAATAATGGATAGATTCAAATAAATCCAAATCTGCTCATAGGTTTTCTATGAGAAAAATATGCCTAAACTATCCATGTTAATTATTTCTCATAAATTACACATCTGCCTTTAGATTGCTACAAAAAAAGTATTCCAGTATGGTCTGTGAACAACCTGAAGGGTCAGTGACATTTTAGGTGCTGCTGTAGAGGTAGAAGGACACAGGTCCCTCGTAAGTACCATACTTGCCAATCCCATATGGATGTCTCTGCCAATCCCATATGGATGTCTCAGACACCCTGGAGCTTGCTCACATCAAAGGACATTAGATGCCTCTGTTAAAACCTCTGAAAGAAATGTCAGATATCACATTTGGCCCACAGTCCTCTACCCTGCAGGACATGAGTATGCCCAAATCTTCTGCCACATCTGCCATATGGATGTCCTGGAGAGCTGCACCGTGTCACAGGTGCATCCTAAGCCCCTCATCAACTCAGTGGAGCACAAGAAAGAATTTAGCTGACCAACCAGGCTCTTGGAAGAAGACAAACCTTGATCTGAGCTCCAGATATATTGTCTTAGATCTTTTGTACATTGAATGTAATTTTTTCTAGTGTTCCCTTGTAAAGAGTGCACATAGCGTACAGGCAGAAGTAACAATGGGCAGATGTTTACTGAAATTTAAAAGTCATTCTAAGATATCCAAACTTTTAAATTTGAGAATGTGATTTTTGGCATTACTTCACCTTGAGTATTAATCTTTCTCTATCACATTCTATAACCCGTTCAGCTGGTGTAATTTCTCTTACTACAGATTCAAAAGCCCATTTCAAAGGCATTAATTTTCTAAAGATAAAGTCAAAAAACAACTTAGAAGTTATTGTGAGGCTGGAGTAAGGGGACTATGGTTACTATGGTTAACTATGGTTACTAAGGGAAAATTGATACTTGTGAAGTTTTAACAAAGCATGCCTGGGTAGGACAGGTGATGAATTTCTCTTTAACATTGTAAGTGGGGTCATCACTGTTTGCTTTTAGAGTAAACTGTGCTTTCTGCTTTGCAATATCAAAAATGGCCAAGACTTAGGGATGATGCAATTTCTATTTCCAGTTTTGTAGCAAATTAGGTCAAGGCAGGGAGCGAGAAGGTAGCTGTTATTTCACCATGATTTTCTTTCTGTGTTATTCTTTGATAACCCCAAATAATGGCTGTCTGATCATAGAAAATGCCATTTCTTTATAATGTTGCTACAGTTACCCCATTCAGAGCTCAAATAAGCAGGTTAGAAACTATACCTACTATATATGGTATAGTTTGTAGCTGAAATGATCAGTTTGTACAAGTGGGACAACAGAATTTTGAGTGCAACAGCAAGCCAGGAATATTAACAAAACACTTACTACAGGTAGTTTATTTTGTATCATTACAGGATGTTGACTTCAGTTTTCATTAGAATTTTTTTCTTCAGTGCTCAGAAGTTACCACTGATATACATGCTCTGAAAATTAATCTTCTATAATGATTCTAGAAAATCAGAGATGCTTGATAACTACTATATTTAAGGGGGAATTTTTTAAGAACACTGAAAAGATCACAAATATTGGAAGTTTAAGAATTTATCAGCAATCAACTTTTAACAAACTTCAGTAAATTTAAGGTTCAGTATATCAGCCATGTGCAGTTGACTTGGTGTATACCTGGCCAAATACCCCGAGGTGCTTCAGAAAAAGAAGTAATCTTTTTCATTCTCTTTATCAAAGACAGCAGCTCTAAGATAGGAACATTATCTGAGTTGCTGTTATGAGTGACAGCAAAAGGATGTCAAATTGCTATTACAGCAGCCTACTCAACCAGAATGGAATTCCTCATGACACAAAGTCCTTGGTGCATAATAAATTAAACATATGAAAACACATTTCCAAATATTGTACTGCTCTTACCTGGTATAACATTCCTTGTAAAAATTACATTAATGCAACCATGGCAGAATTTGGAACACCCTCAGCAAACTGAAATAATGTAGCAAGATAGGAGCGTTTCTGAATTTGGTTCATTACTGGACCATAGTACAGAGTTACCATTACCTACAGGCAAAAATATTTTTTGCAATAAAATATTGAAAATTACCCTTTATTTTGAATATTTAAACAACTCAGTTTGCATTGTATATCACACTTTTTTTCCCCCAGTTTCTTGTTGGTGTTTTTTTCTCTGAAGTATTTCTGTTTCTGAAGTCTCAAAGAATTTTTTTGGAGTTATGATAATGACTAAGTATTTTTAATTTGTGTCATTTAATTTAGCAATTAGAGTCCTATCATGTAGCAGCACAAAGATACTGTTTTAATATCTCCCCAAAACCATCATCATTTCTATCACATTACGTAATTGCCTGCTGTTCAAATAATGGACTCTCTTTTCTCCTTTCCCTTGACTCTCTAGAGAGCAGCTTGAAGTGCAACTAGTTCAGTAGAATTTTAGGTTATTTTTCTCTGTATTTTATCCTTGCTTACAGTATAAGAATGTGAAGAAGTCCAAATAGGAATTTGCAAATTATTGACATGGGAGTACAATTCAATGGCCCTTGTGCTCTTAGATTGCCCAGGTGCCATTGAGTAATGTGTGTATGTCAAAAACTAATACTCAAAATGGAGCACAGCTGGCTGTGCAAGATGCTGGCACAAAAGCAACTGGGTGTAAACAACCCACGAATAAATGTGTGGATATTACAGGAAGATTTCAAACACACAGACCAACACAAACTGCCACCCACCACTGTGACATGGGATTGGCCTTAACAGAGGGCTGGACCCTATAGACCCCTAATACTCTGAAACCATCAAACAGAATTCTGTCTTTCTTCTGCTCTCCTAAAAACTTAGAATGAGCAAATACATACTTCAGGGGTGTACTGCAATACAGAAATGGGCTGGAAAGATTCAGTGCCCCTGTGAAATGTGGAGGAAGTAACCACCTTCCATTTCCTACATTGCTTTGCCAAAACTCCTGTGCAGAAGCAACAGCCTGATTTTTCTGAACTTTTAGCTTTGACCACTGTTCTTACCAAGTGTCTGGACATCTGCCAATTATACCAAACACTAACATTTAACCTACAATTATACTGAATAGCTAACAGACTCGGACTTCTCAGAAATGAAAAATATATTCCTTCATAATAATGACCTGGGGCGCATAATAGTTCTGTGCACCAGAGGCTTCATTTCCTGAAATCCACTGAGTCTCAGATAATATACTGTAAACCCCATTTTTTCCCCTCAAGATTAAATAAGGAAGAAAATGTAGTTATTCCAAAAACTAATATAGTTTATTGAAATTCCTTGAGTTCTATGCAGGAGTTAAAAGAGAACAAGTCTCCTGATAATTTCTCTTTACCCAGAAGGACAAAGTATTTCTCGTAGTGTCACATCAGGATAGAATTACCAGTAGTAACATCACATTAAAAGCAGTGTTTTCAAGGCATTTGACAATTGTGAATTTACTAATATTTACTTTCCTAATTATGTAGAGATGAAGGAGAGCTTAAGCAAGAAAGGAAGTCTTACAAAGCAATTAATTTAATTTTACTACAAGGATTTTCGGTTAATTGTGCACTTTAAGGTTCTTTGCATGGGTCAGAAATCTGCTCAACTTAATAATTTTTGGCCTAGCCTTAGCTTACTCAGACATATCTCAGTACATCTTCTCTTCAGATTTAAATATCTGCACGTTCAAGTCGCTGCATGGAGATGTCTCCCCTAGTGGACTCCAGCAGTTCCAGGCATCAATCAGTCACCCAGCCCTCACTATCATGCAGGCAGAGCTGTGCTTATGGGGCACTGAAATACAGTCAGTCACCACCTGGTTTCAACTGAATAGAGAGGGGAGACCTAATTAATAAGAGAAGGAGGAGGCAGTGATGTCTGGAAGAGGTGATAACCTCCAAACTACACTTATTCAACACAAAAATCACCAATATGGTGCTCAGTGCATTTTTATAAACCTCAACCTTACAATCACAGTGTCCTCTATTTTGACTATAAATGCTTCGGGATGTATTTACAGGACAAACATACTGTCACAGAATCATAGAATCATTTAGGTTGGAAAAGTCTTTTAAGATGGAGTCTAACTGTTAACATAGCACAGCCATATTCACCATTAAACCATGTCCTTAAGTGTCATCATCCACACATTTTTCAAACACTTACAGGAGATTTCACCACTTTTCTGGGCAGTCTGTTCCTGACCATTCTTTCAGTGGAGAAATCCTTTCCAATATCTGATTGAAACCTCACCTTGCACAACATGAGGCCATTTCCTCTCATCCTGTCACTTGTTTTTGGGAGAAGTAACCCCCACTTGGCTACAGCCTCCTTTCAGACAGTTGTAGAGAGTGATACAGTCCTCCCTGAGCCTCCTTTTCTCCAGGGTGAACAACCCCAGCTCCTTCAGTAGCTCTTTGTAAGACTTATATCCAGACCCTCCACCAGTTTTGCTGCCCTTCTCTGGACAGGCTTCAGCACCTCAATGCCCCTCCTGTAGAAAGGGGCCAAAGAGCCAACACAGAATTTGAGTTGCAGCCACACCAGTCCCAAGTCCAGGCTTGGCTTTTTGACAAAACTTCTCTTTTCAGAATGGTTGGTACCTCAGCAACCCAAATACAGGGATCCATACTGCTCCAAAGCACAGCAACTGAATCACTGGGAAAAGCCCCCTTGCCTTTCCCACTTGCCAAATCAGCAGAATCATAAGTGGGCGATGCAGAAGAGCCCACCCTGCTCTGTCACTCCCAGTACAGGTGCAGTAGGGTCTGAGATGCTTCTCCTTTCACTCAGTCATATTCAGTACCAATCCACTGCCATAATCTTACTTATTATTCTGACTTTAATACAGTGGTTTCTTTAGTAAGCAGAGATGAGCATTCCCTGAAAATGAGAGGTCTCATTATCTCTGTTTCCAGGTGAGACACAGGAGAGTGGACTTGCAGTGGCTGGCCTGTGAATGGCGCAATAATGATTTATGAAGTCATGAATTTGTGGAGAAAGTGGGTTACATACCTAATTCATGATTTCTTAGTGACTGCTGTCATTTGGGAACTAGAGAGTATTGAGTGAGATAATCAGATGGCAAACTCAAAACCAGTGAGGTTCTTCACACAGTCCCCTGGCAAAATTTGGGCAGCACAGTAGGGGTTTTTGGTTGGCATAAAACTTACCAAACCAAACCATGCATTAGGAAAGACTACGGAATGGAAAATCTATCCTGGAGGACCCTGGACTTCATTGCTGGAGGCTATAAGACAACATCAGAAAAGATCTTTGCTGTTAGGCATCCACTTTTGACTGTGAATAAAACCTTTATTCTCACCAAACCTTTGCTCTGGCCCAATTGATATCCCATGGTTATACTACACATCCAGAAAATCTGTGCCAGAGCTGTGAATAAATCCTTAGCTGTCCAGAATTTGATAAGCTGAATATATATTCCTGACCTAAATGACAGAAGGTAGAATAAGAAAATTAAGCTGTCAAAAAAGGCCAATTTAAAAGCTAATGCTAATGTGGTGAAGTGGATAAAGGTCACTCTGCACTGTTGCATGCATTTCTCTTCCTGCTCTACTCAGAGCTTCTTTGTACATCGTAGGCACTAATCTTATCAGGTTCTGTATTTCCTTGTCATAAAGGATGATAGCATGCTATATATTTGAAAGGTTTTTCAGGGTTTTCAAGAAAGAAAAGAGGCCTTTAAACCCCAAGGACAAAGCAATTAAATTGAAAATATTCAAATGAAATAAGTAAGCATGAATAAAACAGCAAAAGGAACTGAGCCTTTAGAAGTGTTGGCTTTAATAAAAAAAAAAAAGAAAGCAATTTTAGAAGGTGTATCTGTCTAGGTATTATGTCTCTATGGCATATACCCAAGATTGTTGTTGAAAAGTGTCTTTCACTCCTCCAGCACATTAAGATAAAGTGCTACATCTTGCATTTCTTACTGGTGTATAAAAGCATCAGAGGATCAAGAAGGTATTTTAAAATGACATGCATTGACTTGTATATTGATACTCAGATTTTTTCTATACCGCCTGCAAGCAAAAATCACAGAACTATGGTGTTTCCATAGCAACTGCATTTTAATAAGGTGAAATTTCCAGTTTGATAGCGCTGAACAAGTAATAATGTCAGTTTCCAATGTTGCAGAAGCTCAGATGTCAGGAAGGTTCAGCATAAAACACAGGGCTAAAATTGATTCTTTGCAACACCCATCTTTATTGCTATTATAATTTTAGGAAAAGCCAATAAAACATTATAAAAACAGTAATCTTATTTTTCACACACTTCTCATATCATGAAGCATCAACATTTGAAATATATCAATTTAAAGCTTATTCATACACCTCCATAAGAAACATCTTGCTCTTACTGTTAGCTTACTTTTCTTCTTTGAGCTTTTACTATACAATACTTCAGGAGAGGGTTCTGAAAATAATTTCCTGGCAGTGGGTGAAAAAGCTCAAAAGCTCATGCACTGGCCATTGGTGTGTGCTGTTGTTTATCAGTCAGAACATAAAAGCTCACTAGCACTTTTTGCTGCAAAATCATCCTTCCCTTAAGGTAAAAAACTGAATTCAAGCGAGATTTCTTTTTAAGAGCCCAGAAGAAATGACAAATCGGGACCTGGCTTTTAAAGCAATGGAAGATCTTTCAAAGGCTGGACAGGTCTTTGGTTTTCATTTCAGCCCCTTTCTCTGCGTCTGTCATCCAATACAAGCTTTTCTGAGGAGTTACAGTGGCTTTAGGCTGGAGAGACTTGGTAAAATATGAAGCTAAAGCAGAAATTTATCCCCATGACAGGAAACCTCTTCCATGGGTTAAAGCGCAGTGTTTGCAATGTGAAGTGATATTACTCATCTTAGCATGGCACTGACTCCCAAAAAAAGTGATGTTACAATTCAGGTTGCAGTATGAGGCTGCTCTCTGCAGCCCCTCCCTTCTAGTATATATATCCATGTACAGATTAAAAATTAAAATTAAAGAGAAAAAAAAAAACTAAAACAGAATTGTGCCCTTCAAGCACATCAAGAAGATGCTTCTTAATAGGAAGGGAGTAATGAAATCACTTATTTCCAGAAATTAAGATTCTAGATAAAATAGGTGCTTAAAAATCAGAGTTGACAGAATAGGACTTTTTTCTGAAATTTCTGTTTACAAGATCATTTTTCCCTGTGTTTCACCATAAACCATATGGCTGCATCCATGTTAGTATGCAATCATACCTGGTTGTTTTATTGTATTGGTGAAAACAGTGAGTGGCCAAATGCCAGTATACATTGCTTTGTTACTGATACATTCTACAGCCTGAAAAACATAAAAATCTCCTTATTAGCTATAAAAGAATGAAATACATGCTGGTATCTTGTACAGAACATTTAGGACCTACTGAACGCAATTCCTGTGTAGTATTATTGTGAATTTAACTCAGGTTTTATTGCAATCACAATCTAACTTGGCCAGAGGTAACAGTTTTTGAAAATTTCACCACCTGAAAGTTGGTATAGTATAAAGCCTCTGTAAACTATTTTTTATGTATTTATATGTCTTTTAGTGACAGATAATTTCAGCCCTCTGTATTCAAATCTTTGATTTAAAAACTAAGTGCAAATGAAGGAATATTTATATTTTACATAGATAATACATTTATGTATGAAAGTAAATTGCCTCAAAATATAGCCCATGTAACCCTACATAGTAATTTCATCTACTTTTTCATTAGTTGCATTTTCTTATTCTTACAGTGACTATTAGCCATATTACAATTAATCAAGAGAAGTTATCTAAAGTGATGCATATGAGAAAATATATCAGCACAAAAGCATAAAAATATGCATGTTAAAGTATTGGCATAATAATACTACACTATCTTGAATAATTAATTTGATTTATTTAAAATTAGATTGTTTTGCATGCAGAGACTCAAATGTCATAAATTCAACAGGACTGTAGATGGTTTAGCTCACAAATTTAGACCCAGAATTTCACAGGAATGCTGATTTCAGAGCATCCTTCGGGTCATGTCTGTGTTCTGCAGTGGGGTGGGAGTGGCTTAAGAGATGTTGTACATCGGGCTGTGGTGAGGACGGAGCCCCCAGCAGAAGCCATGGAATGTATTTAACAAAGACATCTTGGCATCAGCTTTAAACCAGCCTCGACCTGCAATCTTCTTCCTAGCTGAACTCTTTGTAAAAGCTGCACCAAGCCCGACACCATCTCTCAGTGGTGATGGTGTGACAGGAGGTGCCAGAGGAATGGAGAAGGAGACAGTGATCCCACATCCATGAAGAGGCACCAGCGCAGCTGAGAACTGTGCAGTGCCACTTCAGGAGACACAAACAGGCTTAAATGGACAGTGGCTTAAATGGCCTTCTGAGATGGCTGGGAGCTCCTGTCCTTCTCTTTATGTGCTGACAGCCTTTTGCCAACTTTTGTACTGTTTCCATTGTGTGACCACAGGGAATTGCAGTGGGAATACCCACACTTTGAGATGGCTGGAAAAGACATTCTACATGATAATAGCACTCTGACACTCTAAAAATGATCTTGATCATTGCTTTGGAGAGAAAAGTAATTCTCGTCTTATTTTTAAAAATCTATTAATCGTAAGTGACATAAGGCCTACCTCCCACTCTGAAAAAGATCTGTGGGGATAAACTTCATCATCAGGAGGTACCCTGACAACACCCTTGAGAAAGCTGAAGAATGGTGCAGCTCCTGACAGCTTTTCCTGGTCTCTGCATCCTACACATACCACCCAGGATCACTCTGCAACCTCGCAGCAGGAGCAATGGGACAGAGCACTCTGTCTTTGTCCCTTGCTGTCACTACGTGCTTACACACACTGGGGGTCATGGCTGCAAAGAGAAATGTTTTTGTCCCCTCTTGCACACAAAAATCATGAGTGGTTTTGTATTCATACAGGAAAATGCAACATTAGGATGTAACAACCCCCTCCTTAGCTGTGATTTAATCTACATTAGTGTGCTCTGATTGATGTCATACTTAACCAATATGGAAATTTATGACATATGAATGGTAAGAAGCAACATATAAATGGTGTTTGAGTGGTGCATGTGACTTATGAACATAAAATATATCAGCCTTCGTCGGACTTAGAGAATGCAAAATGTAAGAGCTTGTCCCTCCCTTACAAAACAAATAAACTAAGTACAAAAAGGTAAAATACCTGATGAGAGGATAAAATAAGAAAGGGTAAAGGTGAGCTCATTACTGTGTGCAGCAGCAGCAGCAGTAGTCTTAGATCTGCAGGACAATTACCTTGCTAGAGAAAAAAGGCTGAAAATGTAATGCTGAGAATGAGAGTGAGTGATATATCTCCTAACCAGAGTCTTTCCTGACACCTGCAATTAGATTGCAAATATCCAGTTTACGACACCTTTATAATTCCTGTTTCCAGGAACTCCTGCTTGTAAACCATATTAAAGCTGCCAAAACAGCTAAGCAGTCTGTGCTATAATTTGAAAAATGCTTTAGTACTAAGCAGAAGATTTCATTTTAAATCACATGACAACATGGGAGTAATTAGAAGTGTTCATGTTCACTGGACCTACTCCTAACTGTGGTATTTGCATAAAAATAGATGCTAGATAAAAAACTTATATGCAATTTGCTTTTGCAGAATGCATTCACATGCTAAATTTCAAAACACCCAGCAATACAGGCACAGAGAAACCTTACTGTTCTGGTTATTTACTTACACACATAATTGACTTCTCTCAACATTAACTTCTGTGTTATCTGCACTGATTATCCTAAGAAATATATTTATTACAAGAACTTGAAAACAATGGCCTATTTTCTTTCATCTTACATGGAAAAACTAATGTTGATTGGAAATATCTGTAGCATAGTTAAATATGTATTTGCTTCTAGCTATAGTACAGCAATTTTTCACCAGTCCGACCAGCAGCAGGAGTGCGTGGGGCTCTAATTAGCAGGGCTCCATGGTATTTATTGCTCCCATTAGTGCAGCATGACAAACCAGGACATGGCATTTAAATAGCTTACCTAATGATAGGCAATATGTTTGCAGCAAAATCAGATAAGCATTGAGGAGTTAGAAACTACTGGCTCTGACTTTTATCCGCTAGATCGCACTGCAATCAAATTTCCAGATGTCATTGAATTTCAGAGACTCACAGACAGTTTCATAATGGATTTCTGACTTAGAGATATTTAGATGGCTGGATAGGAATGCTGTGGGGTTCACTCAAGAAACAAAGGAGCTTGGGGCTATGCATCTTGGGGCATCTAACTTGCTTTACACATTAGACTTTATTCTCCAAAGCTTTTTTGGAGTGCCAAAAAGCCACGGTCCACATGGTTCAATATAAAAAAAAAATTACAGCATGTTATTATTATTTTCATAATGAAAAGTGACACCTTCCTCACAAATTAAGTTTTGTAATATTTTCATCTATAAAATAGTAAGATCACAATAAATGTTCATATCAATGCAGTATTCCTGGACACTTGTGGGCTGACATTTGTCATCATGATATTTCACATAACAACAGGCAATCTAGCAAAGACTGGGGAAAGAATCCTTACAATGAGCGGTATAGGATGGATCAATGTTACCCAATGTTACCCTCATGTAGTTTTCAGAGAAAATGTCTAATGGAGATAGAACATGAGATAGAACTCATAATATACAAGACTGGCCAAAATGACTGGTGGAAATTCCAGTCTTTCATAATAGTTATCCACAGGTATTTTTATCAGATGTTAGGGAGCAGAAGACATTCTGATTTTGTTTGAAATAAATAGAAACAATTTATTAAGGATTCTCTCAAGATAAGATTCATTTAAATTCTTCTCCAAGTTACATGGGTGCATAAAGCACTTAATATTTTAAATACAAAAATTCAGCAAAAATTACAAGAAGTACATTTTAGTAATTATAGGCAAGATTGTGAACAGGTTCATAACCAATGGGACATAAAGTATCTAACAGACAGTTCAATTTATGGGCCTGTTGTGAGCCAAGACTATATTTAAGTTTTATTGTGATAAATAGTGCTCCAGAGGATGACACATCTGCACATA
This sequence comes from Melospiza georgiana, assembly GCF_028018845.1. Classification (NCBI taxonomy): domain Eukaryota; kingdom Metazoa; phylum Chordata; class Aves; order Passeriformes; family Passerellidae; genus Melospiza; species Melospiza georgiana. The sequence goes on along the minus strand of NC_080430.1, from coordinate 125,511,564 downwards.
GGTGGAGTTTAATTTGGGAGATTAACTGTGCTGAAGAATTATATTTCAAGAATTTTCTGCCTGTTGGAAAGTTCTATACATAGGCTATTGATCAAGCAAGAGGAATGAGTTCTCAAACTATGCAGGTTTCTCCTCTTTGTTTGAAATAAAAAATGGATAAAATATCAGCTGGAATGTCTGCCAGGTCTTAATTCCACTGAGTTTAGTACTTAATGACTATTAAAGGTAATTTTTCTGACAACAAAAATCAGATTTAATTGAAAGGAAAACTCTCTAAACATAAGAAACATCTCACTCACAGGGATAATGAGTAAATCACTGTACATTTTCAGTGCCACAAAGAGAAGAAATGTTCAACCTCTAGATAAGAAGTGTCTAACTGTTGTGAAAAAAGCATGTATTTCCATGCAGGGCTGTAAGCTTTTTCTGAGTTTTCCTTGTGCAGTGAGCCTGCACAAAAGCTTTTCACAGAATCACAGAATCACAAAATCAATCAGGTTGAAAAAGACCTCTGAGATCATCGAGCCCAATATATGACCAAACACCACCTTGTCAACCAGACCAGGGCACTGAGTGCCACATCCAGACCTTTGTTAAACACCTCCAGGGACGGTGACTCCACCACCTCCTGGGCAGCCCATTCCAACTTTGACACCCTTTATGTAAAGAAGTTCCTCTATTCCTCTGTGCTTCCAGTGGTGCTGCCAGCACACTTTATCTCCATTGTCACTGTTGAAATCTGAGTGATCTCAACATCAACTCCTGGTGCAGGAATCCATTACTGAGCTTCCTCCATGCAACAGCTGCTACTCAGCTTTGGCCTCTGGTACTCAACTTCTTTCTGCGTCCCCCACCTTCTTTCCTGACAAGATTTACATGCTTGGGTTTTTTTAAGCAAGAACTTTTCCAAGGATTAATCTTCAGTCAGTAGAAAGTTACCCAGGGCGTCTGTTGGCATCAGATGGAAAAGAGCTGTTACCAGGTTATTGAAAATTATTGTCAGCTTGTCACGTGGCCGAGGAACTCCTGGCAAATATCCTATCTCAGCATCTGAAAACAAGACACAGAACCCCATTAATTATTCTCTTCACCCCATCAATTGCATGTCTGTCCCCAAAATTGAAGTCTGAATATTTCATTAATGGATTCATAGTCCATAAAAATATTTTAGAATCTGTGAAAAATTGCTGTGCATATAGGGGGCATAAATGCCAATATACAAAGGTAGCAGCATCATTACATCCAACAGGATGGTGGTTAACCATAAGCCCTGTTTCCAGTGCTCTCCTGGGTCTACCTCTATTTACTCATCAGCTCTCAGAAGTTCCTGCTGAGATGGGATTTTTTCATAAATGTTCACCATAGAGGGTAAAAGGTAATACCACTACAGTTATAAAAGCATGCTTTAAATACACACTACACAAATATAATATCTTTTGCCAAACATTAATAAAATGAAACACAGGAAGGAAAGAACACGTGACTGTTTCTCAAGGCCACTTTCTGTGACTGTAGAAAAAGTGACCATTCATTTAAAATAATACAAACTTCCAGTAATGTGAAGGAAGCTGCAACTCTTCTACCTTTTGGTTGTAGCAAAGAATGATTTCTCAAGTCCAAAACAGGCTGCCTGAACTTAAAAATCAAGGATGTTTCCCAAACATCTTAAATAGAATATTTAAAAGGTTTACAAAAAATACCTCTACAACCCCAGAAATATCTTCATACAAATTAAATAGAAGTAGACATTGCACAAATTTAAAACCAAGACAAACATTTCTCAAGGTCAAAATTGGAAGTTAAATTTCATATATTGAATACAGACTAGCCAGTCAACAGAAAAGCTCTTGGTAAAAAAGAATGTATTGAGCTTCAGGACAGTACTGATTTAGTATGTAATTTTCTTATATAAAGAGGAAGATTTTTGATTTTAGAATATCAGAGAGAGGCAGTAACATTGATTTTTCCATCTACACAGGAAAATAATTTCCAAGTTTTTCATTAAGTTAAAAAAAATCTGATTTCAGAAAAAAAATGCTTAGAAACTCCAATTATTTACAACATGGATCAGGTTCATTAGTGTTCTGGGTTGTAAGATATATGTGTATTCTATTTCCCACCTGTTAGAGGTTGGGCAATTATCTTCTGTTAATGGGGCAGTTTACTTTATCTCTTCAACAACCAATCCTCCCTCTCGGAAATATCTTCTGTTAATGGGCCATTGAGTCACTGCATGACTGATGAAATTACATAATCACCCGGGGGAGGAGCCAAGCATTCCTACCTGGATATAATCTGAGAATTGGAACACCACAGCAGCCTTTTCCCCCTGGATTCCCAGAGGAGCAGCTGTCTCCTCCACTGGATTCCCAGAGGAAGACCAGACCCATCTACACCACCCCTGGACCTTCAGAAGAGAACTGCCCCCTTCTACAGGATCACTGCTCCAACAGAACCACCCCTGCCCTCCAGGAGGGCTGCAGCCACCATTTAATGGGACTGCTGCCAACACACTGACCCACAGGGTGTCAGGTCGTATTCTGACCCTGTCAGTGATTTGTTTTTGCTTGTACTATTGCATTTGTATTTTTAGTTTTCCTAGTAAATAACTGTTATTCCTATTGCCATATCTTTGTCTGAGAGCCTTTTAATTTCAAAATTACAATAATTTGGAGGGAGGGAGTTTGCATTTCCATTTCAAGGAAGGCTCCTACTGTCCTTAGCTGACACCTGTCTTTTCAAACCAAGACAATTAGGGAGACTTTATGTCATAATGATCACGTGGTTTGCTGGAGGTGCATAACATGTTTCCTGTTTTTAAAGATGTGGAGATGAAGCAATTATATCCTCTACATTAGGTTCTACATATACAAAAATGTTTCTACTTCACACAATAATAATCCAATATCTATTTAATAAAAAAGGTAAGAATAACTTTCCTACCCTCCACAGTCAAAATACCCCACACTTTCAAAATGTTATGACAATCAGCTAGAAAACAGGACTAGACTGATTCAGAAGAAGAACAGAATCATTAGAAATGTTTGTTGGAAGGGAACCTCTGGAGCTCATGCACTCCAACTCCTCACTCAATGCAAGGAAAACTTCAGAGCTGGTTCAGGGTACACAGGGTCTCACCAAGTCACATTTTGAAATTTGCAAGGGCAGAGGTTCATAAACCTCTCTGGGCAATTTCCCTTGGGGCTCTCACATCACAGAATAAGCCTACAGGAATATCTCATGTTTACAATGTGCCTCTTCCTGATCCCCTGCACGTATCTGAAAATGAGTTAATCTTCCATTGTGTCCTGTTTTGACAGTGGAATAGAGCAAGGAGAAGACTTCTCTGCTCTTGACTGAACAATCTCTGTTCCCTCAGCCTCTCCTTGCATTTTGTGCTCTCCAACCTCTACCCATCCTCCTGGTCTTCCACTGAACTCCTTGCAGCCTGTTGACCATGTTGTCTTGTCTATCTGAGGTAGCTCAACTTGGACATTGTATTTCAGGTGGAATCTCTCCAGTGCTGAGCAGAGGGAAATAAACACATCCCTTAAGCTCTCAGTTTTGTTTTTGCTATGCAAATGTGCAAGTAGCCATTGATGCCAAAGGGGTACACCAGAACATATTCAATTTGTTGCCCGTCAGGACTTGCAGCACTTCCCTAGGCATCTGAGGCTGTTTGTTAACAGTGCAGGGCTTTGTGTTCATCTTTGCTGAAGCTCAGGATGCTCCTGTCAAGCTCCCTGTGAATGACAGCCTTTCTCTTCAAATATATCAATAACAACAATTTTCTCATCCATCCCAGTTCTGTGACATCTATAAACCTGGGGAATGTACAGGGGACATGATGAAGATATTCAGCAGGATTGCTCCTGAAGGCACTGATAGATGAAGACTGGCACTTGTAACTGACTGCCATCAGCCACGGCTCTCTGAATCCAGCAGTCCAGACATGTCTTCCACACTTCTTATAAGCTACCCAATCAGCCCTTCATACCTCACATTGACTATTAGCAGAAGTGTTTGCACTTAAAACCCAGCCATTTTTGAGGTACCACAAAACATATTCCTGTCCTCTCTTGCAGTGAATCAGCTATGACAGAAGTCAGTCAGGGTGTTCAGTTATCATCTGCCCTCTGGTTCACCTTTTTTGCTTTTATTTTTGTGTCTGAAGACACACATACATCATCAATAGTCTTTCTAGGGACAGAGATGAGGCTGACCTGCCTGTATTTTCCCAGATTTTCCTTGCATTTTCCAAAGATGGGAACGGTGTTTGCTTTGTTTTCCTAATTATTGAAAACCTACCAAGTCATAACACCTTTTTTAAGCCTAACAGACCACAGCTTTGTTCTGTAATTTTTGAGATGCCTCAGCATTTGATCCCATAGACTTGTGTATATCCAGCTGGAAAAAGTGGTCACCAATTTGATTGCCCCCTGAAGTGGATAGTACTTCTTTCTCCAGGAAGAATTTACTATGCCAGTAAGAATTAGGGCAAAGGAGACACTAGCACCTGAGCCTATTCTGTGTTCTTTGCTCCTCCCCAGATAATTATTTTCATATTCATCCTTGGTTGTCTATTCCATTTCCATAAGCTTTCTATCTGCTAGCGGGCTCAAGAGTTATCTGTTGAGCCATGTTGGCCTCCTGCAAACATTGCCTGTCAGACTGTTTAACCAGACTGTTACACCTTAGATTGACCTTGACAATCTACCTCTTGCTTCCTTTGCCCTTTCAGACAGCCTCTTAAAGGATCTTGCCTACCAAAGTCCTGAAGCAGCCAAGGTTGTCCCTCTGAAACTGGCGTTTTTGCTGCTTGTCTTCTTTATTTCCCTAGGTTCTTAAATTCAGCTTATAGTCACTGCAGTCAGAGGTCCCAATGACTATCATTGGTTGGAGAATGAGTTTTTCATTGTTTATGATCTGCAGAACATCCCTCTCTGTCAGATTGTCTCACAGCTACACAAAATAATCATCATTTATGCCCTGCTTTGTTGCTCTCCTAGCAGATGCTAGGAGTGATTAGAGTCCCCCATGATAATCAGAGCTTTCAGCTGAGGGGATCCTTCAAGTTATTAAAGGTTTTTCCACCTTCTTCCCTTATTACTTGTGCAATCTGTAGCAATCCCCCAGGTCTCATCTTCACAGCCTGTCCTCCTCAAAGAGCTTCAGTTAATCTATTGCAGAGGTCCAATTGTGAGCTACCTACCACATCTTCATAATCCTAATTGTCCTGTTCTGTGTTTCACAGGATAATTTATCCCCCTCCCTATCTCTTTCCCAGGAAGCACACATTAGTTTATTTGCACTTAAGATGGGATCCTTTTTTGCTCAGATCTCTTGTGAGAGCATAGGATCCTCTCATATAGGCACACTCATCCTATTTCTCCCCTTAAAGCTCAAGGAGAGAAATTCCTTATGGAAACTAACATAGGTTAGCAAGAATTATTGCATTGCTTCTGTACCAGTTTCATCCCATTTCTCCCTGGCAGACCTTCCATGTCCCTTGAAGAGCAAATTCCCAGGGTCCTGGAAAATGACTGCCTGAGAGAACAAGCAGCCCCAGCAGCAGAGAGCAATCTGCAGGCTGCACGTCCTGGTGCCCCAGGTGTTCCCTCCATGGCCTGGCTGCCAGGCCTCACCAGCACACAGCTCTTCTGTGAAAAACTGAAACCTCTCAGTCTGGAGAGAGAGAGGTGGGACATGAGTGTGGACACTATAGCAACTGTCAAATTGAAAAAAAAATCTCAGAAATAATTTGATTTTCAGATAGTGAAGGATAACATTTTCTTTTCAGTTAACAAAACAAATGGCTCCTGCTTTCGCTATGCCTTCATCAATTATTAGTCCATGACAGTAGAAGTGGTTCTGTAATGTGAAAATTTTGTTTTCTGCATATATCCATTTAAAATACGCTTTAAGGCTTTATTTTAGAGGGACTAAATTAGCATCTGAGTCAATTAGGTACCTGTTGTACTTTTTTAAAATTAATTTTCTGCCAAGAGGAATACAGCTTTTGCCATCAAATACTGTTGTGTGCTATAAGCCAATTCGCTTAAAAATGCACCAGTTAAATCTAAAATACTTATGTAAATTCATCCACAGAATGCCTTAAATTCTTACTTACAGAGATTTTACTTCTTACTTTTTACACAGTGAACCATATCATTTTATGTTCAATGCCACAGGCAATAAAATGTTTACAGCTTTATAGTTTTTGCATTTGTGTAATAACTCTTTAATTTCATTTCATGTTAACTATGGGAAAGTCCTTACACAGTCCTTTGACAGAATTTTCTTCAAAATATTGCCAAAGAATGACAAAAGAAATTCATACACAAAAACTTTTATTTTTATTGAAGCCAGTAAAACAATTGGTTCCAATTCTGTGATTCTGATTTAGATCCAGTCTAAGTTCTCACAAAAATTTCATATAGAAAGAGAAAAAACATTATAGGAGTTATTCTTCAAACAAATCTCAAGTGGAATATATAAGCATTGAGAAGTTCTTCAGAGAAAATAGTCTCACTGACAGACAGGGAAGGGTACAAATTTATTTATTACATTTTGATTTTGTGAATTCATTACAAATTCATGACAAATTTATTTCAAGACTGATATTTTTAAAGAAGAATATTTTAAAACTCAAAAATATCTGAAAAATAAATGTAAGTGCAGAAAAATCTTAAAACTATCTCTTGAGAAATAGTTTATTACTGATTTTTTAGAAAGTTGTGTTACTGGGGAGTGTCAGCCTGGCGTTTCAGGTATGTATGTATCTCAAGATTCTATTGAACATTAGACACTTTCAAGATAACAAGAAAACCCTGGAAAACAGTTATGTTTTCCTTGATGAGGGCAGGACCAGCTGTCCACTCAAGCCAGGCAGGCCCTTGTTGAATACTGTGGAGGATGTACTGGCTCTGTGAGAAAGTTATTACATTCTTCACCCTTTAATGAGGAATGCCTATTTTTTACTTTTAAGTATATTTAAGCTGTGTTAAACCATACCTAATTAAAACTAGATTTGCTTGGTTGCTTCTTAGGGGCTTTTTGTAGGTTTTTTCGTAGGGTTTTTCTGTTTGCTGCTAACACCTATGCAGTCATCTATCATCTCTTTCTAACAGTTACTGTTCTTCACCATTACTTAGTTCATACTTTATTCCCATAATAAAGGTACACATTCACCCTCCTTAAAATATCCAGCACAGGCTGAGCTTATGTTTGGTATTTTGGTGGCAGTGAGCCTTGGTTCTTATAATATTCCTCACCTTCTTATTGAATTGTTGCATTGAATCAGATTGTATTCAAAGTAGTTCTTTTTCATTGAAGAAGAATTACACTATCAAAAATTTTTTAGCATAATTCAACATAAACATCTTGCCCAAGCCTACTGAAATGCATGTAACAAACAATTTATAACGTGCATAACCTGTTTATTTCTGGTTTCACAACTTCCAATTGAAGACTTTGCATAGTAAAAATACAATCTAACTCTTGTGTGGCTCATGTGTCTTAAAGTTACAATTTAAGGTGGAGAAAGCCTTTTAATGCAGGAACAGGGCAGGCCAAACTATATAGCTTGTATCTGAGACCTCGGATATCCTCTTCAGAAAATTTCACCTGTGACACCTTGGATGCTGAGATGGGAAGTAATTTACTGAAGTATTCCCCATTTCTTACTGCTGATTTCTGTGTGGCCATCTGAGACAGTGTGCAGGGTGCCTGCTCTTCATCCCGGAGAAGGCTGCTGCTGCAGTGCAGCTGATTCAGCAAGGCTGGGGCAGCAGCTGTGCCCTGTGGGACGGGCAGAGGAACAGGGGCAGAGACAGAGCCCCCTTCCCACCTGCTGCCAGTGCTCCCATCCCACTCCTCCACACACTGTGCCCTCCCCACTCAGCAACTCTGCGTGTGTGCTTGAACATCAGGGAATTCAGAGCAGCAGCCTCACACCAGTGCTTCAGCAATCTGCTCTGCTCTGAAATACGCACACCAGGACATCATTTCTTAAGTGGTAATTGCCATCAGCCCAAGGCAACAAATTAGAAATGGCTATGATGAGGCTTGGTGGAAGGGAAGGAAAGAAGCAGAGAGAATATTAGATGTGTGGAGGATTTTTGCAGCACATCTAAGCAATAGGAAAAATTCCAGAAAACCTCGGGAGAAGGTATACTCAGGCTGGAGAAAGTGGCATAGCTAAGAAATTTAAAATTTTAACTTTTTCATGAAACTGGGGAGGAATGTGATTGATTAAGACTCTATGCATACTTTTATTCTACCATTTTGGTGGTCAGCCAGTATTTCAGAAGGCCTGACAAGGACACTCTGTACAGTAGGAAAATTACTTATGGGACATTTGGGCTCAGCTGTTTTTTAGAGTATCTGAATCTTATGAGCAGACAGAGCATCAATAATATATTACTGTCATAAACCACTTATGGCATGAATGGGAAATCTTTCTGCATTCACTATCTGCCAGTTTTATTTGCTGATTCTTATGCAGGTCTATAAGATATTGATTTATTTGCCTCTGCAAAACATAAAAGAAGATTAATATAAATACTTCATTATTCAATTTTTTGAGTCAGTAATTTTTTTTCTTGAGTACTCTGCTATTCAGAAAGGTAAAGTAGGCCAACTAATTTTTTGTCCAAGAAGACCATGCAAGGCAACCATGATCCCTTCTTTCTATGCAAAGAATTTTGGGTCCAAAACCCTAAAACATGACCTGACATTGAATAAAACAAAATACAGCAAAACATAGCACAGTGATTGAAGAAAAATGGGAATAATTACCTCAAAGAGAAACAGGTAATGGGGTTAGATATTAGTCTCTGAGTTCTCAGTTTTGCATGACACAAAAAGCAAAGACAAGAGGAGGCTCCTCTCCCAGAGAAGTGTCCCTTCCTCAGCTTGTTTATGCCAGGCTATCCAGCCTCCAGCTGGCCTGTGGTAAATACAGCCTCCACCAGTACTTCTGTTTCCCTGTGTCTTGTAGAGAGATGAACAGTAGGCACATGTTTATTTTCAAATGAGGTGCAAGTTTTCATTTGTTATTAGGAGTCAACTTTCAGCTAACTTTAAATATCACCAGACAAAACCATCTGTAAGCCTTTATCTTGTTTATCCTTTTATCCATTTTGGGAAAATTCCACAGTTTTGCTATATAAATTTCCTAACATATCCTGGAGACTGTAAACTTTGATCATAAATTGGTAGAACCTTATTTGCCGTTATAAATCTATTTATATCTATATAAATCTACAAGACTTTGTACAATGGGACCACAATCCTATAGCTAAATTGCTATGCTACAGCATGGGAGCCCAGCTTCAGGTCAACAAATGACACCATGCATATGATGACTTGTGTTAGTAAATTGAGATGCATTTCTCACCGTGAAGTGTAACCTCTCTATGGAACCACTGCTTTTTAGCAGCTGAGCTACGTTTACTGTTGACATATAGAAGCAAACTGCTTAAACACTTTTTTAAGCTTATTGTCAGTTACAAACTGTAGTTTGTTTTCATACATTGTTCCAGCTCACCTCCAGTATTTGCAAAGTTTCAGCAGGCTGGATTAGGACATTAACGGCCACTGTGCATCCATGGCTCACAACAATTCTACAGAAGATGCTCATGAGGAGGAGGGGCAGGCACTGCCCTCTTCTCTTTGGTGACCAGTGACAGGAAGGAAGGCCAGAGGAAGGACAGGAAGCCACCAGAGGAAGTGGCTTGAAGCCATCTCAGGGAAGGTTTAGGTTGGATATTAGAAGAAGATTCTTCACCCAGAGGGTGTTTGGACACTGGAACAGGCTCACCAGGGAAGTTGTCACAGCACCAAGCTTGACAGAGTTCAAGAAGTGTTTGGACAATGCTGTCAGGTACATGGTGTGACCCTTGGGGATGTACTGTGCAGGGCCAGGAGATGGGCTTGATGACCATTGAGGGTCCCTTCAAACTCAGCATATTCCTTGATTCTCTGATTCTTGATTTTGTGACAAAGTGGGATCATCTTAATCCATTTGGCTGCCAATTGCAGAGTCAAAGGAGAAAAAATCTTAGTAAAAACTTTTCGGTACCCATGTGAACGGTTATAAGTCAGTATTGAGAATTAGATCTTTCAATAAAAACCACTTTCTGGTTATTTTTAGACTGTCACTGTAACTCAAACTGCTGTAGTATTTAGTTCTTTAATAGGGACAAGCTAGATCTAGATTTTAAGAGAATCCATAGGACACTGTTAATCTCAATTGTGTCATTCTCAAGGCTTTGTTGTTACAGGTCTATACAGCCTTTAATGTGTCTGCACTACCTCATTAACACACTATTACTTGCTATTAGCAGGAGTTCTGTAGATGCAGTGAAGTGAATAGAGACCCATTAAAATATATGAGTTACACATCAACACATGCTGGGGCTTACTACTTTCCTTCTACATTCAGCTAAATATCTGCTGAATAGAATACAACAGATGCAGGAAGATATTCTTAATTACAGACATAGAGAATTAATTTTATTAAATACTTTTTTTCCCATTTTTTGTGCTTTCAGCTTGACTACAACTTCAAGATCCTTGCTGCTTTTAAAGCCATTTTAATTGTCATGTTTTATTTTGCCAATAAATAGCCTCTCAGATGTTTATTTCTATTTTAAAATGTTAAATAAAACTGGCCACTTTTCCAGAAGAATTTTGTGTTTTATCCATTTCCTTTTTCATAGTATCCATACTCCTCCAGACTTCTGAAATACTGCCTTGCAGAAAGGAAGGTGAGGCAGGCTACCACATCATAATTAACAATCTTAATCTCTAGAATCTGACTTAAAAAGTGAGTTTCTTGTTCTCCTTCCTCTGTGGTCTGAATAAAACAGTACTTCAGGGAAGAATAAGAGATTCTTCTGGATTCAAATTGCTGCTATCTCAGTCTGGGTGAGATACACACCAAGATGCAATACTTAAAAATTGTCCTTCCTTTGGTAAGGTCTATCAGCTACAGTGTCTCTTGTCTCCACAGGCTGTGTTCTGTAGATGCTACAAAATTCACAGAGTCACAGAATGGGTCAGGTCAGAAGGGACCACACAGGGCCAACCTCCCTGCACAAGCAGTGTCATCCTGGAACACACAGCACAGGACTCTGTCCAGACAGCTCTTGGATAGCTCCAGTGAGGGAGACTCCACAACCCTTCTGGGCAATCTCCAATGTAAAGAAGATCTTCCCCATATTCAGGTGGAATTTCCTGTGCCCCAGTTTCTGCTTGCTGCCTCTTGTCCTATGGCTTGGTGCCACTGAGCAGAGCCTGGCTTCATCCTCTTGGCACCCTTCCTCCAGATACTGACAGACATTGATGTCAGTCATCTTCTCAGTCATCTTCTCATCTTCTCAAGACTGAGCTGGCACAACTCACTCGACCCCACAAGAAAGATGCTCCAGTCCCCTATTCATCTTTGCAGCCCTCTGCTGGACCTGCCCCAGAAGCTCCATGTCTCTCTTGGCCCGAGGAGGCCAGAACTGGACACAGCACTCCAGATGTGCCTCACTAGGGCTGAGTAGAGGGGCAGGATCTCCTCCTGAGACCTGCTGGCACCACTTTTCCTAATGCAGCCCAGGATACCATTGGCGGTTCTTGGACAGCTTGTTGTCCACCAAGACCCCCAGGTCCTTCTCTATGGATTTTCATAGCAGGTCAGCTCCCATCCTATATTGATTCTTGGGGTATTTCCTCCCCAGGTGCAGGACCATGCATTTGCCTTTGGTGAATTTCAGATGGTTCATCTCTGCCCATCTCTCCAATCTGTTGAGGTCCTTCTGAAGGACAGCACAGCATTCTGTGGTACCAGTCACTCCTCCCAGCTTTGTGTCCCAACACATTCTCCTTCTGTGTTGCATATAGAGCCTAGATGTTGCTCAGTTATGGATTTTGGGGACAGAGATGGTCATGGTTGGACAATGTCACTCTAGCTTAGAGGTACCTAGGTTTCTTTTGCAGTTTTCAGCACTAGCATTCCAGTGCTGCTCACTTCATCTCAGATCTCCTACTTACACTTTCACTTATTAGAGCTCAATTCTTCAGCTAGGCTACCTCATTTCTGGGGTATTTAATTAAGTATTTCTGGGGGTTTTAATATTCAAATGTTTACTTGCTAATGCTCACTCCTTACTTAATGCCTTAACAAATGGTTTTTCTCCCTGGTCCAGGTAAATATGAGTTCAAGTATTCATACAGACAGAGAAGCCCTCATGAAAAGAATCCATGTCTGAGCCCAACTTATCTCTGAGGGCTAAGAGCACCTTGCTGGGAAATTAGAGACCATGATTTGAGGTCCTTCTCCCTTTCCCTCAAGACACAGGACCTACAGGTAAGGTTAATAGAGGTCCTGGTCTGACTTACACTGTAATTAAAGTGTGGCCTAATGCTCCAAGCACCACAGTAATGTGGTGTTCATGTTCTGCATATGCCCAGCAGTTAAAAGACTGTAGTATCATGGGGCAGATGAAGGGAGGCTACAAAAGAAAGCATAGTATTTTCCTTCTCTTATTACCTCCTCTACACTGGAGATTTGAAAGCAACAGAAGCTTTCATTCATTTTCTTTAACTCCTAGGTGTGTCCTATATAGTCCTGATTTCTAACCTTTCCTTTGCTGGAATTTAGATACAGGACAGTGGAGCACTCCTACAAACCCTCCTTCAGTCAAGGTTTTACTTGCCCTCTGTACATTTACTTTGCATTTGTACTAATGCTCTCAGTCCGTTTTGCCCCTTTCTTTTTATTTTCAGTGGATATCTATGTCTCTTTATCTTTTGCCCAGAACAAAGCCAACAGATGCAGGTTCTCATTTATCTCAAATAGGCCACAGCTCCTTCACTTTCTGTACCATTTGCTAGTTACCCTAATCCCTTCAGCATTTTCTTTTGCCCTGCTATTTCACAGAAGAGTTTATATACTGTAAATTGCTTTCTGTCTCCCTTCCCACTAAGTTACCATCTGTTATGCATTCTCCTCAAATGCTATTTGCAGTCCAACAAACTTCCACTAAAAAAATATGGGCCATTTCCCCTAATTTTCTTCTTCACTCTAGATTTGGCTCTGTGTAAAGCATATGTACAGCTGTTCAATGCTTGTTCAGAGGTTAATCTGCTACCTCAAGGCTTTAACTTTCATTTCTTTCATCTGTCACTCAGTTTCCTGAATGTTTGCTTCTCTTTTTTTTTTCCAGGATGAAAAGGTGAGGAATAAGCCTGCAGTGTCTCTGCCAGGATCTGCAACCTCATCCAGCCTCTACTATTGCCATCAAGTCAGATATCAAGGGAGGCATCCTTTCAGCTTGTGCAGTGAACTCACTTGCCCACTCAGTTACTTCAGTGAAATGTGACAAGCTGCCAGGTGAGATGTATTTCTGTGTTTTAACATTTGCTTCAACAGAACATTTTCTTGCCTTGCCTGTGTGACTTTTAATTTGGTCCTGAACTGTAGTACACAGAGACCTTCCTGTAATGTTTCGGAGATCCAGCCTGAAGCTTTTCATTCTGCCACTGCTAGCTAAATGCTGCAGGGACCCACATGGCCATGGCCTTCCTCCTGCTGAGGGGGGCAGGTGTGGCTGTCTGTCCGACATTGTCCAGCAGTGCTCCTGAAGCCAGCCAGACCACAGACAGCACCAGCACTGCCACACTCCCTAGCTGTTATTCCCCTTTGGACTAAACAGATGACTATTTCAGCCTTGTAAATTCAAGTTTACAAGTGATAAAACTGTACTTTCAGAATCTCTTCAGAAGCTTATTCCTTAGACCAAAATATTTTTCTGTGAGTTATCTGTATCTCTGCATTGCAGATGGTACGCAATTTGTTCACTGATCTCACCCACAAGAACAGTGTTCTTTCCCTCTCTTAACTATGTATAGCTTTTTACTCTAGGCTTTATACCAGTGGCCTGGATCCCAAAGGTTTCTTCATCTGTCACCTCACCTTCATAATTTTCCCCTGTGTGTTTTATGCCTCACTGATTGCCCTTTGGTATGAGCATCTTTTGCTTGACAGCAAGGATGAAACTTCCTCTCAGAGGTGATCCTTCAGACCTACAGTCCTAGAGGAGTTCAAGGGCACCACGTCAGGTAGGGTCAGGTTCTCACTTCTGAGGGATGAAGGCAGATTTGGGACCAAGTGAGAGAAAATCAGGTTGTCCCTTTTTTTTTGGGAACTTGGGTACTGCCAAACTCATCACTCTAAAATACTTAATCGAAGAAAACTTCTAACTTCTGAAGATTTATTTTCCTTTTGGAGTTGTTCGTATGTTCTGAGCATGGGAAATATATTTATTTTACATTTACAAGGTTCTATATTGATAAGCCCCTACTCTCTGTTGCCATATTATGATTATGTCAGAAACAGGTTTCTTGCCTGTCTGAAGGAAGGTATGTTATGAAAAATGTTACTAAACCAGTGATACAGATGGCAAAGTCTATATGATAGAAGAAAGGAAAAACTTCACAATTACAACTTCTTTCCATCTATTTCCACAGACAAATGTTGTTGACAAAATTGAAAAAAATTCAACTGCTCTTAAAACTTTTTATTATAAAGTGTTATGTTAGAGTATGTTAGAATAATGGTAAAAGAGTAAATAATAAAATAGATAATGGGAAGGTGAATAACATTGGGACATCTTTTATTTTGTATTAGTTCAGTATTTTTGGAACATCTCTGACATAAGTGAAGGAAGTTCAAGAATCTCAAGAGTTATGCCATTAGCAATAAATGAATACTATTTTGTAATGCAGAGTTGTCCTAATAAAGAGAATTGCAAGTATGACCTCAGAGAATGGGATTTCAAGGATAGATTTGAAGCATTGGAAGTTGACATTTTGGATTCCTCCTGCATTACAGTTTGGACAAATTTAAATCCTCACGGATATACAAACAATCCCCCTCTCTCCTGTAATGAAATTTTCAGTGGATTTTATAGAAACGAGCCCCCTCCCAACATTCATAGTGGCATTAGAGAGACAGAGAAGGTCTAATAGTGACACTTTCTGTTCCTAGTGGAGTTGGTGGCAGAATTTCAATGTTTTCAGGATATATTGTAATGGAATATTAGTATGGCAACTTGCAACAGATTTATTTAAATCCAGCACCTCGATATTTTGAAGCTTCGGGTTCTACGTTACATCATAGAATTTAAAATCAAACTTAAGACTTCATTGCCTTTTTAGTCCCCCCTTTCGGCATGTTCTTCAGAATCTGGCCTGCCTCAGGTTAGAGAGATTTTATGAAGTCACAGTTTAAGAGGAGGGCTGTAGAATGCTCTATTGCCCAGAGAGATTTTGGAAATCCACAGTCTTTGGTTCTGTGCCGATCTGACTGGAGTCAGCCATTTAACATGCAGTATGCAAGTTGTGCATGGCTAGTATCACTTTTCATTCAACACAAGCAACACTGTGCTAACCAGTGAACACTGTTTTCATTGGATATTTAAGTCTTCAGTCCAAAGAAAAGAGGTCTTTCTGTAACTGTAACAGCACTGTACAAGGCAAAATGCCATGTTCTGTTTACTTTTGCTCGAAGGGAAAAACAACGTAGGAAAGCTGGATATTGACTGGCTTTGTACTTCACTGTTATGTGAATCTATTCTGGCTGGATTTTTTCCCTCAAGTACCTTTGTATACATACATATACATACATACATACATATATATATATATATATATATATATATATACACATATATGTATGTATGTGTGTATATATATATATGTAAATATGTGTGTGTATGTGTGTCTATATATATATGTATATACATATATATATAGGAGATGATCTAAACAAAGTTATTTACTATAGGTGAGTAAAAATACCACAGCAACTTTCTTGAATTGACCCTGCATTGAGCAAAGGGTTTGCACTGGAGTGACTTATTTTTTGCTGGAAAATGCAGTATTAAGGAATCGCCAACAAACAAATGGTCCTTAATCCTGATTGCTTTTAAGCTGTGAGCATGCTCACACGAGTGTTTTCTTCAGCTGTGCTGAACTCTGTCCTGTCTTCAGTCTGACCTGAGGCAGGGCAGGACAAGGCGCCCCAATGTTTCAAAGTAAGGTCATTTCATGTTGTTTATGATGGCTGTAAAACTGTCAAATACAACAAAACAACTAAATTGTTTCCACAGGGACTAGTGCCTCTAGAGAGAGTTATGCCCAGAGGATGAAAGTTCAAACTTTTTTGCTTCAGTGATCTGGGTTATGGGGTGACATGGATGAGCTCAAATCAGATCAGTAAATTATAAATCAACAGTATTGTCTATCTTAGTGAAAAACTATAAAGTGAATAGCACTGCTTAGGATATCCTCTCAGATTATTTTCAAGAGGCATGTGCGTGCAGTGCTACACTGGAGGGAAATGGCTCCCAGTCAACACAAAGCATTAACAGCACTGTCCACAGTCACTTGTTTCTTCCTTCATTCCTGGCATCCGTCACTTGTTCAAGACTAAGTAGAGATGGGCAACATATTTCTACTCCCACAATATCTTGTACCAAAAGTATCAGCAGTAAATTGTCCCCAACACCCACTGATAACAGCATTACCAAGTGTGATTTCCTGGTCTTTGCTGCTTTCTTGGCCCTGTCCCAGCAGTGCAGACACAGAAAGGATGGAAATGGGCTACACACCCTTCCCTCTCCACTGCAGCTAGGGGTGGTTCTGCTTGCTCTCCTCTCTGAAGTGCTGGAGCAGGGCATAGCTGCTCAAAGTGTGGGGATAAACAAGGGGCAGGGGTGAAAGGAGAAACTGAGACCCTAATAGGAAATCTTCAAGAAGTTCTCTAACCCTGTACAGCTGGGTGGATTCCTCAGCTGAGCAGTGGCAAGTGTGCTCTTTGTAATACTGTGGAAAGTTCTGTAGCACTACACATCATGGACAGGCAGGCTGCTCTTGGAAGGAGATAGACATGAAAACATCAGGGCTATTGTCAGAGTTCACTGAATGATGTCCAGCCCTTCCCAGCTGAA
This sequence comes from Melospiza georgiana, assembly GCF_028018845.1. NCBI lineage: Eukaryota > Metazoa > Chordata > Aves > Passeriformes > Passerellidae > Melospiza > Melospiza georgiana. The sequence goes on along the minus strand of NC_080430.1, from coordinate 125,494,558 downwards.
AGGCACTAATTCTTCACTTAAGATTTGCAGTGAATGAAGATTTCTGAGTCAGAAGCTCTGAAGGTACTGCTTGGAGCAGCCCAAGAGGAAGAATAAGCACCTTCCACCTTCTGCCTGACCACACAAGCAACAAGCAGCTGGTTTCATTGATTAAATATTTTCTGTTTTTCTCAAATCCTCAGGTGTTTGTTATTATTAAAAGGAGTCTCTGCACCCTCAGGAGCTACTGGTCTGTAAATCCTAAAGATGAAGATCAAGGCTCACAGGCTACAGCTCTGCCTCCTGTAGCAATGCCCTCCCATCCAGGGATGTTGCCAGGACTGGGGAAGAGGACTGATTGAGACCTCTGTCTCAGATGCCTTGCAAGGTTGCAAAACTCTGGCTTCACAGCACATTATTTAATTTTGGTTTTTAGGAGATGCAAGGCTCCAGCTACCTTTCCCCAGGGCAGCTGGAATAGCTGATTGATGCAAGAATTTTCTTTTTTCTACATTACTAGAGATGAGGTTTGCTGCAACACAACCGTTTTCCCAACAATGGACATTTGCAAGCAATGCAAACAGGCTGTCAATTTTGTTCTCCAAGATCTGGTTAGGATATTTGTAAATGCAAATCTTACAATCTTTAACTTCCACAGAAGTCAGACATAATTTGAAGACCTTGAGGTCAAAAAGGGAACATTAGGCATGATAATATATCTGGGAATATTTCAGCAGAGGAATAAAGTACTGTGTGTTCACTGTGTGATGAAAACACATCTTTGGCAATCTGGGGAACATCTGAAGAGGGTATTTGACTTCCCTGTGCTCATTGTGATGCCAAACTCCTGAGTGTCTGCGGCTCCACTGTGTCCCACAAAACACAGACCCATGACAATAGACAGGCCTTTTAATAACCAGCAAAGGTGAGATTCATGTCCTGGTGACCAAGCAGAGGCTTAGACAGCTCTTAGCATGTAGACTTAGCAATAGAGTAATAGGCAAGAAAAAAGCATACGGTGCAGTTGAGGCTGCCATGACAATCCCTGTGCTGCTGTGCTGCTCCCCATCCTCAATTCAGTCCTCAGGGGGTTGAATCCCCTTGGCCAGGATTTTCTGGCACAGTCCAGGATTCTTGCTTCTCCCTAGACAGCGTCTGCATTTCTGTGAGGTCCTGTGACAACTTCAACCTTAAGCAGGTTCTCCTGATGTTTGCATCCTCTGAATATGCCCTTCTGCTTTACAGCTGTCTTAGAAAGAAGCTAATAGTGTATTTTGGTTTCTTACGACTTTATGTTTAGGGACCTGATGCATATTTTTAAATCTTTGGAAGTCCAAACTTGTTAATATTACCTGATTTGAGAAGTACTCGGTGCACCTGTATTTTATTAGGCTGCCCCCTTGGTAATTTTTAACACACAGTGAGACCACACAGGTGCCTTGAAGGCTTTCTGAAACAGGTCAGACATGCCCACATGCCTGCAGGTGGATTGCCTCCCCTAGACCTTCTTTTGTCCTATTTGAGGATGTCCAGTCTCCAGCAAACACTGGGAGGAGCTGGGCTTCAAGGAAGAAACCTACACTTCACTGAGTTGTGCAGCTGCAAGCAGAAGAAATCTGCTGCTGGTTTTGGCAGGCTGTACACTTCCCAGGTGGTGCAAAATTGTGGTTATAACACACTTCTCTTCCAAGAGATAAACACATCACTAAACACATGCATAGAATGTGATTGTCTAGAGGAACAAGACTTGAGAAACACTGCTCATTTATAGAAGCAGCTGAAGGCAATCCATGAGAAAACTCTGAGAAAAATGTGATTATAATGTTTTACCCCATGTACTATGGTGAACTTCAAAATTTAAGACAACAAAAACCAGCTGTTTAAAGCTGCACACATTGTCCAGACACTAAAAATTTGGAAAACACTTGGTTTTAGACTATCTGGTTTTACACACAGCTTGTGACTGAGATGCTTTGATGCAAATTTCTATTATCTTTGTCAAAACAATATGTTTACAGTCTAGACACATTTACCAAACATTGGATTTAGCTGTAAAAGTGAATTTCTGGAAGCACAGTCACAAGACAAGTGGATGCAACATCAGTGACTTCAAAGGATATGTGTCTTCCTCTAATAGAGTATTATTAGGTAGGTCACATTCTTTTCTGTATGAAACCATTTAATCCTTCTTCTGCAATATATAGTAGCTTTAAGTAGAAATTACTTGCTTTTTCCTCCATTTTGAGGCCCATTCACATTATATTGTTGAACAAAACAGAAAAAAACCCAGATATTTTGCACATATCATCTAATCTTTCAATCTCTATCTATAACTTTAGCTGGAGTAATTTCTGTTGGTTACCTTGTCATATAATCACAGAACTGGATCATAGAATCATGGAATGACTTTGGTTGGAAAAGTCATTAAAGCTCACTTAGTTCCAGCCCCCAGCCATGAGCAGGAACACCTTCCACTAGATCAGGTTGCTCAAAGTCCCATCCAGCTTGACCTTGACGCCTCCCAGAGTTGGGGCTCCCATAACTTCTCTGGGCAACTTGTTCTGGTGCCTCACCACCCTCATGGAAAAGAGGTTCTTCCTGGTATTTAATCTAAACCTACTCTCATTTTAAGGCTTTTCACTCTTGTCCTGTCACTACAGGCCCTTGTCAAAAGCCTCTTCTTCTTTCTTGTAGGCTCCCTTCAGGTACTGAAAGGTCTCACTTAGGTCACCCCAAGACTTCCTTTCTTCAGGCTGAACAATCCTTTCCTCATAGGAGAGCTGCTCCATCCCTCTCATCACCTTGGTGCCCATCCTCTGGACTCGCTCCAACAAAGTGCTGGGTGCAGCACTGCAGGTGGAGTCTCACCAGAGCAGAGCAGAAGGACAGAATTCCCTCTCTCATCCTGCTGGCTACACTGCTTTGGATGGAGTCAGAACAATTTTGGGCTTTCTGGGCTGTGAGCAGTCATTTATGGGTCATGTCCAGTCTCTCATCCACCAACATTTCCAAGTCCTTTCCATCATCCTTCTTATTCCTGAGGGGTTGTAGCTGTGGGAAATGGGCAGAAAGAAGATATTTTGATTTTGGTAATCCTCACCATGGCTGATAACATTTCAATGTTATGACCCAGGTCCTGATTTCTCCAGAACAGGCCCACCCAAAATTTCATCAGAAATTGCAAATTAAATGCAAATGGGAATACAGCAAATGGATTTTTGTTTGCAGTCAAAATCAGAAAGGTCAGAGATGTCATTCATTCCAGGCAAACAGATGTAGGAGAAGCCATACCCCTCACAAAATAACACCAGATTATATTTTAGTGCATAAATTTTATTTGCACAGTAGCAAGAGTGTTTCCCAAAGGCAGATAGTTTTTAAGACTGTGCTCACATAGACCATTTCCTATCATGAAAGCGTATTCTAGAGAATTTCAGAAACTTGAATCTATTCCAAAGATTTCCAAAAACTGAAAGCTGCAAGAGTGGCCTGGCCAGGGAAAAGCCCACTGTCCTTCTGAGTGCTGCAAGGGAGGATTAATTTCTGTTTGCTGAAAGCAGCTGGGTAGCAAGAATTTGGGCCCCTCCCAGAATCACTGTTTTACAGGGAAAATCTTGTTCTCCAGAAGTCTCTGCTGGAACAAAATTATTTATTTACTTAGTTAATTAGTTTATCTCTGAATCTTTTTCCCTGAGCCATTTGAGGTACCATGATTGAGGGGCACTTTAGAACAGAAAAATGACTGTAATATATTATATTTGTTCTATGGTTTGCATTTTTTTCAATCCAAATTTAAAAAAAAATCAAATCCCCCTGCTTGACTGTCAACACCTAGAGCATCATTTAAGGGGATTTTGTCCTTGTTCTTATACAGGAGACTTTGTAGTTTATGAATTTTGGGTTCTGGTTTTATTGTTGTTATTGCTGTGTAGAAGAGCACCCAAAAACCTTGTACCACAGTATCAAAATCAGGAAGGTGACCATTCAGGCCTGTACAGGATATGCAGGGCTTTTCACCGCTCCCAGACTGGAAATTACCATCTGTATTCCAGGCCTTGATTATGTGATATGCTAACCCAAAAAACATTTTTAAAAATCCTCCTATGCCTTTCCCCCTCCCACTCTGGACTTCAGTGTAATGTGAAAGAAGCAGATCTGTGGCAGCTCTAGCTGCCTACAGCAAAGGTGAGGGAGAAGATGGTTTCCCTTATGGTTGAACTCATAATTGGCTCATCTTTTGCCCCAGAGGGACAGCCTGGTCTGAGCCTTCAGGATTTCTTTCTTTAAGTGTGTCTGCCCTTTCTGCACCCCTTTGTTTTAAGGTGTTCTCCGAATCAGCATCCTGGGTAATAATCAGAAGGCTGAATTAGTTCAGGGAGTGTCCTGGTAATACCCGATACCCAGGCCCCAGGGAGGCAGCAGGCTTCCCTGTGAGAAAGGTCCACTTGACATACAGGGTCCTCAGGTCCCCTCAGAAGGGAATAATCTCCTACAAATGCTCTTCTTTACTTCCTAACACCCCAGGCTGTGATCCCTCTGGCAGAGGAAGTGCACCTGGGAGACACCTCCAGGCAGATGTTTTTCTCTAGTGTCATCTGCCTGACCCTCAGAGGCCCAGGGCCTCTTCTGTAAGGGCACCTGGGAAGGTGATGAGTGCTGGGAGGGGATTATTTTACCTCCCCTAGTAAGGAGCCATTTACATTTCCCCTATCTAGTAGGTCTCCCCCTCCTGCCACGTGGCTCAATGTAATGAGAACATCTGCAGCAGTTTGGTTTTGAGGATCAATTTTCCCCACAGCCCCTCAGTTTAAATCCTGTTATGCCAAATTTGTGACTGTGATGCTATGACATGTTTTCTATCATGTTACAGAGATCTCATCAGTCTACAATGAAAAACCAGATGACTCCAGCATTATCAGTTTGGGCCAAGGATGGGATTAGTTCCATAGGGTTTTGGGTTACCTTGTTTTTCTGCTCCATTGCCTCCTTCATATAAGCTGGCGATTTTGGCAAATGTGAATGCTACTTAATAGAGTAGACCAGGCACACAGTGTAAAAAGTGTCAGAAATATCACTTTTTTAAAGCAAAATCATCATCTTTCTCTCTAGTTCCACATCACTTGGCGTTTTTTATTTGCTGCTAGAAAGAGTTTTCTTCTTTTCAGAAGCTGAGTGTGGCACTTGACCACAGTGTGAGCATTACTCTTGTACCAGGAAAGCATAGCAAGGAGGCAGGTCATGGAGGCGTCACAGGAGAATATTGTCATCTTCAGAAACAGCAGTCTCTGATTGTTCCATCGGCCTTATTAAAGATTTTATTCATATTATATCCAAGGATGAGGGAACAGCTTCTGATAAAATAAGTAATAATTCATGGGGTGATGTATCAAGATCACAGATAACAGTATATTTCCTCTGGATGTGGCAGTCATTCAGATATTGTTTGAGTATATCTGTCTTGTCCTAGGTATGCAGGCTAGAAAATTATATTGAACTGTCTAAATCTAACCATGATTCTCATCAAAACTCATATTGTAGTTTATAAAATTTTTATTTATAGGCAACAGAACTAAATACAGGCATTTATCAATTTTTATTAAAGAAAAAGCCATTTCCATGTAAAATTAACAAACAAGCTGGCATTTTAATCTCTGATGTATTTGATTTTTTTGATCACAGTGTTTAAACTTTCACCACAGAGAAGGCATTTTTGCCATTGTAACAGTCAAGAAACTATCTCATATATACCTACATTGTCTCCTTATTCTGAAAATGAAAGATATCATTGCTTTAGCAATCAGTATTCAGTATTTTCTCTTGCTCTCCTGCTAAGTAAAAAGCCAGACTGGTGCATTTGAGTGCAGTTAGAGTTCTGTGCCAGGTATTACAGCTGTGTCCCTGAGAACAGGACAAAGGGTCTCCAAGACTCCAAGGCACACAAAACCTTCTCCAGCAGAACAGCTTGAGCATGTTCCTACACACATTTCTGGGTTTGTTTCCATCTGTGCAATGAAGATCAAAAGAACTGAGCAAATGTATACTTTAGAGTTCTCTGAAATAAATAGACCTTGTAAGAAAGAAGTATTTAAGTGTTTTGCTTAGGTTAGAGCTGAACAATTCTAGAGAAAGCAGAAGGATGGATTTTATTACAATCACTTGAATGCTAAACTGAGCGGGTTTGATGTTTTTAATCAGTGAGTTTATATGAAATTTTAGAAAAAAAAATTATTTGTGACATAAACAAGGCAACACTAATAGAAGTATCACCTATGACCTCCTTTTTTATTGTCTCAGAAGTTGAGCAAGAACCTTTCTATATAAAACTATCTTTCTTTTTTATGGTCTAGTGGCGCAGCAACAAAAAGGTTACTAAGAGACCAGTTCAAGATTTTGAAGCAGAAAAATATAACTGCATTGCAGCCTATCCTAAGAATAGCTTTCTTTTAACTAAGGTAGCTTTTGGCACTGTCAAATATTTGTATATTAAGGATTTGGACCAATGTGATGTACAATAGTAAATTATGAAAAATATCTTTCTACTCCCTGTCCTTATACATCATTTAAGTTTCCAGCATCTCTGTCACAGTATTTTAATGGTCTGTTAGCATTGGGCTTTCATTTTCAGAGCCAAAGAAAGAAGAAATAGTTAAGAATCTTAATATAAATAAAAGCTAAAATAAGGTTACCCAAGTCTAAAAAGCTGATGCAGCATGTTAAATTCTAAATGTTTCTCTCAAATCCACAGTGCACTTTAAATGCTACTTGCTTTATTCTGTATTAAATTCTTTGTTGTAAGAAAGCCTTTCCAGTGTTTCATATTCCTCAGTTAAGTGTGATAGAATACAAGGAAGAATGGTTTCCTGAATGACTAAAGTTAGAGTAATTTAGGATTCTGGACTATATAGCTTTCTAACAAAATGTGCAAACATCATGTTTCATTATTTTTTCTGGGTTTATTACCTTGGTTATGTGGAAGATGCTGAGCATAGAGCAAATCCTTTGGCTCAGCCATTGAGTCAATTATAAAAGTTTTGATTTAGCAGAGGCAGAATTCTTTCAGGGGATTCCAGTCTTAAATGGCATTAGACTGTAAATGTGGGAAGTCTCCACAAGATTTACTTTCTAGACATAAAAAACTGAAATTCTGTTACTGATTTGAGTAAGAGAGATGAGGGAATGGAGAATAGCATTTCAAGGCAATTTTTCTAATATTGTGACAAGACCTATAAAATTTTGAAGTTATGCAATCCAGCAGAAGACTTCAAAACCAGACATGCTCAGTATGAGTACAACACATCCTGTCCGTGTTCCAGCAAATGAATCCCTAGCAATGTAATTAAGCTTTTAGTCACACAAATAACAATATGTACATTCAAATGAAAACTTAGTTTTGAAATACTCTTTGATCCATAAAATATCTCCAGCTGATAACAAATATATCAGTTTATACTCAATGGGAATATCCAGTTAATTTGCCTAATTTTTATCTCTATTCCTTCATAAAAAGAAATAGTAATCTAGATTTTGAATCAACTACATTTTGCATGTAATCTTGGAAAGGGGAAGTGCATGATTTTGCAACTTCAGTAAAATAATGGGCCATGAAATGTACATTTTGATTCATAAATTCATAGTGAAGTTCACAGCTTTTCACTTAGTCTGCAGAAACCATGTAATGACTTCTATTTCTTTCCTTTCCAGGACAAGTATAATGTGCTTCACCCACCAACCCTCCCTCTTATGCTCATTTGCACGTGGAAGAAGAAACAGGAGCCCTTTGGATCTATATAACTGAAGTCCAACAATTCACATTTTCCCTTCAACTGGAAATTCAGATGTTTTCTTTTTCATGGCCATGAGGAGATCATCCACAAACAGCACTTTACAGAGCTGTCAGCACCACCAACATTAGAGCCTCTGCCATGGGAAAGGGAAACACTGAAAGTTCCCTCAGAGCATGCCACATCTTTAATACAAGTCTGCTAAATAGATATTTTCATACTGAATTATTTTCTGATGAATGAATAAGCTTTTTCCAATGAGTCAGTTGAAAAACAACTTTAAGTGATGTGCCAAGAAAATTGCGTTATGAACAATACCACAATTAACACCAGAAGGTTAGAGTGTTTTAAATTTTCCTCCTTGACTTTTAAAACTATATTTGAATTTTTCTCTCTTGGGTTATCCCTACAGGGCAGAAGTCATGTAACAATGCATTTCCACCCTTCTAAAGGTTTTCATGCAGACAATGACATTTACTCTGACCTATGGAAGGGTACCATACCTCTTAATTGCACTTCAGCTTTTGAGCTGTTTAGGAATTTATTTCTCTATTAATTTTTTTCAATAATAGTAAAACTATTAAGAAATCTAAAGACAAATTATTTTTCTTTTATTTTTGAACTTCTCTATTCATAATCACTTCAGAGTTGCTAAATGCAACCAGAGCAGTCTAGCAAGTAATTCTAGGGTTCATTAAGACAGCAGCTCAGTGGCGTGTTACTTTTATCTTTTGCAATGAGGACATGGCTTTTTGGTTGTTTTCCTGTTGCACATTTACTATCGCCCATAGGTATACTTGTTTAAAGATGCATGTAAATCATACCTGCACTCATGTAAAATAAACATCTAAGGGGAATAGTCACTTTTGCTGCTGTTTCCAAAGTGACTACAAAAGTTCACAGCCCTTGAGGTCATGACCTGTCTGCCTCATGCAAAGGTACTGGATGGCAGCAACGACCATCATACAGAATCACAGATGCATTTAGGTCGGAAAAGGCCTCTAATACCAGTTGTGTTCTGTACAACTATTAACCTAACACTGCCAAGTCCACCATTAAACCATGTCCATAAGTGCCACACATGTACTTATTTTAAACAGCTCCAGAGATGGAGACCCAGACACTTCCCTGGGCAGCCTATTGCAATGCTCAACAATCCTCTGTGAGAAATATTTTTCCTAATATCCAATATAATATCCAATCTAAATTTTTCCTAATATCCCATCTAAACCTCTCCTGGTGCAACATTTTTTCCTGCTGGCCACAGAATCATAGAATAAATTAGGTTGGAAAAGACCTATGAGATCGTGAAGACCACACTACTGCAGATGCAGACCACTACTTCTTGGCCACTTGGGGGATAGCTGGATCATGTTCAGCTGATGTCAATAGGCATTTCCAGGTTCTCTTCCACTGGGCAGCTTGCCAGACACTTTTCCCAAGTCTGTAGTACTGCATGAAGTTATTGTAAACCTTGTGCAGAACCCAACACTTAGTGTTGTTGAATCTCATACCATTGTCCTCAGCCCATCCATCCAGCCTGCCCAGATCCCTCTGCAGAGCCTTCCTGCTCTCCAGCAGACTTGGCTTCATCTGCCAGCTGACTGGGGATTGAGGGAGCTCTCAATCCCCTCATCTAAACCACTGATAAACACATTAAACAGAACTGGTCCCAGTACTGAGCCCTGGGGAACACCACTGGTGACTGGATGCCAGCTGGATGTAACTCCATTGACTCTCTGGCCAGAGCCATCAGGCCAGTTTTTCATTCAGTGAAACACTCACTCATTCAAGCCATGAGCATCTTTCACAAAGGAAGCTTCTGGTTCCACTTACATCAAGTGCAATGGGAAGTAGAAGCTCTTTTCATAGAAGGCCAGAGTCCTTACCAAATTTTGTTAGGCTATGACCAGCAATGGTGCTTGTTCTCCTGAAGAATATTTATTAGAGTACTTCAATTCTTTAAAATCCACCAGTGGAGGATGGATCCTTCCCACACAGTCAGAAAGTTGTTCTGCAGCAAATCATGGCTTAATTGCATTGCCTGGTAACAAGCATTTGCCTTGACTTCAGAGTCAGGAAGCCTTTGCAGATCAGGACTCACAGCTGTTGAAACTAGTATTGTCTCTCTTCTATTTTTTTCTTTTAGCTATGACAGCCTCATGGATGGAATATTTATCTTTGTTTAAACACAGTCTGTATTTATTCACCTGACTCTTTTCATATGTTATTTCAACTCATTAATTTGACTATACTGTCTTTTTGGAACACCTAAATACATTCTGTCACCTAGAGTTATTCTTCTCATATGTTCAACTAGTAGTAACACTAGAAGCCAAGATTGCTCCTTGTTTGTTTCCTTCAAGCTTTAGAAGCAGAAACCAAGCAGCATTTTTTCAGGCATTTTTTCCTGGATATGGACAGACTAGGTAAACCAACAAATGAATTTGCTATAAATAAAGTTCAAAGTTGCCATTGCTAACGACAGTTTATCTATTCCTTCTATGCTTTGTATCATAGCAAGAAATATTTATGATAATCATGCCCCATTTTTATTAATATTAACATTTAACATTAATAAAATATTATAATAAAATATTATAATAAAATAGCTTAAAAATATCTTGGGTTCTCCAGATTTTTACTGTACCAGCTAGACAAGTGCTGGAACTTTTGTTGGTAGAAACAGCAAATTAATGTTGGTATTTTCATTCCTACAGATTATATTCTAACCACGCATTTTTAAATTAACTAAAAATTGGCATAGAAAAGCAACCACAAAGTGAATCATGCTGGTGTAGTGACAGATTCTTTCCTTAAGATTTCCTCTGAACTCCTTTTTCATATTCTTTATGAGTATACCCAATTCCCTTTATCTGTTTCAAATCCATCGGAGAAGAATTCTTTTTTCATAAAGGTTTTGTTTTCTGAATGTGCTATGTCCCAAAAGATTGAGAATGGGAAATTACCACAAACATAAAAACATCTGGCTGGATGTTTCTCCAGATATTTTGTCCGCTTCTCTTTTTTATTTAAAATGGCTAACTCAGAGGCTTATTTCCAAAGGCCCTAAATGATGCAGTTCCTGAGAAAGTAAAGCTTTTGTGAAAGCAGGTTAAGTATTTGAGAGACACATTTTGTTCTTTGCTAAACAAATGTAACTTTTAGTAATACTGTTTTTATTGCCCATTCTCAATTGGGATTGGATGTTGACATATGCCCTGTTTTCTCTGTAAATAAGTATGACCTCCTAGGAGATCCTAATCCAGCACTGACTTGTTCACACCAATATACTCTTGGTTTGTGTATTTCTCTTTGTTGTAAAGGTGACTCCAATAATAGTGTATACACTGAGCCCCTTCTGGCAACATCTTAGAACATCCTCAAAGCAATTCTAGGGCCTTCATATTAACAGTTCGCTTTGGTCAATAGTTCTCAGTTTTGTTTGAAATAAAACGTATCTGGGTACATATGCCCTTTTTTCTGGATCCTTTCAGAGTCAGAGTTTTTTCCTTAGAAATATGTCTTTGTCATAAGTAGGCATTTTTTCAGATAACCATTCAGAACATGCATGTTTTAAAAAATGAGATCTAATTTTTCTTTATCAGACTAAAATTCAACTCATTTTTACAAATAACAAAGGATATAATTATTTCTTCCTCTCAAAAGAACTCAAATTTCTCTGTCACAATGCAGAGTTTTGGATGAAGACTCTGGTATTTGTTTTTGTTGCACTTCTTCCACTGCCAGCAGAAGTTTCAGGGCAAAGGGCAGAGGTCAAGCTTTTTCACGAAACCTTTAAATTTCTGCTACTGGTTTTGTAGAGGCTTATGAGTAAAAATTAGGAAATGCATTTAATAAATCTGTGCAATCTGTATTGCATTCTGTCCTCAGAGTGGCCATTTCTCCATCCAAATTTGTGTGGTTAATCTCTAGGTAGAGTCTATCCTTTAGGTAGCCTTACTCCACACAAGCTAGATGGGGGAATAATACTCAGCGTTTGCAATTTCACATTAAAAAAAGCCCATGGATATCAGGAAATGTTGTGATGAACATTAGCAATAGCATAGTGTCAAAGGCAAAAACATCAGCTACTTGTCTGTCTCTACCACGAGGAATAACGAGTGATTGCAAACAACAGAAGGAAAATATTACAATCATAAATGAAGAATAATTTTCTCAACATCAGGCTGTCAATGAAGGAAAGACTTCCATGGAAGACATTATTGGCTGCTGTTACCTCATCCTATTTTTTCTGATTTTTTGAGGACTTTCTTGGAAAAGAAAACTCCAGGGATGAAAATAATGTCAAATAACAGGACTGTCAAGAATGAGGTTTTGTTATACAGTTTTAACTGAATTACCCTCAGCTGCTATTCTAATCTTTCTTTGCTTTATTTTAAGTTTATGGTTTACCTAAGAAAAACTCTTTAAAAGTAAATATATCTTCAAGAATGCATTCCCTTTATATGCATATTTTCTCAGAGTCATGCCAGGATTTTATAGCCTATTCCAAATTTTTTCTTTCATGCTTCCTGAATGACAGCAGTATTTCTCTCTGGAGATTTTTGAATGTCCCATTAAAAATAAAAAAAAAAAAAAAACAAAACCAAAAAACGTTGGGCAGTGGTCACTGAACACGTGAAAATCTGGTTACACAAGAAGCCTACACAGCTGGACAGTGGGCTGGCACTGACTGCTTGTTAGAAGAGCTCCCTCACCCTCTCCTGAGAATGGAAGTGGATACTGTGAGGACACCGCTCATCCTACAGCTTACAGAAGGCAAAATTTCTGGGCACAGGTTTCTCTTTTTTTTTGCCCACAGATGGTCAGACTCTTCACAACACTCTGCTGCCCAGACACTGTGAAGCTGCAGAATCACCTGTTCCTGCTTCTCACAAATGGATTCAACCTGGATCCCATGCCAGAAGTCTGCCATGAATTTCACTGAGCAGAGTTTTATGGCAAGGCATTCTGGTCTTTGATACCTCTACAAAATAAGTCATCCTGTAGACCTGACATAACAGCAGTGGCATGGAAGGTTGTTTTTGTAATATTTTTTTCTGTCTTCATTTTAGAAATCAAGAAAAAAAGCCTGAAGGCTTTTGTAATTCTAAACTTTGACTTTCACCTCACTGTTCAACTAGTTTAGCATTTATTCTCACAATGAAACATTGCTCTGATGTAACAGAGGCCCCACACTGTTAAGAACATGGAAAAACAGCTGCAGCCTGTTTCACTCCTCCTCCTTTTTTTCCCAAAACAAATGTAAAACAAAGCATAAATAAGGGATAAAGATGTCACTAAAGAAGGAAATTAATTATGCTGACTGCAAGTGTAAACACAAAGCTTTCATAGAACATAATCCAGTTTTGCAAGGCTCAATTCAAGTCTTTGCTAGTACAGAATATTGTTGAACTTGCTAATGCCCATATAATGCATGTGAAAGCATTATTCCACCCACAAAGGATAAATGCTTTGCTTTCCTGTTGCAGGTAATTTTTCCAAGAAAAGGATATGCAAATACATATTCTGATAGTTTTAAAGATCAGCACAAACCACAGGAGAAGAGATCAAATGGTTTACATTATGGATTGCAAAACAGAAACTGAAAAAAAGCTCTTCTGTGTCTCTAATCCCCAGAGTTCATCCATGCAGCACAATTTGAAATGTATAGGAAATCTGCAGACTGGCTTTCAGAGCAACAGACATAATGTGGACCTTTTATTTACTGAGAACTAAAAGCTGAAACCAAAATATTCATTTATCATATGGGGGTATCACCCTACATCTTTTTCCTTACAGTCAGGCTCTGGTATAACTATCTTATTCCTATCAGCAGCTAGAAATTCAGATCTAAAAATGATGAAATAACTGAAACTTTACAAAATTTAGTCTGTAAAGCAAATAATCTGTAAAGGAAATAAACTTAAAAGCAAGATAAAATAAATTTCTTTCCTTACTCCAGATAGCAAGAATTTAAAAGACTGGATGACAGAATTTGGATTGCTAAATCCAGTATTTGGATGTCAAGTTCCAAAATAAGTTAGAAATTATAACTGTTTAAATCATGACTCATGAAATGTGCAACACCATGCTTGTTTTTTTCTTTAGTCACATTCATTAACAATACACGGATCCTGCATCAAAAAGATACCACAGAAGAGATGTAACTTTGTTTAGCTTATTTATAGTTCTACACAAATTAAAAAGCAAATTTTCTTATTTAGCTTGAAAAGCAGCATTTTTTTTCTCCTGTGTAAATTATTGTAATGATATAGAATAAGACCTTACATGGTAACATGAACTCAGACACAAAATCCCTGAAACATACATACATGATTTACATCACATCAAGACAATGAGATGCAGTAGAGATTTTAGTTTGCATGAAACTGCATGCAGACACAAGTGCTTCATATTGAGTATTTTTTGTTTTGTACAACAGAAGGTATTCCAGGCTTCTTTACATATTCACTACAAAATGTCACTGCTGCAAAAGTGAGTAGAGAGGCAAAAATTCCCTTTCCCAGTATGATTAATGTTCCTGATAGTTCTTGTTCTTCATGAAAGAATCAGGCTCAGCTCCACAGTGCCAGCCCCATCTTCTCACATTCATTTAATCTGCTACAGAGGAAGAACAAGGTGCCTATGGCTCCTGTTCATGGTAATTTTGCTAGAGGCAAAACTCATCTTAGTCCCCATTTATTTAACCATTTACTCTTTCACACAGAGACTGACATAAATGTAGCTGAAGAGGGATGCAAGATGAATGAGTAAAGCAAAAAGAATGACTAGCTGGCAGTAAGCAGAGATGATTTTTGTTTTTTTTCAAATTGGAATTAACACTTGGAATATGTTAACATTGATCTGGAGTCTCAGCACGGCGTTCACAAAGGCCAGCACCCAGTGCATAGATGCTCATTGTAGGAGATGGGCATCTGGAAACCCTTGATTTTCTACAGGTTTTGAAAACAAATCTCTGTACAGGAAGGAGTCATCTTCCCCTGCTGAGGATTTGGAGGCATGGACCTCCTCATTGAGATAATCACTTCCTCCTTTTTGACTACAGCTCCAAAGAAAGAAGCATGTCAGTCTTTACACCAGCAGTTCAGCAACACAAATGTTCATTCATAAGTAGATGCGCAACTTTTCTCCTATTTTGCTAAAATAGCAGCAAACTAAGCTAAAATTTCCTACCTGTCAGAGAAAAATGCTAAGCTCTGGGCTAGCAGAGTGTCCTGTCCTGGATCATATTCAGTTGCTCTTCCTAAAGCTTATCCATTTACTGGGTCAATATTCCACCACGACAAGGCTAGGTGTCAGTCTGAAAAATTCTTGGCCTTACATATTTTTGGCTCAGTATGTTTTGACACATGATACTGCTCTAAAACAGAAAAACTAAAGGATACAGCTTCCCACAGATCCATAATAAGCAGCCCATTACTTTTTACAATGCTTACCATTATTCTTGGAACCTTAAAATCAAAATAACCAATGAAAGTACTATTTTCCCTACAGTTTCCATCTGACATAGAAAAACTAATACACCACTATTGTAGAGCAGAGCCCTGAGTTCTAAGAGGACTAAGAGGAAGTTATTTGTATCTGTAGTGCACATTTTGGGCCACAATACATCATTTTGAAGCCTTGTGTGCTGGAGATCAGATATTTCCTAGAAGATACCCAGAAGAGTGTTTGGTGGCTTCTCATATGCCTTCTATTTTTAAGGTACATGTGACTGTGGGTGAATTGAGGGCAAAAATTCAGATGGCATCTTTCAGTGCTGTACTCCTGAAGGATTCGCAATTAAAAAGAAATATTTTATTGAAATGTTTTCATAGCCTGTTGAAAGCGAGGATAAACTTCACTCAGAAAGGCAGTAAAAATGTCTAGCAGCACTGATGGATTTTGTGCTGCTTCAACTTGCTGTTTGCATCTCTGGCTCTGTGAAGAGTTTGTACTAATTGCCTGAATTTCAGGGACATTTATGTTGTAAACAACACTTGAGATGCAGTTGTGGATTATCACTCAATATATTAATGCTCCCAAGGAAGGCATAGAAAAAGGCACAGACTTTATCATTGCATTTTCATTGAGGGTACCCCATTGGCTTTAATGATCTTTATAACCTCTCAGTCTTATAACTGTGATAAGACCTAAGTCAAATGATATAAAATACCCTTATGATTAAAATGTAGATTTGGGGAATATAAAACAGATAGAGTTTGAGATTAATTCACTTTCATTGCCACAGAAATCTACAGAAGAAGAAATATCTATTATAAATAGTGTAGAAGTAGGAATTATTTGCTTTGATTATGGAATGCAAAGTAAACCACACTGCAATGCACTCAATCTTTTTTACATTTCTGACTGTAATTTGCATATACTACTCTCTTCCTCTAGTAGGATTAATCTCTCTGTGTGCTCCCCTCTATGTGTTCCAGGTACCATTTCTGTTTGAAAATCTATGTGCTCATAGTCATGCAAAATTACCAGTGACACATATTCTGTGGGATGGAGGAGGGGAATACTTTGTTCCCACTAATAAGATGCAACATTCTGCAAAACAGGTAATTTCTTTGTTCCGATTTTATTTTGACATCTTTTATAATCTTCCTGCAAGTCCTGATGCGTTTTAACCTTTGCTAATACCATTTCTTCCTGTAAGCACTAAATGTCATGCACAAGATTCCCTAACATCCTAACAGCAAAGCTCCTTCTGTCGTCCTGTGGAAGTCACAGCTCCATGCCAGTGCTCCCAAGCAGAGAATTACTCCTGGAGATTCCCTAACATCCTAACAGAGCAAAGCTCCTTCTGTCGTCCTGTGGAAGTCACAGCTCCATGCCAGTGCTCCCAAGCAGAGAATTACTCCTGGTCATTCCCACACCATGTAACAGATGATGTCATCATGAGCACATGCCTAGGTAATATCCTCATTTCCTCCTGCTACTGGAAGAGTTTGCCTCTCTGTTTATCTTTTACTTATTTTGCTCTTGATAGCATATATTAGCAAGTGTTTTAATTTGTAATCATCTCAAACACCCTGATTTCTAAGGAAACAAAGATATCTCCATACAGACATATCTCCATACTACCATTGCTGTCAATACATAGTGCATTGGGGTGAAAAGTTCATCCCCTGTTGGAACAACTACAGTGGTTAAACAACTTTTAGAGCTATTTTAGTGACAATCAACAATCTGCCAATGTTTGATCAATTTCAGCTTCTGAATAGATGTGCAGAATCACAGAATAGCAAAAGCGTTGGGATTGGAAGGGACCTCTGGGGGTCATCTAGTTCAATGCTCAAGCATGGGAGCAGGTTGTGTAGGATCATGTCCAGGCAGGTTTTTAATTCTTCAGAGAAGGAGACTCTACAACCTCTCTGGGCAGCCTGTTCCACCCCGTGCTCTGTCATCCTCACAGTAAAGAAGTTTCTTCTCATATTCAGAAGGCACTTCCCGTGTTTCAATTTGTGCCGGTGTGCACTGGAAAGAGTTTGGCACCATCCTTTTCATATCCACCCTTAAGATATGTGTATGTATCAATAAATGATGTATTGATTGCCCTCTGTCTTTTACAGGCTAAACAGTCCCAGTTCACCCAGGCTTTTCTCATCAGAGAGGTGTTTCTAATGATCTTTGTAGCCCTCCACTGGACCCTCTCCAGTAGTTCCTCATCTTTTGTGAACTGGGGAGCCGAGAACTGGACTCAGCACTCCAGGTGAGGCCTCACCAGAGGGGCAGGATCACCTCCCTCAGCCTGCTGGAAATGCTCTTCCTAATACACCCCAGGATACCACTGGCCCTTTTGGCCACAAGGACACACTTCTGGCTCATGGACAGCTTGTTGTCCACCAGGACCCCCAGGTCTTCCTCACAGAGCTGCTTTCCTGCAGGTCAGCCCCATCCTGTACTGGTTATGCTTCCCCAGGGGCAGGATCCTGCATTTGCCTTTGTAGAACTCAGCCCTGGCAAATGGTGGGTCTACCAAGGTGACAAATAAGATAAAAGAAGAGAGCTACAGATATGCATAGAGGGAAAGATGCAACATAGACAAAAGAAAGATGCATTAAGTGGTAGTCCTTCAGGATTCTATAGATCCCTACCTTCATTATCAGGACATAAATTATATTTAAGAGGCTATAGTCTAGACAAGTAAAATATGCTGATGGTAATTCACTGTAGGCTAATGTGAAGTAATAAATTTATAAATCAAACATGATAAAACCTGCAGAAACTTGCATTTAAAAAGTGGCCATACACTAGTTCATAAAAGACTAAACAAGTCAGAATTGTATTTCCCTGTAAAACTAGTTTGGAAGCTTTGATTTTGTTAAGGGATATTGCTTCTGAAAATATTACAGATCTTTAATCAAAAGAAAAATGCATTAAATGAATTCCTATGGGTACATGGTTTTCACATATTGAAATAGACCACCTTTATACCAACACAGAAGAAAAACTAACGGAATCAATAGCAATGGAAGTAATGGAATAAAGTTAGCATATTATCATTGCAACAACCATTCAGGTGTCAAGTAAAATAGTATCATAAATCATCTCAGGCTAGGTAGCAAGATCTGAAAAAAAAAAGGAATTTTTGGCAGAAATAGCTCCAGATAAACAGTGACCAAGAGTTGAAGGCAGAAAAATAAAATTTCTGTAAGTTTTAATCTTGATCTTTTCTACTTCTTTATGGACAAAGGTTTGTAATCACATAGCAGTGATTAAGATTTAAGGACTTTTCCCTAGTATTTGTAATCAAAGTATCCTTTTGATGATATAAGCTTTCACAGGCAGGATTAAATGTTTTAGAACTAGAAGGCACTGTCACCTCTTGTTCCTAAAGGCCAATTTCAGTGTACCAGAAAGTTAACAATGAAAAATTGATGTGGAAAGGTCATGACATTTCATCAAGAGAGTGCTCTTGTTCTCAGGCAATTGGGCCTGTAAATATATACCATTCTGAAAAGTTCTGCTGCTCCAGTAGCTTCCAGTTTAGGAAATGTTCTTAAATGCTATGAGTCCTTGTTCCAGCAAATCTGTTTCTATAAAAACAAGAGTCTTACCAAAATATAAATTCAAAGAAAACAATTCATTTAGATTAGCAATGCAAATCTTGTGATTCTGTCAAAACTATTTATTTCATTTACTTTATTTCATTTCCTTCTGTCACACTCTTTAGACATACAGGAATGCATAGAAAGGTAAGAAAGGAAAATTTGATAGCAATCAAACGAGCTGCTGTCAGGTTTACCAATGGCATAAAATTCTGTGTGGGGCAATGAAGGCCACATGTCATGGACACCAAGGAGTGTTGCACTGTGGGCTACCCTGCCCAAGAACTCATTAAAATCCCCCATAAAATGTTTCCTCCTATACAGGAATGAAAAAATAGGATTCCATAATGCTTCTTCTCTGCTCTTATCTTCTGTTTCCATGGATCAGTAATTGTAGCTATTTGGGGAAGACCAGTGATCATCTCTTCAAAGCAGAAGTTATGATTCTTAGGATTCAGGGAGAAATGCAGCCACCTTTAACAGGGGAAAAAAATTGAACCTGGACACAAAAGACACACATGTCTGCTGATCATGGCCTTAGGATGCCAGGAATTCTCTGCTGTATTTAGTACTGGCAGGGGGGAAGGAGAAGGAGAGAGTGTGTGGTTCTAAACTGTGGACTAACATAGCCACCCACAGACCAAGAATGGGAATCTCTGCCCTATAACACATCACTTACCAAAAAATGCTTCCTGTTACCAGCTGAACTGGAGCACAGCTCCAATAGTTCAGAGTAGCTTTCCTGAAGGGAGAAAAACTAGCTCAGCAGAGGCAGGTGGAAATCTCAGAGAAAATAATGAGGTTCTGCCAGCTTCCTATCGACAGCATTGTGTTCTATAAGCACTTACATTGATCTGGGGGACTTGCATTGGACTACTCATGCAATAATGTTCTTTTTGCAAGGAAACAAAACTGGTTAAATGCAAATTCAAACTCAATGTAGTTAAGGTGCACAATCTACAAAACAATCTCATTTGTTTTGTAGCTACAAAACAACCCACTGGCTTTCTAAATTATTATGGAAGTATCAACAGCTGTTCTCTCCACTCAACTATTTCATATTGAGCTGGAATGCACAATTATCCATCAGTAATGAGAACCAGCCCTTTCAAAGACTATGAATAAGCAAAGAAAATCATATTGGCAAAACTGGAGATGTAAAACGTTACTTAGGGATCAAAATATCCCCGCTGTCTCAGTGAGAATTACACATAGTTGATCCACATGAAAAATCACCCTTGTGAAGAGGGGTGAAAAAATGTTCTGCTTCTGTGCTAAGGTGAAGGAAAACCTTTGCCAAATTTGAGAGGACAGATTCATCCACCTGCTGGGGTAGAATGTTATTAACATTCACACACACAAAAAATGACAGCTGGTAACAGCTGAAACTCATGATTTCCTTCTGATCCTTAGTCATCAGGAGACTTTACAGGTAGTCCAAAACAGAAGGACATTACAAGTGCAACGAAGAATTCTGTACTGCACAACATTTTGCAGCAAAACTAGAGCTCTGACAAAAATATCTTTACAATATTTAAAGGTGCGAAATAAAAGGAAAACTGGCACCTTTGCTACACAACAGAAAGATTGCTCAAGTTCGGGTTCAGAAAAGTATTCAAGAATAGTTTAGTTTTGGCAAGGTTCTCTCAATTTCAGTTTTTGTAACAAGCTATTCAGGAAGAAAAAGGGGGCAAAGCGCACCTTAAAATTCCTTTCATACATTACAGGCCCATTGCTTGTTCTTGACAAGACTTCCCAAGTCCTTTTTTCTCTATGAAAAGATCTGAGATAGAACTGAGATGGGGAGACTTGGACTGCTTTTCTTCCTTCCACTGTAGATCCCAGTGAGGGTTGCATGAAATGTCATCATCATCAACAGCACCCAGCACTGCACCAACTGTAACTTAAAAAAAAAAAACCAAAAAATTTCATATTAAATTTTGAAATATCCTACTTTGTCTCACATTAAACATCAGAAATACAGCTAATGCATTTTTGCACATCTTCAGCTTCAGCTGTTTCCAACCTGCTTGCAGGCCGCAGAATAACAACTGAAGACAGCAGAGTGCACATGGAGTGCACTGGACAGATTGATTAGGAGGATATCCTGCACCAGATAAGGCAGGTAGGTGTAGATACTTGTGTAGCACAACAACTCATTACTGGACAAAGACAATGGCAGGAAGTAAACTAAAACTCTCAAGGAAGTACATTTAGGCTGTGATTTAAGCAATCATCAGCCTGTTCTTGAAGCCAAATGTGTCTCTCATACTCCCTGATGGCCACTTTAGCTGATAATTGGAGATAACTAAGGAGAAAATGTGGGCTCTTGCTACTCAATGCATTCACATATATGCAGTTGAGAGGGAAGATTGGCATTATCCATCTCCTCTGCCCTTGTTGTGCTGCTGCTGATGAACAGCCATTTGGTCCTGTAAGCTTTTCTGGAATTGCCCAATTTTGCAAGCTGCCAGAGTAGTGGGATTTATGGCCAGTGCAAGCTAGAGCTGTCTTGTATAATATGGGGTCATAACTGCTTGGCTACAGGCACTACAAAACTGGCAGAGTGAGAGCTAGTGCAAAGAGCTACATTAGCAAACAAACAGGCAAAAGCCAAATCCATTATCTAGTATAAAAATATGGGCATGGAGATGGGGTCCAAAGGAACACTGTTTACTCTCCATCATTGCTAATAAAAGCAGGAGAGTCCCACACTTGGTGGTTAGAAGGATAAAGAGCAGTGAGTAACTAACTGTTCTTTGCTGCACCCAGCTGGCACAGGACAAGATGAAACAAATCCCTTCGGATAACGAAATTCATAGGAAAACTATTCCTGACTGCAAGCCATCTGTAGCTGTAAATGTTCCCTGAATAGCAGTTTCTATGAAACATGCTTGAAATGACTGAGTAGGTTAGCATGACTTTTTGGCCTGAGATTTCCACACAAGATTTTTAGCTGAATCACTGAACTGGTGCGCCAGTTTATTGACTCCATATGGCATTTGGGTCCTCAGCACATTCATAGCCAATGAATGCCAAACACCCAGAGTCAGACCAGCAAAAACAACAGGGGGAGGAAAACAGCAACATAGCAGACCTAATTAGAGAATTAGGTCTGATTCGAGAATATACTCTACTCTAGGAAAGGTAAGAGCTTTTTTTGTGCAGCTGGAAATCCATGAAATAGTTGCCTTCACAGAGACATGGTGAGATGACTGATATCTGGAGTGCAGGGACAGGCAAGAAAGGAGAGGCAGTGGAGTGGCCCTGCATTTTAGGGAGTGTTTCAGTTGCCTAGAGCTTAGTGATGGCAACAACAGTGTTGAATTTTTATGCATAAAAACCAGGGGAAAGACTAACAAGGCAGATGTCGTGGTGGGAGGCTGATATAGACCACCCAAACTGGGTGAAGAGGCAGAGGAGATATTCTATTTCTACTAGAAATTAATATTTCTATTTTCTGCTGGGAGAAGTCTCAGAATCACTAGCCCTTGTTTTTTGGAGGAGTTTGGTTTACCAGATGTCTGCTGGGAATACAATTCAGCAGAGAAGAAACAGTCTAGGGGTGTGTGAAAGGTAGCTTCCTGATGCAGATGGTGAGGGAACCTACCAAGGCAGGCACCTGCTGGACCTGTTTCTTGTGAACAGAGAAGGACTGGTGGATGATGTGATGGCCAGTGATCACCAAGTTATAGAGTTTTCTTTTCTGGTCACCAAGATTTCCACCTTGGGCTTTCACAGGGCAGACTTTTGCCTGTTTAGGTGACTGTTTAACAGAGCTCCTTAGGAGGCACTCCTGATGGGCAAAGGAGTCCTGGAAGTCTGGACCTTCTTCAGGAAGGAAATCCTGATGGTCCAGGAGCAGGCTGTTCCCATGTGCCAAAAAATGAGCCAGCGAGGAAGAAGAGTGGTCTGGCTGAACAAGGAACTTTGCATGACATTTGGAAAAAGGAGCAGACAATGTGGGAAGACTACAAGGATGTTGTGAGGTTAGGCAGGGAGAAAACTAGAAGGGCCAAAATCCAACTAGAATTCAATTTGTCTACTGCTGTAAAATTGTGCTTTAAATAAATCAGCAAGAAAAGGCAGGCTAAGGAGAATCTCCATCTGTTATTGGAAATGGAGAGGTAGTGATGAAGGATGAGGAAAAGGCTGAGAATGAAGCTCCCATAATCCAATAGGAAATGGTCAGGTACCTGCTACATCACTTAGACAATTCTACGGGGATGGATGGGATCCAGCCAAGGGTACTGATGTAGCTGGTGGAAGTGCTCACTGAAGCACTTTCAATCATTTACCAGCAGTTCTGGTTAACTGGGGAGGTCCCAGCTGACAAGGAATTTGCAAATGTATCTAGAGAAGCGCTGGAAGAAGGGTCTGAGGATCTACAGGCCTGTCAGTTGCCCTTGGGGCCAGGGGAGGTTGTGGAGGAGCTCACCCTCAGTGCCATTCCCTAGCACATGCAGGGCAGCCAGGGGATCAGGCCCAGAGAGCCTGGGCTTGGGAAAGGCAGGTCCTGCTTGATCACAGGTGAGGCTGCACCTCAAATCCTGCGTTCAGTTCTGGGCCCCTGACTACAATAAAGACACTGCAGTGCTGGAGCATGTCCAGAGAAGAGCAGTGGAGCTGGGGAAGGGTCTGGAGCACAGGTCATGGCTGAGAGTGCAGGGCTTGTTTTTCCTGGGAAGGAGGATCAGAGGGGGCCTTATCACTCTCTATGACCACCTGTTATAGTGAGGTTATGGTTAATGTCTTCTCCCAAGTGACAAGTGATGGGATGAGAGAAAATGGCTTCAAGTTGTGCTGGGAATGTTTAGATTTGGTATTAGGAAAAAAAAAATCTTCATTTAAAGCGTTATAAAGGAAGGGTTATTGGAAGTGGTTGAGTCACCATTCCTGAAAGTGCTGGAAAAAAGTGTGGCTGTTGAATGGCTCAGAGGTGAGGATAACAGCGCTGAGTAAACAATTGGATGCAATGATTTCAAAGATCTTTTTCAACCTAAACAATTCCATGATTCTATGAAAAGTCCTAAGATACTGTCATGATCTGAGCATGCTCTAATTGATGCCTTTCTTTTGTCAGCAGTGCCAAGCTGAGAGAGAGGTGCTCATGCTGCCTCAGAGCTCACTGCCGGCACTGAATTCTCACCCTTGAGTAGAAAAAATTTAAAATTCCCTTTTACATGGCAGGGTCCAACAATCTAAGCATGTTCTTGTGATGCTGGGAAATGAAAGAAATCAGCTTTACCTCTCCCTCTGAAATGAACTTCCAAATCATACTGGGTAAAAAGAGATTTATTATAGAGGTCTGCATATTCATTTTGGCTTTTTCTGTTATATTTCCATTACTTGAAAGCATGCTCCTCTTATCTATATTAAACACCTAAAGCTATTGCAGGCTTTTTATTTAAGACAGATAAAATGGTTAAAGTATTCTATGCTTTTGGTGTAAAGAAAAAAAAATTAGAAACTTAAGGGCAGCTGCCCCCCTGCCCCCTAGCAGTGATTGAAACATCATCTTTTCCAGATCAAAGTACCTTTGTAGCAATATTTAAGTGGTTTTCACAAGCAGGGAACACTTTAGTGGTTAAAAAAATTACTAAAACCATTCTAAGAGACAGAGATATTGCAACAAAACCCAAAATCATGGATTTCTTTGAAGATCTGAACCCAAATCTTAAATAATGAATAGCTCAAATAAGAATAGTTTTTCTTAAGAGTCCAAATGTTTTTTTTTCATCTTCTGTTTAGGAAAAAAAAGAAAACTATTTGGCTGTGAAAACCTTTCCCTTCTTTATGTCTAGATGCCAAATTTGTAGTTACATGATTTATAGCTGTCACGAGATACATTAGTAATGTGCATTAAAGTGAAGCCTCTTGCTCCCCCTTCATCAGTGGTATGGTGAATTCACATGTCTTAAATTACAATCTAACAATGGGCATAAGGGTTTGCTGAGGAGATCTGTAGTTATCCTGCATTTCTGTACTACAAGGCAAGAAGGGCTGCTGTAACACCATGTAATTTGATACACTAAGATTTTTAGAAACTAAATGCCAGTGAAAAAGAGAAAATACATCAGAACATAGAACACATTCAAGAGATATTTGGTTCTTAATCCACTCACAACATGTTTGTTTGTTTAGTTGTGTTGTAGAAAATGTGGCAGGACTTAGGTCTCTCTACCCCTCTCTCCCCATGCACACAAAAACTCAACCACAACCACAGCCATGCATGGTTTATAAAATTATTTTTATCGATCTTCAATTTAGTGATCTTTGACTTATTATATTACTGAGTTTCACTAAAATACGGCTAATGTAAAAAAAAATAATTTCTCTAAGATTTTCATCACTTGCTGTACCTCAGGCAAATGCTCCCAAATTCTTCTGTGCTTCAGGCCAAATAATACTGGCAATTTATTTTCAGTTTTTCATTGTAATATAGTGGCATTTTTCACTACAGATACGTGTAATTCCTCTATTGTTAATCTAGGCTATTATCCACAGGAGACTTCTTTTTAAATGGAGGAAGAGGAATTATTGAGATAATTGATACCCAGTATTTGTGATTAGATGGAAGTCAGATGAATGCAGAGATCAAAATGTGTGTTAAAAAAGACACATTTTAAACCATAACAAAAATTCACTAGAAAAACATGGGGGGAAAAATCCATTAGTTGTTTATTGGAATTTTTGTTTGCTTTACTTATAATAAGAAAAAAGTACAGGAAACTAGAAACTTGCACTTGAAATAAAGCCCAAACTTGTATGTGTTTTGGCTGTGCTTTCATCACTCTTTCTTGGTAATTTTTACCAAGAGACAATAGCATGCATTTGTATAGAAATATTCCAGACTTTCTTATCTAGATCCACTAATACTAATTCCTTCCATCACTCATACGAATTTGTTTATTAAATATTTGTTGAGCTTTTCATAGGCAATTGCAAAACCAAATTATACTTGTTTTGACCTTTTTTTGGCTAACAGATATGTCATAAGCAACACTGGACAGCTAAACTATGCAAGACACCTGCACAGAGTGCAAAAGCCTTTTCCCACCAAGAACAAGATGAGAGATGCAAGTCTGTCCCATTTTCAAGCCTTATTTAACTGAGAATGAATTCCTCCTGAAAATGTCATAGTCTTTCTTTAAATCTATGAAAAGTCTTTAAGTCTTAAGAAAACTGATATATCCAAGCCAGCCAGAACTGGGGCTGGAAACAGATAAGTGCATTTTTAAAAGGGCTTTTTCCTGAGAACTAGGGAAATAAACAATTTCTGTGACAGAGAAACAAAGCCCTCCATAAGAAGAGCTTGAGGAATAGTTTAAAACCTACCACATAAATGAGATATGTGCTCATGGCTGGGATAAAATATTCTTTGATGTATTTCAACAAGATGTTTGAGTCATAACTGGGAACTGTGATGAATAGCAAAGCAACAGCTAGAGAAGGTCATGAGAAAAGGAAAGGAACACATGCCTGGCTTGGCAAAGTACAAATTTTGTCTCTTGCTACAGCCAGCCTCTACCTGCCTCTTCCTGAGGGTCTTTCACCCAAGTGTAAACCTCTTTAAGGGACACTTAAATCTGAGTATTATTTTCTTCTAATAGCACTGGTATTTACTGAGGTGGTGGTGTGAACTGCTCATGACACTCAAACCTCTATTTCTTTTTGCCGCAAAGTCAAGCACTGCTATGTTTTCTTCCCCTGGATGCAAATGCTGATAAAGGGTATCCTTGCAGCATGAGTTACAGAAATTCTGTTATGGACAAGACAGACTTACCTGCTTGTTCTCTTCAGTGAACTAATATAGCAAAGGGAGATGGAGAGAAAAAATAATATGAGAGGGAAGAAATGCTCTCACCTAATAAAAAAATTTTTTCAATGTGAGACTATTTCCCAGTAAATCAGAGAGAGAAACAAGGTGGACACTGCCAAAACACACAAACCAAATTCCTTGCAAAGTGGCAGGACAGTGATAACTTAATTCAGCATGTGCCTGTGAGATCACAGCCAACACCATGTTCCAGATTGAAAAACTGTCAAGATATGAGGTAAGTGCTTCTGTTAACACAGGGCAGCATAAAAATGAGTGTATTATTTGTTCATCAAATAATCACAGGGAGCTTTTTATATAAAGGAAAAAAATACTACAAAACAAAACAAAAATCAAAGAAATTGGATGGGAAAACACAGTTTGCTCCTTGTAAGAGTACTATATAAACTAGTATAGTTTTTTTTTAGAAAAAAAAAAAGATTTACTTGTTCACTTTCATAGTAATCTATTGCATCTTTAAACCAGGGCCAAGACAGAGAGTAATTTATTCATGGATCAATAAAAATCAGGTGCTCTTATAAATGTCATTGCCCTCTCATCTCCTTCTGTGCCTTAGTTAGCATTCCTAGTTTTTCACCAAAGGAATTACAGTGTCTCAACACATCTGGCAGACCCAGGGCCATCTGCCACAGTAACAACTGATACTCTGCAAGATCTTCCATGCTTCACAAACCCAAAGTAATATGTAAATATATTATATATTAATTATATATATATAAATGGTGATGTATAGATATGATAATTTAGATGTAATGATAGTTCATGATGTTTTGGGCTTGAAGATAAGGAATGTGGTAAATGATTCAGGCATCACACAGAAAGTAAGCTAAATAGTTTAACTTGTTCACCAGTGACTTGAACAATGGGATGGATTGAGTGGCTCCTCAATAAGTTTGCTCATGATACAAAGCTGGGAGGAGAGACAAATACCTGAGTGCTGTGCAGCCAGGCACAAGACCTGGACACATGGTTAGAGAAGAACCTAACAAAGTTCAACGAAGGTGAGTGTAGGGTTCTTTCCCAGGGCAGGAATAATCCAATGCACCAACACAGGCTGGAGGCTGACCTGCTGGGAAGCAACTCTGCCAAAAAAGGCCCAGGGGTTTTTGACCAACAACAAGCTGCAGTGAGCCAGTATTGCCCGTGTGGCCAAGGCCAGTGGTATCCTGGGGTGCATTAGGAAAAGCATTGCCAGCAGGTCGAGGGAGGCAATCCTGCCCCTCTGCCCAGCCCTGTGTGCAGTTCTGGACTCCCCAGAACAAGAGAGACATGGAGCTCCTGGAGCAGGTCCAGCAGAGGGCTGCTGGGGGATGACAGGGGGACTGGAGCATCTCTCTTATGAGAGAATAGTTTGAGAGAGTTAAGCCTGTTCAGCCTTGAGAAGAAACAACTGAGAGGTAAACTCATCAATTTCTGTCCATGTCTGAAGGGAGGCTGTCAGGAGGATGGAGCCAGGCTCTGCTCAGTGGTGCCAAGCTATAGGACAAGAGGCAATGGGCAGAAACTGATGCACAGAAAGTTCCACCTGAACATGAGGAAGAACTTCTCTACTGTGCAGTGACCACACAAGGAACAGATTTCCCAGAGAGGTTGGATATCCCTGGAGATATCCAAGAGCAATGTGGACACAATCCTGTACAACTCACTCTATGAAGACCCTGCTTGAACAGGAAGGTTGGATCGCACGACCCAGGTCCCTTCCAACTTTATCCATTCTGGGATTGTGTGAAAAATCATGTTATTGCCTGATCTAGTATTTGGCAACCTCTTGTGTTTAGCATGCCTGCCCCCATAAAACTCTTCCGTATATCTGTAACTGACCCTAAAACATACTCTGTTTCTATGATGGTTTTCCCCAGACTTGCTGGTCCACAGGCAATAAAAACAAACAAGTAATCCATTACTTAGATTTTCTTATAGACCTTGGGAAGAAAACACATCTGCAGAAAGTGAAATACGACAGTTTCAGAACCTGTCTTATTGTAAGTTGAGGCTCTCTGGGTTGCAATTGCGGCAATGAGCAGAAGTGGCTCTGTTTAATTCTCATTGAGTCAAGAATCTCTGGCAGCATTTCCCTTAGCCATTGTGCTGATCTAAAGATCTACACTAACTTCAGTTCTGATACCAGAAGAACTCAGGTCAGTCACCATGACTGCATGCAATCACAATTTTCTAGGAATCACAGTAAACAAGACCATACAGGAATGACTTCTGATTTTCAATGCAGGTATTACTTAAGTAAGCTTTGAAGATATCCTATTCATTATTCTGGTCCACCCCAAGCTTGCTTCATTTGGAGAATTTGACAAATGTTGTTTCAAATCTCCATTGCTGCTATTTCTTCCAAGAATTCTGATCTTATCAGAGCAAGACCATGCCCAATGTGACAAATCATGAGCCTGCATAGCAGATGTTCACTGAATTTCAAAGTCACCTTTGATCAAGCAGCGTGGGTATTGCCAGGAAGAGTATAAGCCTTCTACGAGGACAAAGTTCATATGTAACACCAGGGCCACAAGCCAAAAGAAAAATTTTGTCTTTACTCCTCAGGAAACAGATTTGTCTTAATAGTAATCTCTGCTGTGCTGAATCTTAATTACAGAGCAAGTAGATTGCAACATCACTAAAGGAACACATATGGGTCATTAATTTCTCCGTATAAAAGTTTATAGTTTACTCATTGCACATGTTGTTTTAAGGTAGCCGAATACATAGATACAAATATTTTGAGGAATGAGGATCTAGCTATTACCCATGGGACAGTTTTACTTGAAGTCACTGTGACAACAGCTATTGCAAGAAAATGTGAGAATCCTCAGCAACTTCAGACAGCCTGTATAAATGCTTTTAAGTCTGAGCTATAAACAAGTCTCTGTTACTGAGCTACGTCCAAAGCTTGGGAACTGCTGATGGCAGAGCCTTTGCAGCCTCGCCCTCCTGCGCTGGCAGCCGAGGAGCTGGGGCTGCTGCCTTGCCTCCTGTCAGCACTGCCACGCCAAAGGCAGCTCAGGAAGCACCTGAGACACAGCATGCCCCTGCATCTATTGATGGACACACACACATTCGATTTGTGTGCCTCTAAAACAATCTTCAGTGATTTAGCACTCCCAAGTTACACGCTCTAAGTCTGAACTTGTGTCACTGAGATCAATTACTGGCAGAGAGACAGAGCCGGGGCAGCATGAAAGCATATTCATAGTGCTGTTGTGCTCACTGACATGTGCAGTCTGATCACTGCCTACTATTGTTCCCATGGCTTGTTGGGACCTGTTTCATATTAGACTGCAAGTTGCTTGAGCAAAGTGTGTGAGTTCTTGGCCACATCTACAGAGCCCTGGCTTGGAGCTTAATTGTTTTTATTAAAAGTAATACATAATAAAATTAGTCACATAACCCAAGAGAACAAATAGCTCTAGGCAGTTTCTAACCAACTTGCTGATGGGAATTTCATCAACAATTCAGCAAGTATTCAGATATTGTCAAGTATGAGATACTTGACAAAAATAAAAATGTCTTGTGCACCACTATCTATGGGCAAAGCTGTCCACGACAAACTTGAAAAGAACTGCTTCATGTGCAAAGGCTTTACTTCCAATTCCTTAGAACTTTTCTAATTGTCAACAGTTTTAAATCAAAGTTCTCTATTCCACTTATTACTTGAATTGTACCTTGAATTGTATCCTAATATTTCAGTTTTTGTATTTCAACCATTTCTGAGAATGAGGTTGGGAGAAGAAAACTCTGGTGTTTGGTCTCATATGAAAATGCATTTTAATAGTATTCAGAGTTTTACAAATCAAAAGGAAACATCATGCTTTTGATCTTGATCAAGAACACAAATCAAAGAGTTCTGCTAGGAAACGTTTAGCAAAATTTTGATGGAACCTGTGCGCACTGTGAATATTCTTTGAATGTGTTTGTTCAATATATGTTATTATTGTTAGAGAATTTAACCAGGGAAAATGTGTCAGGAATCTTTTGGCTACTGTCAATGGTATACACCCCTCTCTAGTCATCAAAAATTAGGAGGATCCAAAGCATGTTGCTAGTGTTGGTATGTTAGTGTTTATTTGTACTGCTCACTGTAGGGGGTTTGGATTACCTGACCTTTAAAGATCCCATTCAACCCAAAAAATCTTATGATTCTATGAGTATGTTAAAAAGATCAAGGTAACCCATAATTTTATAATACAAAATTAATTATCTTTCATTTTTTTTCTTTTTCATCGAAGTTATTTCATATTCACAAACCTATTGAAAAGTGTAGGCAAATTATTTTGTCTTAAGAAAAAGGTAATCAAGCTCCAACCTGATGGAGCTATCAGAGTGGGTAATCTGAAAGTGTACTACAATTATGAAGAAAAAAAATCAATATACTTGTCCTCCTCCAGTCTCATGTTCAAAATTGAAGGTGTTTCCAGTCTCCAGAAGAGCTCTGCTATTTCTGTAGTAAAAATAACAACAGTTAATGGATTTTATAAATTGTTGTTTATGAACTTTAATATCTTGTTTCTTGGAGCTCCTTCCCAATAAAATCTATCACTAAATCTAATCACATCTGTCAACATCTCATCATATCTGACTCCTCCTCAGTAGAACACAACACTCAGAGGGTTGAATATAAAGACTGGGGCTGCACCTACTACAGTTAATGAAGCGCAAGCAACACCACGATTCACATCATTGAACCCTTTCTTCTTTTCCACACCCTGTGCTGTATCTTTCTGTGTCTGAACGGGGAGTTTTTGGCATGGATAGGGTCTAAAATACTACCAATTTAACACATTAAATGACACTAGATAGTCCATAAGCCCTGGATACTGGGCTATGCTAAGTGTGCTGATAATAGAGGCAGCCCCACACCCTAAATTCAGTTCTCTTTCCTGCACGCATCTTCACTCCTAACATTTGTCACCAGTATGATAAAGCTGCCACAGAAAGTGACTTTACTCCTGACTGTAGGTGAGCTTGAAAGCAAGAAGCCTGAATGCTGGACTGGACTGGGAAAAGAAAGACACAATGGCACTACATACATAGTAGGACAAAGTATACAAATATTTATATTTTTTTTATTTTTGTACCTTTGTGTTATTTGCACCAAGATTTCGC